>NC_091727.1:1574375-1911250 GCF_042477335.2 Ovis canadensis
CACGCAAACTTGCTGAAGCTGAAACCCCAATCCTTTGGCCACCTGATGCAAAGAACTGACTCACTGGAAAAGACCCTGATGTTGGGAAAGATTTAAGGCAGGAGGAGAAGGGGATGACAGAGGATGAGACGATTGGATGGCATCACTGACTTGATGGACGTGAGTTTGAGCAAACTCCAGGAGTTGGAGATGGACAGGGAAGCCTGGTGTGCTGCAGTCTATGGGGTTGCACAGAGTCAGACACAACTGAGCAATTGAACTGAACATACGCAGGATGGATAAATAGCAAGGTTCTCCTGTATAGCACTGGAGAAGGCGATGGTACCTCACTCCAGTACTCTTGCCTGGAAAATCCCATGGACGGAGGAGCCTGGAAGGCTGCAGTCCATGCGGTCGGGAAGAGTCGGACCCGACTGAGTGACTTCCCTTTCACTTTCCACTTTCATGCATTGGAGAAGGAAATGGCAACCCACTCCAGTGTTCTTGCCTGGAGAATCCCAGGGACGGGGGAGTCTGGTGGGCTGCCGTCTCTGGGGTCACACAGAGTCGGACACGCCTGAAGCAACTTAGCAGCAGCCGCAGCCTGCATAGCACAAGGAACTCTGTCCGACATTCTGATAAACCGTCACGGATAAGAATATGAAAGAGGATGTTTATATGTGTAGAAGTGAGTCACTTTGCTGCAGGGCAGAAATGCACACAAGTGTAGATCAGCTGTACTTCAATAAAATAAAGATTAAAAATTCTCTCAGGAGAGTTTGGGGGAGAAAGGATCTGTGTATACGTATGCCTGAGTCCCTTTGCTGTCCGCTTGAAACTATCAAACAACTATCAACAACTATTTTTAACTCGCGATACTCCAGTATAAAACAAAAAGTCTTCAGAAAAAGAAAACTCAACTACTCCTCTTACTGAACACTCAGTCTATTGCATCCCCGGGGTCACTGGTATATGTCTCACTCATTCTTGCCACCACATTGTGAATTGATCGCCAATAGTAAATCTTCACAAAGCATGGGAAGATGCAAATGAAGGGATTTGATGTATATGTAAGGGCACAAAATTCTCATGTCTAAGAACTCCATGCAAAGCGGACCACTGGTGGGACTCTACAGCTAAGAATTTGTAACGCAGTTCATAAACGTGCTGGCATGCCGTCTCCTCAGCTATTTTAACAGCAAACACAATAAAAAACGGCACTTCGGTCTGTCGCATGAAGCTGACGTAAACAACGCTGGATAAGAGCAAAACCTATTGCTACCTTGTACCTTATAAACCCAAGCCATTTAGAGTCAGAGGAAAACAAAAGTTTCCAAGTTCCTAAGCACAGGCACATATGCAGGGTTTGGGTGGGAAGTGAGAGGCTATGAATTATTCCAAGGTTTGCTTTTATTATTTTGTTTTTTTTTTTTCAAACCCATGTGGAACTCGTTAAGAGTTCTTTTCCATTGGAGTTCTCTGCTACACAGAAACAATAATATAATCTGGAAACCAAAAGGCCCGGAATTGGAGGAAAAAAAAACAGAACCTGGGAAGCTTCGACCCAGAGAATGTTTCCGATGAGATTGGTGGGTTCAGAGGCTCTAGCGTAGATTCCACTATAAATCATATATCCTGCGCTTTCATCTCAGCCTTCTCTCATCCGAGTGAATCTTTATTACAAAATTCTGAGGCTTGGCTGTTCTTCCTGAAGCGGCTTCTGTTTATTGTGGCATGCTGGCTGTTTAAAGAAAAAGTGGTCTCTCTGCATTTGCTGTGGGGAATTTCAGTTAGGAAGCAGTTGTTTATATCTTCACGGGGTCCCAGGAGAGTCCTGGGTGGGTGACTCGGTCACGGCTGAGGTTTCACATCCTCGGGGAAATCTTGGAAACTCAGGTCTTTAGAGACAGCTCCATTAGAGACGCTGATCCCATCTAATTCCAAACTCTCAGCCCCCTCCACGTTCCAGCTCCCACCCCCTCGGCAACCACACGTCTGTTCTGTGAGTCTGTCTCGGTTTCACAGAGAACTTTATTTGTGTCATATTTTAGTTCCACATATAAGTGATATCATATGGTATTTGTATTTTTCTGTCTGAATTATTTTGCTCGGTATCACCATCTCTAGGTCCATCTGTGTTGTGGCAGATAACATTCTCTTATTCTTTTTCATGGCTGAGTAATACTCCACGGCATATATATACCACGGCTTCGTTATCCATTCTTCCGTTGCTGGAGACTGGGTTTGGTTCCACGTCTTGGCTATTGCGAATAGTGCTGCTATGAATATTAGGGTGCGTGGATCTTTTTGCATTAAGACTTGTATCTGGATATATGCCCAGGAATAGGATTGCTGAATCATAGGTTAGTTCTCTTTTTACTTTTTTTTTTTTTTTTTTTGCAGAACCTTCACACTGGGCTTTCCTGGTGGCTCAGACAGTAAAGCGTCTGCCTACAGTTTGGGAGACCTGAGTTCAGTCCCCAGGTTGGGAAGATCCCCTGGAGAAGGAAATGGCAACCCAGTCCAGTGTTCTTGCCTGGAGAATTCCACGGACAGAGGAGCCTGGTGGGCTACAGTCCATGGGGTCGCAGAGAGTGGGACACGACTGAGCGATTTCACTTTCACTTTTCATAGTGTTTTCTGAAGTGGCTGCACCAATTAACATTCCCACCAGCAGTATAAGAGGGGTCCCTTCTCTCCACAATCTGTTCAGCGTTTGTTATATGTAGCCTTTAAAAAAAATGATGGCCATTCTGACTGGTGTGAGGTGATACGTCAGTGCAGTTTCCCCCCCCCCCCCATTGTAGTTTTGATTTGCATTTCTCTAATAATTAGCAAAGTTGAGCATCTTTTCCTGTGCTTATCGGCCATTTGTATTTCTAGAAAGATTCTTCTTAACGTTTGCTTTGTGGGGCCAGGGGCAAACTTTCTTGAGTAGAAAAGTCCTTGTTTCTTTGTTTTAGAGCGTCAGCCAGAATGAGAAGCAGAAGCAGAATTCTGAGCTCCACGTAGGTAATGCTCCTCCTGACACGTTATCCTCCCATTAAGCATCAGAATTTTTGTTGTCAGCCACGACTCTGGGATGAAAAGCCAGTAGTGCGTGTGTGCTAAGCTGCTTCAGTCACGTCCGTCTCTCTGTGACCCCACGGCCTTGCCCGCCAGGTTCCTCTGTCCATGGGATTCTCCAGGCAAGAGTACTGGAGTGGGTTGCATGCCCTCCTCCATGGGATCTTCCCGACCCACGGCTTGAACCCCAGCCTATGTCTCCTGCATTAGCAGGTGGGTTCTTTACCACTAGCGCCCATCTGGGACAACCAGCGGAGTGGGACATGAAACGCACAGAAGAAGCCGAACAGCTGAGGAAGAGAAGAAGCTATGTTTTGTCTCAGACCATCTGATCGATGAAGTAACTACGCTGAGAACTAGGTATGTAAAAAAGACCTCTAGGAGAAGACTTAGCAGAAGTGTTCAAGACTTCCAGGAAGAAAAGGTTCTGGTAGATATGACCCGCCGCTGCTGCTAAGTCGTTTCAGTCGTGTCCGACTCTGTGGGACCCCATAGACGGCAGCCCACCGGGCTCTCCCATCCCTGGGATTCTCCAGGCAAGAACACTGGAGCGGGTTGCCATTTCCTTCTCCAACGCATGAACGTGAAAAGTGAAAGTGAAGTCGCTCAGTCATGTCCGAGTCTTCCTGACCCCATGGACTGCAGCCCACCAGGCTCCTCCGTCCATGGGATTTTCCAGACAAGAGTCCTGGAGTGGGGTGCCATCTGGTAGATACGAAGCTGCTTGTTATCTGCTTCTATGGATACCAACACATCGAAGACATGTGATATCAACCCATCACTCTACTTAAATTTTTAGCTGCTCACTTCTTTAATTAGCTCAGTGATTTTTTTTTTCTTTGTTTATTAGACTCCATCTGGCTGTAGTTTGGGCATAAGGTATCTCTCCTTGCAGCACGCTGTCTAGCTTTGGAACACGGGTTTAGCTGCTCCACAGTATGTGAGAGCTTAGTTCCCCGATAAAACTGGCATCTCCGGCATTGCAAAATGGATCCTTAGCCACTGTGCTACCAGCAAAGTCCCTCTGATTCTCTCATAAAGAATTTTTAATTCCTTAATAAAGGAAGAATAATAAATAAATAAATGCTTTTAAAAATGTGGGAGGTGCAACTCATGTCCTGAGGAAAGATTCAACCTCAAAAAAAATATATATATATATCGCAAAATTAATCTGCATTTTTAAAAAAATTCCAATTGAAATGCTGATGACTTTTTGTTGTGAGATCTTGGTCCTTGAAATTTATCTCCAAGCAAAATTGGGCAAGAATGCGGACGGCAGTATGGAAAATATTGGGAGACTTGCACTGCCATATTAACATATGAGATTTGCACTGCATTAAAATATGGTATAAAACACTCTACGATAAGCCAGAGAACAGACGCCTGCGGGTGTATTTAATGTGGGAAGAACTTCTGATTGCTGGGGAAATAACACATCAATACCTGATGTTAGAAAAAATGGTTTAATTGGTGAAAAAAACTAGATTTTTCATCTCATGCCTTAGAGCTATGTGAGTTACAAATGTTCTCAGTTTTGATATTTGAAAGTGAAAAATATCTTAGAAGCTCGGAGGAGAATATTTCATCTCAGAATGAAGCACTTTCTAAACGTGGCAAAAGAATTTTTTTTAAAAAATGAAAAAAATGAAAGCAAGAGGAAGAAAATGAGAGATGTTTTCTTATTTCTCAACCTACAAACAATTTAAAAATGCTGTCGTTTCAAAAACTGCTGTTCTGCAAACAAAACTGGAAAACATGAGGACTACAAGAAACACAAGTATTTGTGATGCTTAGAACAAGTATTAGTGCCTTGCTGAGTATTTGCAGTATTTAGGACATGCGGGTGCCTTGTTATGTAAATCACTGTCATTGCTCAGACAGCAAAGTGTAAACAGCTCAAGAGCTCATAAATAATTCCATCGTGAAACAGACAAGTTATGTATTTTGACTTGTTAATGAAGAAGCATGAAAGAGAGAACTACACGGGTATCTTTGACCATGAAATTAGGGGTTCTTAAAATGGGAGAAGACTCTTGAGAGTCCCTTGGACTGCAAGGAGATCCAACCAGTCCATCCTAAAGGAAATCAGTCCTGGGATTTCTTTGGAAGGAATGATGGTAAAGCTGAAACTCCAGTACTTTGGCCACCTCATGCGAAGAGTTGACTCATTGGAAAAGACTCTGATGCTTGGAGGGGTTGGGGGCAGGAGGAGAAGGGGACGGCCGAGGATGAGATGGCTGGATGGCATCCCTGACTCGATGGGCGTGAGTCTGAGTGAATTCCGGGAGTTGGTGATGGACAGGGAGGCCTGGCGTGCTGCGATTCATGGGGTCGCAAAGAGTCGGACACGACTGAGCGACTGAACTGAACTGAAAATGGGAGCAGTTCTTTGGCAGAATGTGCAGAAACATAGTATCTTTCTATGCCAGTACAGTGGCAACAGAAATTGGAAAGCCTTGTAGGGTTTTGTAAGGCACTTCCAGAATGCTTGGCAAGAAACTTACAAATGTTCACACACTTCAGGGTTGCAGTGATCTATCTCGGGACTCAGAGATTTATGGGAGAGCCTTTGCAGAGATGGCCAAACATGGAACACACCATGAACGGCCACCAAGAGAGGATTCAACTCTTCACGGCATGTGCATTGAATGGGGTCTTAGTCTGACTGACGACATGGGGAAAAGCATTCATATTGTTAATGTGGGAAATCAATGCGCCGATCACTACGCGTGCATGCTGAATCGCTTCAGGCATGTCCGACTCTCTGCGACCCCATGGACTGCAGCCCGCCAGGCTCCTTTGTCCATGGGATTCTCCAGGCAAGAATATTGGAGTGGGTTGCCATTCCCTTCTCCAGGGGAATCTTCCTGCTCTAGGGATCGAACCCAGGTCTCTTATATCTCTTGCATTGGCAGGCGGGTTCTTTACCCCAACTGCCACCCGATCCCCAGCCTCCCTGTCCATCACCAACTCCCGGAGTTCACGCAAACTCGTGTCCACTGAGTCGGTGATGCCATCCAGCCATCTCACCCTCTGTCACCCTCTTCTTGTGCCTTCAGTCTTTCCCAGCATCAGGGTCTTTTCCAGTGTGTGCGTCTAATTTTTGCATACACTTACCAAAATCTGAGGCTGTTCAGAGTATTTTTTTTTTTTCTTGGTCCCTGGTAGCTCACACGGTAAAGAATCTGTCTGCAATGAAGGAGACCCGGGTTCATTCCCTGGGTCGGGAAGGTCCCCTGGAGGAGGGCATGGCAACCCACTCCAGGATCCTTGCCTGGAGAATCCCACGGACTGAGGAGCCTGGCGGGCTACAGTCCACGGGGTTGCAGAGTCCAACACGACTGAGCGACTAACACAGAACACAGTATGATTGGGGATTTTTGCGTTTTATGCTTTCCATTTCTTCCTATATTTGTTGTTTATAGTTATTTATACGTGAGTCTGAGTGAACTCCGGGAGTTGGCGATGGACAGGGAGGCCTGGCGTGCTGCAATTCATGGGGTTGCAAAGAGTTGGACACAAAGGACTGAGCGACTGAACTGAACTGATACAACGTTTACTACAGAATAAGGATTTAAAAACACTCAGGAGAGTACGAGCTTGCTGCCTAAAAACATTAGAAGCTTGGTATTCTCCTCCCAAAACGCCCCTCACCCCCGATTGGATCTGTGTTTCGTTGTTACTGTTGGTTAGTTGCTAAGTCCTTTCTGAGTCTTTGCGACCCCATGGACTGTAGCTCACCAGGCTCCTCTGTCTGTGGGATTTCTCTTTTCTGGCTAAATTCTTTTAGTCTCTCCAGCAACCTGGCCTCATGGTGGGTGGCCTTGTGAGCACTTTCCTGGTTTCTGCTGAAAAGATATCAAGAAAGATCACTTTTCCCCCCATTTTGAAATGGACTCAGTGTGGTATTTTCTGTAGGAAAAATCTCGGTGGTTATTATTATTATTTTTTAATTATTAGTTTTAAATCCCGGCTTTGACAAAGAGTCTCACTTTCCAGAATCAACAAAAAGAAAATGAAACAGCGGTGGATAGTAATCCTGTCCCCTGAAAATTGTACTTTTAAGCTCCTCTTTCAACTAGTCATTTAAAATAGACCTCTGGCTACTGCCATTGTCCAGGAAGAAAAACAGAAAAAAAAAATGCTTTTACACAGAATCTATTTTTATAATCATTGAGAGAGAGATCTTGAGGAAGTCCATAAACTCCCAGCCTTCATCCAGACTCAGAAAAAGTATCACTGAATTATCGTCACTTATTTCACAGATGCTTATATACCATAAAGCAATAAAAAAGAGAGAGAGAGAGAGAGACTGCAGGAACCTTCACGGGACACAGGAAGTCTCTTGGATTTGTTTTACCATTCTTTTTGAAATCACGTTGCCAGATCTTAATGGAAAAAATGTGTCAGCTGCTCAGACATGTCTGACTCTTTGCGACCCCATGGACCGTAGCCCTCCAGGCTCCTCTGTCCATGGGATGCTCCAGGCAAGAACACGAGTGGGTTGCCATTTCCTTCTCCAAATGGAGAATATTTTTTTCTTCCAAAAGCCGTGTGTGTGCGTTTGTTTTTTAAATAATGGAAAGTTGAATGAGGTTTCTCACTAACAGTGCATCTCTGCTCCCTATCTTTTTATGATTGTAAAAATAAAAATACAGTATATCTGTTGTGTTCTTTTAAAAATGTTTGTGCATCTGGCTGCATGGGGGTCTTAGCTGCGGCACACGGGATCGTGACTTGCAGTACCCACACTTAGTGGCAGCATGCAGAACCTAGTTCCCCGACCACGGATTGAACCCGGGGCCCCCTGCTTGGGGATCGTGGAGCGTCAGCCTTTCCAAGGACACTGTGGGAGTCTCAGTGGTATACAGTGCCTGAAAATGCTTTGCAAACCATAGCCATTTTAAACCGGAGGGGAATAACAGCAAGAATTCTGGAAACAGCAATGCGTACTTGCATCTGTGTGCACGTGTGTGAGTCGATTCAGTCATGTCTGACTCTTTGCGACCCGGTGGACTGTAGCCCCTACCAGGCTCCTCCGTCTCTGGGATTCTCTGGGCGAGAATACTGGAGTGGGATGCCATGCCCTTCTCCAGGGGATCGATCCTGACCCAGGGATCGAACTCACATCTCCTCTATCTCCTGCACTGCAGGCGAATTCTTTATCTGCGGATCCAGTTTTGAAGTATTTAAGTACGTCTCACTGCAGCTGTCTTTACTAGAAGATTTTTAAGAGCTGAGTTTTTCAGGAATGCTATAACGAATTACACCAAACTGGGTGGCTTAAAACAAGGAATTCATCCATCCTTGATCATAGATACCCATATGTAGCTAGTTAGCTAGCTGGTATCTATCTATCTACTGTATAGGTATGTATCAATCATCTGTCTACATAGCTACTTCCATAATTCATCCATGCATCCATCCACACATCGCTCTATATCTGTGTATCAGACATTGTCTATGAATCATATGTATTGTCCACTATATATTCATGTATGCCCTTTCTATACATTCTGGAGAAGGAAATGGCAACCCACTCCAGTATTCTTGCCTGGAAAATTCCATGGACAGAGAAGCCTGGTAGTCTACAGTATGCATCCGAGCTTCCCCGGTGGCTCAGCTGGTAAAGAACCCGTCTGCAATGAAGGAGCCACAGGAACTGTGAGTTTGATCCGTGGGTGGGGGAAGATCCCCTGGAGGAGGGCATGGCAACCCACTCCAGTATTATTGCCTGGAGAATTCCCATGGACAGAGGAGCCTGGGAGGCTACAGACCGTAGGGTCACAAAGAGTCAGACATGAATGAAGTGACTTAGCGCGCAGGCACGCCTTTATGTATCTAGCAATGATTTGTCCACCTATCCATCCATCCATCCACACACCTCTCTATCTTATATATCATCTATGTCTCTATGTATCATCCATCTAGGTATCTACATACTGTCTACCTATCAATCGTATCTATCTATACATACCTATCTATACATGTACCTATCAATCATCTATCCATTCGTCTATCCACATACCTGTTTATCTCACCTATCATATCGCTGAGAGGGTCAGCTCCTAGGCAGGTTGATAAGAAGTCTCGGGGTCCCCAAGGAGAGAGGGGTCTGGAATTCTCAAGGAGGAGGAAAGGACAGACTTTTTTTTTTTCTTCTACATTCCTTAGCATTATATCACAATACTGTATCCTGCTTGAGGAGAGTTTCTGGAAAAAAACCTTCTGGCTAATTCTGTTATCTTAAAATGTAAATTATGGGAGTGGGTCTAGTAAGGTCTTTGCAACGTCCAGACATTCTTTTGATTCACTGCAACAGCTAATTAAAAAGTGTAAAACTGGATTGCTAACACTAGACTTTCTTTTGATTCACAGTTCAGTTCAGTTCAGTCGCTCAGTCGTGTCCGACTCTTTGCGACCCCATGAATTGCAGCCCACCAGTCCTCCCTGGCCATCACCAACTCCCGGAGTTCACTCAGACTAATGCCCATTGAGTCAGTGATGCCATCCAGCCATCTCATCCTCTGTCGTCCCCTTCTCCTCCTGCCCCCAATCCCTCCCAGCATCAGAGTTTTTTCCAGTGAGTCAACTCTTCGAATGAGGTGGCCAAAGTACTGGAGTTTCAGCTTTAGCATCATTCCTTCCAAAGAAATCCCAGGGCTGATCTCCTTCAGAATGGACTGGTTGGATCTCCTTGCAGTCCAGGGGACTCTCAAGAGTCTTCTCCAACACCACAGTTCAAAAGCATCAATTCTTCAGCGCTCAGCCTTCTTCACAGTCCAACTCTCACATCCATACATGACCACTGGAAAATAGCCTTGACTAGACGGACCTTAGATTCACTGTAATAGCCAATTAAGAAGTCTAAAACTGGATTGCTAACACTAGAGAGGGTACTCTTTCTGCCCTCTTCTGATGTCTATGTCTTTCTCTATCTCCTTTATACTTTAATGAAACTTATTACACAAAAGCTGTGAGCGATCAAGCCTCATCTCTGCCCCGGATTGAATTCTTCTCCTCCACAGGCCAAGAAACCCGGCGTCTTTCATGGTTCAGCAACAAACTTTCATCATTGAGCTATTTTCTGTCATCTGTGATATACTTATACTATATACTGACTTGATGGACGTGGGTTTGAGCAGGCTCCGGGAGTTGGTAATGGACAGGGAGGCCTGGTGTGCTGCAGTCCATGGGGTCGCAAAGAGGCGGATATCACTGAGCGACTGAACTGATATTTGCATGTATCTATCAACGATCTATCCATCCATCCATCCATGTATGTATCATCTAGCTAGCTATGTATTATCTATCAAATTGTATCTCAACTGAACTGATATTCACATATATCTATCAACCAACCATCCACCCATCCATCATGTATGAATCATCTAGCTAGCTACCTATGTATTATCTAGCAAATTGAATCTACTTAAGATCTCTCATGGTGGTTCTCAACTAAGGGTGAGAGGGGGGCCATTGAAAATATTTAGAGCCATTACTTCACTGCCACACACCTGGAGTGCAAGATGCTACTGGCGCTCCATGAGTACAGCCTACAGATGCTGCTAAACACCCCATGATGCCCACCACAGCCCCCACTCCAGAAGATGACCCAGCCCCCACTCCAGAAGATGACCCAGCCCCCACTCCAGAAGATGACCCAGCCCCCAAAGTCCATGCTGCGAATGTTGACAAACCCTGTCCGAGATAAAAGCCTTTTGTCTCCGGAGCATGAACGCCTCAAGCAGGACATGTTTCCAACATATCTGGGTACCCCCCGGTACCCCATCCTGGTACCTGGCACATCCTAAGGGCTGTGGACTTATCCTTAAGCCCATAAACGGATTCATGCCTGAGACAGCATCCACGCTTCCCAGAATGGTGGGAAGCCAAGCTCCCTTTTGCTTCAATGACTGCTATTTCTTTCCAGACTGGTGGCATGGTGAAAACTCACCTTCTTCCCAAACACTCATCTTGCTTTTTACCCGCTTCTCGGCGCAGAAAGCCAAAAATTGTGCACGGGGCATGCACCCAGGATGTCTCTTTCCTAAAGAAAATTAACTGACACCGTTATTTCAGCCTTAAATTATCTTGGTTCAGATCGGAACTGTTTCCACCCTTTCTTCCAGTCTAAGGGGTCGCCAGAACCACTCCCCTTGGACTCAAGTTTCTTTGTAATAAAAAGAGTTTCAGAGAATGGAGTAATTCCAGTGCGGTGGATAAAAGCAATTTTTAACCAATCTGATTTATTACGATTTTTTTGTTTTGTTTTGACGTGGCCCACCATTTTTAAAGTGTTTATGGAATTTCTTACAATTCTACTTCCATTTTAGGTTTGGGTTTTTTGGCCCCGAGGCATGTGGGATCTTCAAAGTCTTAACCCCTGGATCACCAGGGAAGTGAAAGCAACCCATCTGATTTAAAACTCAGATGTAATTCATGTGCTTTTGCCCTTGAAAAATATCACTGTCATGACTGCTTGGCTCTTTGGGAAATATTATTTTATTATCCAATGTACATTATATGGGTCTTAAAAATACAGGAAAGCAGTCATGGAAATAACAGATGAACTTTCAGTGGACACAAATGGACAGGAAGAAAGCGATTTCCGGGCCTGTCCAGAAGGCAGGGGCTTTATTCTCCGGGGGCACAACTTTGCTTTCTGCTCTGTCTCCTCTCATCTCCCTGCAGCTTTCATGGGATAAACTTTATTACAAGCAAGGAAATTCAATATGTCACTCCCCTCCCCCCACCACAGGACTCCCTGGGAACAGTAATGTCTTCGTGGTTCAAGAATTTGAAGGAAGTTGAGGAGGAAACTTGCTTTGAATTTCCATGCCTGCTCTAATGTATCCAAGTCTTGTAAAGACCAATAATTTATTATTTTTAAATGAGACAGAAAGTACATGTTTTGCTTTCTACTCTCATCGTCTGATTAGAAAGAAAATATATATATATATATATATAAAACACTATATAAAAAGTGAGTTCCAGGAAGAAAGCATTCTTATAAAACGAGATGTATTGTACGACACTGGTACGTGGGGGGGAAAAATTCAATCATTGTGGTTCTCAGCCCTTGTTGGGCAAAGCGGAACGTTGAAATAACAGAAAGATGGATACTCGTTCTAGAAGGTTCTATTGTGTTGAAACTGCAGCAGGTTAACTAGGGAACGCATTTTGCAGGCGGGTAGCAAGGCACGGTGAATCTCTATGATTTATTTGCAGTGAGTGCTCCTTAGGGATCCTACAGACGCTCGTTCAAGCGGCAGGGTGGTACCAGCAACTCAGAAGTTGAGATCCGCACCCAAGTCCCGTGAAAAGCAAGACCAGAGCACTTGGCATTCTGTAAACATGTCACAAAGTCCCCCGGCAGCGGCAGACACCTCCTTACAGCGTTTGCGGTTGTTTCCTCTCATCATCAAGCGTGGGTCAAGGTCAACGTGAGCCTGAAACCCACCGACCTGGAGAGGGGCCACCGCTGTGGTTTGTTGTTGGGTTGCTTGGTTGTGTCAGAGTCTCTGCAACCCCGTGGACTGCAGCTCGCCAGGCCTCCCCTGTCCTTCACCATCTCCCCGGAGTTTGCTCAAACTCATGTCCATTGAGTCTGTGATGCCATCCACCCATCTCATCCTCCGTCACCCTCTTCTTCTTTAGCCTTCAGTCTTTCCTGTCACGCCACTGTAGCACGAGACAAACCCTTTTCAAGCTCTGACCTTCTGGCCCCAGCTGTGACCCCCCCCCTCCCCCAAAGCAGGCTTCATTTTAACTTCCTAAGCGATTGCAACCCACTCCAATATTCTCGCCTGGAGAATCCCATGCACAGAGGGGCCTGGCAGGCTACAGTCCAGGGGGTGTGGGTTGCAGAGTCCCGCACGACTGATCGATGAACACTTTCGCTTTCAGGCGAGGTAGGTGGAGGCCTCGCCGCCCAGCGTGGCAGTTCAGTAGATGTGGACGTAGGTGGTCTTAGAGTCGCTGCCCAGGAGGTTTTTCGCAGTGCATTTGTAGAATCCAGCGTCTCTCTGGGTGGCCTGCTGGACGGTTAGGGACCCCTGCGGGTGCAAGAATCTGTTGCCATAGAGACGCGGCTGAGTCCCCGCGGTGAGATGAGACTTGTCCGGCAGCTCCCAGCTTATCTCGGCTTTGGGGATACCCATGGCCATGCAGTTCATCTTCACGGCGCTGCCGGGGCGGGCGTAGATGACCGGCGTGGGCTCGCTGGTGATCCGCGGAGGATAGGCGATGACGATCACTGGCACGCTCACGACGGAAGGGCCGTGTTCACCGTCCGCGTGGCACACGTAGGTGCCCCGGTCGAAGACCGAGGCATCCTGCACGGTGAGGGTGCCGTTCTCCCAGAGGGCGAAGCGTCCCCGCACCTGTGGGCCATCCAGCACCATGCCGCTGGGCAGCGTCCAGGATGGGCGCGTCCCCCGGGCGCCCGGGGGTACGCAGGGCAGCCGCAGGGTCTCCCCATTGACGATGCTGACCAGGTTGTGGTAGCGCTTGCTCGTCTCGGGCTTCAGCCCCACCTTCAGGGACACCAGCCTCTCCGTGTGGCCCGCCGAGTTGCTGGCCACGCAGCGGTAGGCGCCGGCATCCTCGGATGAGAGGCCGCTGACGTGCAGCCGGCCGTCCCCCTTGTGGAAGAACCTGTGTAGCCGCTGGCCGCTCCGCAGCTCCGTCCCGTTGGGCAGGGCCCACAGCAGCGCGGGCGTCGGGGTGCCCGTGGCCGAGCAGTTGAGGCTGATGGTGTGGCCGGCCATGGCTGTGATCTTCTCGCTGACCGGGTCGTGGAAGACGGGCTTCTCCAGCGGCTCCAGGACGGTGAGCTGGACCACCAGGCGGGCCTCCCCGCCCTCGTTGCGCCCGATGCACGCCAGCTGCACCGAGTCGCTCATCCGCACGCTCTTGATGTCCAGGGTTCCGTTGCGATGGATGGTGATGCGGTTTCCGTAGTAGGGGGCGGGGAGGACCACGCCCTCGGGGAAGGCCCAGAGCACGCGCGGCGCGGGCACGCCTTCCGCCCTGCAGTCGATGAGCTTGCGGCTCCCGCCGGGGGCAACCTCCCGCACCGTGGTGATGGCCTCGGGGTAGCCGTTGATGGTGGGTGGCTGCACGTGGACATGGATCCAGACGGTCTTCCGGTCCTCCCCGGCACTGTTCCTGACCAGGCACGTGTAGTTGCCGCTGTCGGAGCGCTGGGCCTTTTGGATGAGGAGCGTGCCGTCCTCGTAGACCTGGTATTTGTCGGACGAGGCGGGGATGAGCCGGTGGGTGGGAGACAGCCAGGTTACCCTGGGCGCGGGCTCCCCTCGAGCCTCGCAGGCCACGGAGACCACGTCCCCGTAGGGCACGTGGATGACCGAGTACGTCTTGTTGCGGATGGCGGCCGGCTCGCTCACCACCTTGACGCGCACGCGCATCTCGTCCTTGCCGACCTGGTTTTCGGCAAAGCACGTGTAGTCGCCTTCCTCCCGCGGGCCCACCTCGTTGAAGTAGAGCGTCCCGTTGTGGAATACCACGTAACGCTTGGCCCGCCCGCCGCTGTCGTCCGCCTGCATGAAGGAGTTGACCAGGCTCCCGTCCGGGAGGCTCCAGGAGATCTCGGGGTTGGGGAGCCCCGTGGCCAGGCAGTCCACCTTGAGGTCGCCCCCGTACAGGACCTGGTGGTCGTTGGCTTCCTTGCGCTGGATCTTGGCGGCTTTCATGACCACGTTCACCTTGAGCGCCACGAAGTCGTCGCCCACCTTGTTCCGGGCGACGCACAGGTAATCCCCCGCGTCTTTGTCGGTGACCGATTTCACCACCAGTGTCCCGTTGGTGAACGCCTTGATCCTGGTGTCGAAGCTGATTGGGAGGGAGAAGAAAAGGAGGAAGAAAGTCAGTCTCCCAAATGCTCCCTCTCGCCTGGCTTGAGAGCATCAAAGCCTGACAAAAACTTGGGGTTCTGAGAATTACCGATGCTCAGGCTGGTTGTTTATAGTCACTGAGTCATGTCCAACTGTTTGCGACCCTGTGGACTGTCACCTGCCAGCCTCTTCTGTCCATGGGATTCTCCAGGCAAGAAGACTGCAGGGGGCTGCCATGCCCCTTCTCCAGGGGATCTTCCCCACCCAGGAATCAAACCTGCTTCTCCTGCATTGCAGGCGGGTTCTTTACCTCTGAGTCGCCTACTCTGTGGGGTTCTCCAGGCAAGAATACTGGAGCGGGTTGCCATGCCCTTTCTCCAGGGATCTTCCCCACCCAGGGATCCAACTCGCATCTCCTTCACTGGAAGGCGGATTCTCTACTGCTGAGTCACCAGGGAAACTCCATCAGTACACAAGGCTGCCACTCAAAACGTCAGATGGTTTTTGCAGCCGAGAGGGGACACGACCCAAACACAGAAGCAATTTATTTACCATGAATAAGAACTTCCCGGTGGAGCCTGCCCTCTGGCTGGCCCAGCCACGGATTCAAAGATGTGAAATGCAGCCTACGACATCAACCCTATTAGTGTGTGTGTGTGGATCAAATATTTGCATGCTGGCCAGTGTGGTGCTTAGGGTAATGATAAAATCAGATCAAATGCTACAATCACAGACAGAACGAATATGCATTAACCTTAGGAAGAGGTGAAATTTTTCCTAAAGAAAGCACTTTACGGACGATTTCTACCGTTGACAATTCTTATGCTGCTGGACTGAACTGTGAGGCAAACGGGGAAGCAAGGCCGCAACACCATGGATCACGGAGGTGTGGTGATCTGAAGAGTTTCGACGCTAAGGTAGGATGCTTCAGCACTTGATGCTGTTGGTCTGTGGTTTCTTCTCTACAATGTGTCAATGTGAAATGTGCTCAGCGGTTCAGTCATGTCTGACTATTTGCAACCCCCAAAGACTGTAGCCCGCCAGGCTCCTCTGTCCATGGGATTTTCCGGGCAAGACTACTGGAGTGGGTTGCCATTTCCTTCTCCATAAAGCTTACAGACCCTCACCAGCTCTCACTCCCCTATGCTGACATGCCATTTCTCCACGCAGTAGGCCTACATTCACACGCTGCTGAGTTATTATGCAAGAAAAAAATTTTTTTCAGCATAAAGGGGCAACATGGAAAGAAAGACGGAAATAGTTACCCTAGGTACAGGACATTTTTATAAACATATATTGGCATCTCTGCCAGCAGTGCAAAGCTAATGCTACGAATAACGGGTTAAGACATTTGGGAAGTTGCTACTTTAAAAGTGTCCAGCATCCGAATTACTTATAAATGACCATTCTGGCTTCTGTAGGGGGAACTTGAACATTCATCCTTAAATATTTCCTGTACACTGCCTCATTCTCATAGCATGTATGGAATGGTTCATTTAAAAAAAAAATTGCCTATGATGGAATTCAACCTGATAACCTCATTGGTGCTGTTGTTAAGTCACGGCTGACTCCTTAGAGACACCAGGGACTGCAGCCCGCCGGGCTCTTCTCTCCATGGGATTTCCCACGGCAAGTATACTGGAGTGGGTTGCCACGCCCCTTCTCCAGGGGATCTTCCCAACCCAGGGATCAAACCCAGCTCTTCCTGCACTGCAGAGAGATTCTTTACCAACTGAGCTAGAAGCACCTATTGACAAGGACCGAAACAACTGTTTTTTTCTGGCCATGAGAAAGAGAGTCAAGTCTCCGTGAATTCGTCGGTCACTGGAGAGCAGTGAAGACAGAGATGTTTTAATGTGTCTTGGAGTCAGACTCCAGAAATGTATACAGTAGCACATGGCTGAAAAACATTTAGAAATGCCTATGGCAGCAAATCCTAGCCTTGGTCACAATCAGAATCAACAGGGCAAGCCTGAAAAAGGCGCCTGGCTCCACCGCACAGGAGACTTGGCTTCAAGATGCCAAAGTCCAATATCTCTGTTTTTTTTTTTTTTTTTTTAAACAATCCCAGTGTGTAGGCAGGGCAGAGAGCCTGCTCCTTTCTAAAACTCCCATGGGCTGTTTAATGACACTTTTTTTTTTTCTTCTGAGAATGTAATTAGCCAGAAGCTGGGAATAATGAAGCTACAGAGACCGCCGTTTATGATTTACAGCGAGAAGCTCCAGAACGGCCCCCATCGACATTGGAATGACCATCCTTCATCTCAGCGTCCGTTCCACACTTGCCTCAGCCTTGCCAATGTCAATGGAAAACAGGCCTCCGCGTGGCAGGACACCGGCCCAGCTGGAAGATGTTCTGCGGAAAACTGGGTACGTGGTATTCCGGATTGACTGTGCAAAAGTTCGCGAGGTACCACCCAGCTGCCTGAAGTTAAAATATACAGGCTGGGAGAACGCGATGGCAACATTTTCCTGCACTGGAAGGAGACTGGATGGCTGCACAGAACCCTGCATGCTGCTTTTTTTTGGTCCTGTCCCTGGGGAGGAACCCACACCGAGCTGCCCGGCTCTGCAGGCTGAAGAGCCGGGGAAGGGGGGGGGGGTTTCAACACGGTGTCATGGGCGTGGCTTTGCCTCCCTGCTGCCAACCACTGTCTCTCTCCTCTGCAGCTTGAAACACTGAACAAAGAGACGGTGGCTTTGGGAGGAGCTAGCCCAGGACTTTGCAGCTTCGGCACTACTGATATCGGGGCCGGGTGCCTGCCCACGGCAGGTGTCCTGCGCATGGCGGGGTTTGGGGCAGCTCTCCTGATCTACACTAATTAAACAGCAGCATGGATGGATGGATGGATGGGTGGAGGGATGGATGGATGGATGGAGGGATAGATGGATGGATGGATGGATGAATAGATGGATGGATGGATGGAGGGATAGATGTATGCGTGTATGCATTGATGGACAGATAGATGTATGCATAGATGGATGGATGGATGATGGATGGATGGATGGATGGATGGATGATGGATGGATGGATGGATAGATGGAGGGATGGATGATGGATGGATAGATGGAGGGATGGATGATGGATGGATGGGTAGATGGTGGGATGGATGATGGATGGATGGATAGATGGAGGGATGGATAGATGGATAAATGGATGGATGGATGGATGGATGGATAATGGATGGATGGATAGATGGGTAGATAGATAGATGGGTGGATAGATGTATGCATGTCTGTATGGATAGATAGCTGCATGGATGGATGGATGCATAGATGGATGTATGTATGCATTGATGGACAGATAGATAGATGTATGCATGGATGGAGGGATGGATAGATAGATAATTAGACAGCCACTTAAGCTAGGTCAGGGTTTCTTAGCCTGGTTTTCTCCCCACTCTCTGATGTGGGGCATCCTCTGCACTGTGGGGCGTGGAAGAACATCCCTGGTCTCTACTCAGCAGGTCCAGGAGCACCCCCGGCAAGTTGTGACAACCAGAAATGTCTCTGGATATTGTCAGATGTCCCTTCAGGGACACAGTATCCCTGGTTGAGAACCACCGCTAGAGATGGATGGATGGGTGGGTGGGTGGGTGGATGATGGATGGATAGACAGATGGGTGGATGGGTAGATGCATGTATGTGTGTATGTACGGATGGATGGATAGATGGATGGATGGACAGATGTATGGATGGATGGATAGATGGATGGATGGACAGATGTATGTATGGATGGATAGATGGATGTATATATATATATATATATATGCATGTATGGATAGATGGATGAATGTATGGAAAGATAGATGGATGGATGGATGGGTGGATGCATAGATGTATGCATGTATGCATTGATGGACAGATAGATGCATGCATGGATGGATGGATGGATGATGCATGGATGGATGGATGGACAGATTATGTATGGATGGATAGATGGATGAATGTATGGAAAGATGGATGGATGGCTGGTTGGGTGGTTGGATGGATGGATGGATGGGTAGACACACATATGGATGGATGGATGGATAGATTATGTATGTATGGATGGATATATGTATGGATAGATGGATATATGTATGGATAGATGGATAGATATATGTATCCATATATATAGATAGATGTATGTTTGTATATATGTATGTATGGATGGATGGACAGATGTATGTATGTATGGATGTATATATGTATGCATGTATGGATGGATAGATGGATGGATGGATGGATGGATGGATGGATGGATGGATGGGTAGACAGACATATGGATGGATGGACGGATGGATGGATAGATGGATGGATGGATGGACAGATAGATAGATAGATGTATGTATGTTTGTATGTATGTATGGATAGATGGATGGATGGATGGTTGGATGGATGGATGGGTAGACAGGCATATGTATGTATGTATGTATGATTGTATGTATGTATGGATAGATGGATGGATGTGTGGATAGACGGATGGATGTGTGGATGTATAGATGGATGGATGGATGGATGGATGGTTGGACAGAGAGATGTACGGATGGATAATTAGACAGTCTCTCGTGCCAGCTGAGGGTTTCTCAGCCTCAGCCCACCTGACACCTGGACTGGACGGCTCTCTGATGTGGGGCATCCTGGGCACTATGGGGTGTGGAGGAACGCCCCTGGTCTCCACCCACCCTGTGCCGGGAGCCCCGCTTCCCCGCTGCTGAAGTCACATCAACCAAAAATGGCTCCCCAAATTGCCCAGAGTTCCCCGGGGGCACAAAATCCCCCTTGGGTTCAGACTCATCTCTCCACAGATTCGTACATCTGGGGCTCGAAGACAGGGCAACAAGGCACGGTGCGTTTCCCTGTAGCCAAAATGAACTTTAAGGATTTCAAAGGCGTGACCTTTGTGCTGACACGATGCCTTTCAATCTTTCTTCCCCTCCTTTCCTTCTGTTGATACATTTTAACATAACATCTAGCGCTTCTATGTTTTGTTGAAATTCGATTATAGAAAAAAGAAGGCAAACTGTTTTTTATCTGTTCTTGGGTGGTTGCTATTTAGTCGATCAGTTGTGCCCAACTCTGGAACCCCATGGACTGAAACTCGCCAGGCTCTTCTGTCTGTGGGATTCTCCAGGCAAGAAGACTGAACTGGGTTGTCACGCCCTTCTAGGGGGAATCTTCCCGACCTAGGCATTGAGCCCAGGTCCCCTGCATTGCAGACGGATTCTTTACCAGCTGAGCCACCAGGGAAGCTCAAGGATACTGGAGTGGGTAGCCTGTCCCTTCTCCAGCGGATCTTCCTCACCCAGGAATCGAATCCGGGTCTCTCCTGCATTGCAGGCAGATTTTTCACCAACTGAGCTACCAGCGAAGCCCATTCATTCCAGACAAGGAGTTGTTCGTTTTTCTGTCCGACCCCACAAAAAGGTGTCTCCCCAGAACCCAATCATTGAAAGAGACCCTGATGCTGGGAAAGACTGAGGGTGGGAGGACAAGGGGACGGCAGAAGATGAGATGGCTGGACGGCATAACCGACTCAATGGACTTGAGTTTGAGTAAATTCCGGGAGTTGGTGATGGACAGGGAGGCCTGGCGTGCTGCGGTCCATGGGGTCGCAAACAGTCGGACACGACTGACCGACTGAACAACCAAATTCCAACTGGAGATGGAGGGAGGCGTCCCAAGAAGAAAACTGCAAGGAAAGCTGCGCGTAGCTGTTCCCGGGAGCGCGCGGAGGTGCCCGGGGAATGATGGCGAGCCCGGAGCGCCCCCGTACGTACGTACCTGAAAAGTGCGTCGATCATCCGCTTGGATGGCAGCCTCCAGACGATGCGCGGCCAGGGGTCCCCGGAGGCGCTGCAATCCAGGCGGAGGGTGCCGCCGTAGCGCACGTCGGTCCTCTGCGGGGAGGTGCCGGTGATGCGCGCGTTGGCGGCCGCACGCTGCACCAAGAGCTGCACGGTCCGGCGCGCCGAGCCCACCAGGTTGGCGGCCACGCACTCGTAGCGCCCGCTGTCCTGCGGCGCCAGGTTGCGGATATAGAGGGTCCCGTTGGGGAAGACGAAGAGGTTGCCGTGGACGAACTGCGAGGGGCGGATCTGGGTGCCGTCGCGGAGCACCCAGCGCACGCTGGGCAGGGGCGCGGCGCGGGCGGTGCAGTGGATATGGATACTAAGGCCGGGCGGGAGCGAAATGTTCTCCGCCTTCTCCTGGCGGATGACCGGGGGCAGGGCCGCCACGTGCAGGCGGATGGCCAGGCTGTCGGCGCCCGCCGCGTTGCTCGCCACGCACTTGTACACGCCCCTGTCTTGGAAGGACGCCTCCTTGATGCTCAGCGTCCGGTTCTCGTGCAGCGTGACCCTGCCCTCCACGGGGGACGCGGTCTGCCACACGCGCCCGTCGGGGAAGACCCAGGAGATCTGCGGCGCCGGCGTCCCCTTGGACAGACACTCCATGGCGATGGTGTCGCCCAGGTAGACGGTGGCGTCCTTGTAGTGGGAGGCCAGGATCTGGGGCTGTTGTACCGTGACCGACAGGAGGACCGCCCTGCGGTCGGCGCCATGCAGGTTTTTGGCCGTGCACATGTACTGCCCGCGGTCCTGCACCTGGACGCCCCGGATGACGAAAGTGCCGTTCTTCAGGACCTCGAACCGCTGCAGTCTGGTGTTGGGCGTCATCAGAGCGCCTGGAATTCAAACAATAGCTGCCGTCACATGCAATGTACACCGAGCCCTTTCCACAAGGATGGAATAAAGAGTGTTAGTTAATGGATCTGTGCGTTGCAGCTGCCCAGGCGCTAAGTCGTGTCCAACCCTTTGCGACGCCCCCGCTGGACTGTAGCCCGCCAGGTTCCTCGGTCCCTGGGATTCTTCCAGGTAGGAACACTGGAGAGGGTTGCTATTTCCTTTCTCCAGGGGATTTTCCAGACGTACGGATTGAACCTGAGTCTCCTCCATTGGCAGGCATGTTCTTTCCCACTGAGCCGTCAGGGAAACCCTTTAATCTGATGCTTCTCTTTATGTCCAAACAGCAAAAAAAAAAAAAGCAAAAAGGCCCAATCCCCAGGACTTGCTCTAATCTCATTTGTGTGTGTGTGCTAAGTCACTTCAGTCGTGTCCAACTCTCTGTGACCCCGTGGACGGCAGCCCGCCAGGCTCCTCTGTCCGTGGGATTCTCCAGGCAAGAAGACAGGAGTTGGGTTGCCGGGCCCTTCACCAGGGGATCTTCCCGACCCAGGGATCGAACTGGAGTCTTCTGCACTGGCAGGGGGGTTCTTTACCACTAAGACACGTGCGCAGCCCTTGAATTTATGGACTTCTCCCGTTTAGGTCCACACAGCAAAGAGCAAAAGACCCACCCCTCCAGAACGCACGCGATTGTGGAGGTACTGGGGGTGGGTCTTTTTGCCTTTGCTGTTTGGTGTCGCAGAGAGTTGGACACGACTTAGCACTACTATGCCATCTATTTCTTTCCCCCTTAAAATGTGCTGCAGTCCATGGGGTTGGCAAAGAGTCAGACACGCCTGAGCGACTGAACTGAACTGAACTGACGGATGATAAATCCTGGAGAGGGTGTGGAGAGAAGGGACGCCTCTTGCACTGTTGGTGGCAATGGAAGCTGATAACAAGCAGTATGGACAGGAGCATGGAGACTGCTTAAAAAACGAAACACAGAATTAGCATATGACACAGCAATCTCGCTCCTGGGCATATACCCAGAGAAAACCATAACTCAAAACAAACAACAACAAAAAAACACATGTACCACAGCCTTCACGCAGCAGTGTTTACAGTAATGACATGCGGGCAACCTGAGTGTCCATCGACAGATGAACGGATAAACAAGACGTGGTACACACACACACACACACACACACACACACAATGGGATATTACTCAGCCATGAAAAGGAATGAAATCGAGTCCTTTGTAGAGAGGTGGACGAACCTAGAGTCTGTCACACAGAGTGAAGTAAGTCAGAAAGTGAAAGTCACTCGGTGGTGTCCGACTCTCTGCGACCCCATGGACTATGAAGTCCAAAGAATTCTCCAGGCAAGAAGACTGGAAGTGGGTAGCCTTTCCCCTCTCCAGGGGATCTTCCCAACCCCAGGGATTGAACCCAGGTCGTCCACACTGCAGGCGGATTCTTTACCAGCTGAGCCACCAGGGAAGCCCAAGAATGCTGGAGTGGGTAGCCTATCCCTCCTCCAGGGGATCTTCCCAACCCAGGAACTGAACTGAGGTCTCCTGCATTGCAGGCGGATTGTTTACCAGCTGAGCCACCAGGGAAGCCGTTACCCAGGCACCCCGGTGTTCACTGCAGCACTGTTGACAAGAGCCGTGACCCAGAAGCAAGCTAAGTGTCCATCCACAGAGGAGTGCATAAAGGTGTGGTACCCGCAGAATGGAATATTACTCAGCCACGAAAAGGAACAAAGCTGAGCCTGCTGCAGAGATGCAGTGGAACCTAGAGTCTGTCATACAGAGTGAAGGAGGTCGGAAAGAGAAAACCAGATATTCTGATACGAACGCCTACATATGGAATCTGGAAAGGCGGTCCTGATGAACCTGTTTGCAGGGCAGGAACAGAGGTGCAGATGGAGAGAAGCGGCGACAGGTGGACACAGCGGCTGAAGGAGAAGGTGGGGCGAATCGGGAGAGCAGTGCTGAGATATACACACGACCGTGTGTGAGACAGACAGATAGAGGGAAGCTGGGGTGTAGCCCAGGGAGCTTAGCTCGGGGCTCTCTGACGACCTGGATGGAGGGCTGGGGGCTGGGAGGGAGGCTCAAGAGGGAGCGGATACATGGATACTTGTAGCTGATTCACATTGCTGTACAGCAGAAACCAACACAGAATTATGTAAAGCAATTATATTCCAAAAAAAAAAAAAAAAGTGGAGCTAACTAGGAACAGTGTTCGTCACTCAGTCGTGTCTGACTCCTTGTGACCCCCGTCAACTGTATCCCACCAGGCTCCTCTGTCCATGGGGATTCTCCAGGCAAGAATACTGGAGTGGGTTGCCGTGCCCTGCTCCAAAGGAAAAGCTGGTGCTAAGAAGCAGAATCCCGGTCAGGTAGAAGAAGATGCATGATGGTCTCGGGAGGAGGCGTGGTCCAGGGCCACTCTAGGATGGAACAAGGTACAGAGGACGCTGAGGACGAATGCAAATGGGGTCTCTTCAGTGGAGGGACACGCCTTCCATCCGAGGCAGAGTCCTTTCAGAATGAAAAACCCCGCGGTGTCCCCCGCTCGCTTCCTCCAGCAAATTCCTCATTAAATCATTAGGGAAGCGTTTGGCGTCGGGCTGGAGCCTATCAGATATGTCAGTAATCCGCCTGCGCCCAGCACCTCTTCTCACAACTGGAAAACGTCCAGCATACGCGAGGTTAGCAGAGAACGTACAGCTGTCTCTAGTGTAACAGCATCGGTCACTTCCTGGGTTATCCACATGGCAGATGGAGGGGGGAAAAAAAAAACAAAACCCAAGCTCCTGAACCGAATCCAAGCCTGAAGGACACAGCTGTGCTCGAGAGAGGAGGAAAGACAAAGAGGAAAAGGGAGGTACGTTCAAGGAGACTGCAGGGCCGAAATAGAGACGCAGATTTGTGGACACAGCAGAGAAATGAGACGGTGGGATGAACCGAGAGAGGAACGCTGACATATATACCCCACACGTGTGAAATACAGACAGCGACTGGGAAGCTTCTAAATAACACAGAGAGCTCAGCTCGGTGCTCTGCGATGACCTAGAGGGGGGCTCATCACTTTTAGTTCCTCGCGTCGCCTAGAATCTGGACATCCAAGCAGATGGGTCGTTTTGGAGGAAGCAAAGTGGTCTTTGCAGCACCCCGGCCTGCCAAGTAGAGACTGTTGTATGGACCCTTGTTATATGGGCTGAATTTTGTCCTTCCACCATCAGTTCCTATGCTAGAGCTGGACCCGTCCCCTCCCCCCCACCGCTGCCCCTAGAAGCTCAGAATGCAGCTATGCTTGGAGATGGTCTTTAAAGAGGGGATGAAGGTAAAAAATGAGGTCTTCGAGGATGTGTCCTGATCCCATAGGGCTGGGGTTCTGATAAAAAGAGGAGATGGGACACAGACGGATGATCACGTGAGGAGAGGCCATTGACACGCCGAAGAGGATTCAGGAGGAATTACCCCTGCTGTCACCTGGATCTTGGACTTCCAACCTCCCAAACAGTCAGAAAATAAGTTGGCTGCTCCAGCCGCCCCGTGTAGGGTGCTCAGTCATGGCAGACGGAGCTGACTCATCGAAATCACAGCTCTAGGTTCAAAGCAAACCAATGCCCGCTGAGCTGAGACCAAACTCCAGCGACCTTCCAAGCCAGTGGGAGGATGCAGGGGGCTTCCCCTCACCCTCCCTTCCTGCAAGCCCCTCGTGGCTTGCAGATGACTTCTGTACCGAACCTCACGGGGATAAGGAAAGAGGTTCCTGTGCGGAACATTTCTAAGCCTCGGTTTCTCATCGTTTAGTCGGTAAGTCACATCTGATGCTTTGCGACCTCGTGGACTGTAGCCCGCCACCCTCCTCTGTGGGATTCTCCAGGCAAGGATACTGGAGTGGGTTGCCATGCCCTTCTCCAGGGGATCTTCCCGACCTACGGATGGAACCCGCGGCTCCTGCACTGGCAGACAGTCTTTACTTCTGAGCCCCCTGGGAAGCCCTAAGTCCCGCTTAGGGATGCTACGTGTTTCCACGGCTGCTTTAAAAATCAAAAAAAAAACCCTCACACCCTTGTTCATTTTTTCACTCCCCCGTCTCTGTAAAGGGATACACCTGTTGATAAGATTCTCTGGAGTCCTTTCCCATCACACCTACCTGTTGTCCTCTTCTGAGAGTCTCTGCTTCTATGTGGACTTCTGATGCTCAAGGAACCGACCCCTCTTCACCTACCAGCCCCGCTTAGGACGCCCGACATGTAAAGGCCCTACCTGTGGACAGCTTGGTCCAAGTCACGAAGGGCTTGGGCTTCCCCGTGGCCTCACAGGGGAATGTGACGTCCGTCTCTGCAGTGACGGTCACGGCCTGCGGGGATTTGGTGACGATCTGCGGCTTTTCCCCGAGCGTCCAGAATTTGGACGCAGGCGGCCCTCCGGCAGAGAAGAGCTTTCCGCTGCCGTGATGGAAGCTTCTGGAGGGCGGGGCGGAAGACATCACGAAGGGGATGGAACTCCGGGTGGAGGAGACTGGGGGGATGGTCCGTACATTGGTGGAAGGGAACACTGTGGTCCTGGGGGGGTGCAAGACTGGAGGCGCTGGGGGCCCCAGGTCCACGTGGAAGATGCTCTGAGAGTGTGTTCTAGTGTAAGGAGCTACATTGGCCTTCCTGTCTCTCAACGCTGGGGCTGGAGAGCTGGGTCCCTGAGGTTTTGGAGTACCTCCTAACTGGGGGAAAGAGACGGTCCTGTTGATAAAGAAAGGGAATCTTCCGCCGGGAAGAGGAGGCGCTCTCGAATTTGGAAGCTTGCCCACGGGGTCTCTTCTTAGATCGGGCAGGTGGTTATTTGCAAACGATCTCGAGTTGCCCTGGAATCGGTCAGCTCCTTGGCTGGTCACCGTACCCGGAATGCTAGGTTTGGACCCAGGCCACAAAACCACCACGGGAGTCGTCGGATAACTAGGTGGTCTCGGAGTCGTCATGTGCCTGCCCTCTGGCCAAACCCTCGACGGGTATGCGGTGACTCCCAGTTTGCGGGTCAGGTGATGAGGGGGCTGGAAGGTGACCGAGTATCTGAAGGGGCTTTGTGTGACCTCGTGCGGGGGTCTCACGGTTCCTCTCGGTGGGATCGGTGTGGCGGGAACTCTGGCTGGTTGGTGGAAAACCGGGGCCCTCCCAGCCTCGTCTGGACCGTCTGGAGCACGGGGAAGCACGTTTTTCATTGCACCATCAAACGCTTCCTTTCTTAGCGCCTCCTCTGGGGTCAAGGTGAACCTGTCCTGCTTGGAAGAGGGCGTGGATAACTGGTCTGGCTTCACCAGATGCTGAGTCACTTCGTTATTCACGGAAGGCGCTTTGGTTTCTGGGGTCCCCACGTAATGGAAGGAGACGTGGTGTTTGGAAGCTTCCCAGGCTGGGGACGTCCCTGAAGTAAGAGGTGGTGTGGGCTCTGTCGTGGTCTCTGCGAAGGGCATCAAAGTTGTGGGTGGGAATGGTGATTCTGGCTCTTCCACCGGGGCGTGAGTGGTCATGTGATTCTGGGGTCCGATTTCAGAACGGACGGTAGCTTGAGCGGTTTCACGGCCTCTCTGATCACGGACGGTGGTTTCCGCCGGACTCGAGGATGCCTCTACATTTAGGATGGGGACAGTTGTCGAGGGAGCCGCCCGTTGGGGTTGAAACAGCGTAGAGACCGCCGCTGAAGGAGAAAACTCAGTAAGCAAACCTAGATGCACCGACTGTCTCTCAGAGGGTGATTCTGTAAGAGCTTCCAAAGGGCTGGTAACAGGTGGGTCTGTGTGTTCCATCCCAGGCTGGGTTGCCCCTGGGGGATCCCAGCTCGTCGTTTTTGGAAAGGGAGACGTCAGAGACGCCTCCTTAAACCCTCTCGCACGGGAGACCTCGGCCACAGAAGGTGATGCCGCGTGAGTGAGTGAGCCTCCAGGGACCACAGTTTGATAGTCCCCGAGGTCTGTGACACCATGCTTTTTCATTTCCTCTCCGTCTGACGCGGGCTCACGTGTGACTGGAACGGTCTCTCGGAATCTGCCAGGAGATGAATGTGTTTTGCTGATGCTGGCTGTGCTATAAGCTTCCACGCTGGTTATCTCCCGTGGGTCTCCAGTAGTGAAAGAGACGGTGGTAGGGGAAAGCGCAGCTTGGGAACTGGGGGGGAAAGAGGTTTTATGCTTAGCTTCTGGAGAAAGGCTGGGCTTGGACACAGACGCCGCAGAGCTCAGGGTGGAAGTGACGTATCGGTGTCTGTTGCGCCTCTTGCCCTGTCTCCTGTGTGGGCTGCCCCTGGATACGGGTTCAGCGTGGTCCTCCATGTCCAAGCGTCCGGTGGTACCTACAGCGCTGTTAACCCAGGTCGTAGGAACCAGAGAACTCGCCACGTGAAGGCTTGGAGTCTTCACTTCGGGGACTTGGGTCAGTGGAGTCGAGAAAGCGTCTGTTGGGGCAAACGTCGTATGCGGGGTCTGTTTATGGCGGTGTCGGAATTTGTGGGGTCGGAATCGCCTCCTCCCGTGGGGCCTCTTTCGAGAAGGAAGACTGGTCAGTGCCGATGGTGAAGTGTCCTTTTGGGCTGGTGTGGGCACAGGTGCCGTGGTGGTGTTCTTGCCAAACACGACGCCAAGCGTGGACTCCCCGGGAGGCTGCAAGTCAGTGACGCTGTTCACCACTTCCAGCGTCGAGTCAGGCGGAGTGGTCGGGTCTACGGCTTGCCCATTTCCCTCGACGCTTCTGGAGTCTGTGGGGTGTGTCTCTAGCGTGCCCCCTTCCTGAAGTGTCTGAGAAGTCTCCTCCGTGTCCTCGGGAGTCAGTGGGTGGCCTGGAGTGCTTAAACCAGTTTTCACAAGCTGCTGGCTGGCTGTCTGTTCCTGGAGGCGCGTTTCAGCTGGGACGTCAGGGTCCCCTAAGGTGGGGTCTTCAAAAGGCTCAGACGTCCTGGCCTCAGCAACCCATGAGGCGGGAGTTGGCGTGAAGCGTGTGGGGGCCTGTTCTTTCACGGTCTTAGCTGGTTGTGAATTTGTCCCCAGGTCGGGGTAAAAGTAGGTCACAGTCTCAGACTCAGCCAAGGGTACGGCATCCATCGGAGATTCATCCTCAGGGGATGTGGACTCCAGCACGGATCCAGCATGGAGGGTAGACCAGCTGTCTGTGGCTACGTTTTCTTCGGTAGGCTCTTTGCGTTCCATCTCCACGGTCTGCAGAGTAGAAGATTCATAAAGTACAGATGCCGGTGTTGTGGCTGGGGTCTGGTTGGAGTCAACTTCAGTGGGAGTTGCACCCACGGTCTTCTCAGAAGAGTCCTCGTC
The DNA here is from genome assembly GCF_042477335.2 of Ovis canadensis. Lineage (NCBI taxonomy): Eukaryota > Metazoa > Chordata > Mammalia > Artiodactyla > Bovidae > Ovis > Ovis canadensis. Next base: position 1,603,262 of record NC_091727.1, read on the forward strand.
GATAAATTCTTCCGCGAGAGTGCTTGTCACTCTGGGTTCACTATGAATGACTCCGTCGGGGCCAGGTTGGAGCAGAACAGTCCTAGGGGAGGAGACAGCACTGGAAACCTGCTCTTCCTCACCAAATATGGACATATCTCCCGAGGATTCTTCTGCACTGCTTGTGGTCTGCACAGGCGATGCTGAGCCGGGAGTGACGGCAGGCGGAGGTGGAGTCACTTCCTGCCTCATCAGTGAAGGCGAGTGGACTGTGATGACCTGCGGTCCTTCCGTCCCCTTAGGGAGGTTTCTCCCACGGACTCTGGCTAAGATATCTGCCCAGCGTTCTGGGTTAATCTGCTTGTTGGCCACGTTTATCCTCCGCCTGGACTCGAAGACTCTGCGGCCTTCAGCGACGTTGGTCTCCGGCTCCTTTGCAGGGTGCTTCCAGGGTTTCAGCTTTCTGCGCCCTTTCCTGGTCTTCTTACCCCCGCCGCCGGCGTCATCCGTTGCTCTGATTAACACCTCTTGGTCCTGCGGGTGGAGGAGCGTCCTTGATGCGTTCTCTTCATCTCCCATGCCGGATCCGCCTTCATCCTCCACGATCCCGCCTCGCCCTCCGGGAAGAATCCTGCCTCCTGGGCGCCCGCGTCTTTTCGGAGACCCCTTCTTGCTCACCTGGACCCCCACCGTAAAATGATCTGCCCCTCGCTGGTTGACTGCCACACATCTGTAGTAACCGCTGTCGCTGCCTTGAACCTTGGGGATGGAAAGAGTGCCGTCGGCCAGCACGTAGGCGTGTGAGGCGTTGGCCATCGTGTTCAGCAGCCTTTTGTTTGGAAGGATCCAGCTGATCTGGGCTTCCGGTATGGCCAGCGCCTGGCAAGGCAGCATCACGGGCTCCCCTGGGTTCTTCTCAACGGTCACCGTATATGCGTCAGGAGGCTGAACAACCGGCGGCTGCACCAGGACCCTGTAGAGCATCCGGTCCGTCTCATCCCTCACCCGAGCGACGCACTGGTACAGACCAGCATCTGATGGCTGCGTCGACTTGATCTTCAGCCAGCCGCTGGTGAGGACGGAGAACCTGCCGTCGCGGTCTTCCATCGGCGCTTTCACGACGGACCCGTCCGGGAGCACCCAGGAGATGGAGGGGCTCTCGGAGGCCCTCACGTTGCAGCTCAGGTGGCAGGAGCTCCCCTCCAGGACGGTCTGGGCTCTCTGCACGGCTCTGCCGGGCTCGATCATCACCCAGCTTCTGCTCCGAGACAGCCTCGCGTCCTTGGCAGACAGGACCAGGGAGTGCTGAGACGAATAGGACAGCACCACCAGTTTGGCCGAGCTCAGACGCCGGTTGAGCTGCAGCTCTATGGACGGCTGCGTGACCCACTCCGGCTCGGCGAGGATGTGCGCCCTGACGCCCGTGTAGTACAGCGTGGTGTCATCGTCGGCATCTTGCTTGTACTGGTAGCCGAGCCTGGGGTCTTTGCCGAGCGCGGGTTCCCGGTGGAGCTTCACGGGGACCTCGCTGTAGTAGGCGATCAGCTTCCAGAGCTTCTCGTAGCTCTGCCGCGTCATGGGACACTCAAAGTCCAAGGCGACCGTGGCGTTGATCTCTATCTCCTGGGGGTCCGTCTGGTTCAAGTGCAGCCTGTACACGTCGGTGGGCTTCTTGATGTCGCAGACCAGGTGGACCGTGTTTCCGTGCTCGTCGCTCATGTTCACGGACACGTTCCACCCGGGGAACTGGAGCCCGTCCGGGGAGAAGGGGTGGTCAGCCTCCTCGTCTTCGTCCTGATCTTCCTCGCTACTCCGGCTCCGGTTCTGTCTCAGCGGGGACTCGATAGAGGGCTTCTGACAGCGGACATCCTGCAGCTTCTGAAGCTCTTGTCGGTGCCACTTCTTGGGACTGAAGCACGTGGAACACAGCTGACCCCCTTCGTACGCTTTGTCCTTCTTACACTTCAGGACCCCTGAAACACAGCAGCAGACGAATGAGCTCTAAGTCAGTGGCCTGAAGATTGGGCACAGGATGAAGCCTCTATTTCATCTTTATCACCTGGGTGCATCTCAGCCAAGATTCAAGACGTTACCTACCTGGTGTCCCCGATGTCACCTAGGAGCTTAAATCCATTTAACCCTGTGTGTGCCAACTAAGGGTCTGGGATTCCCTGGTGGTCCAGCGGCTAAGACTCCATGCTCCCAATGCAGGGGTCCTGGGTTCCATCCCTGGTCAGGGAACTAGATCCCACATGCGGCAAGGAAAAGACATTTTTAAGCTGACAAGGAATCTCTCTTTGTACATAGGATGCAATTTTCCTTTTATGAAGGTTCAGGAGAACCTATGTAAGTCTCTGCAAGCCATGAACCTATTTCCAGGTGCTAGAACCAACTGTGGGGCTTTCCTGGTGCCGCATGTGGTAAAGAATCCCCCTGCCATGCAGGAGACTGGGGTTCGATCCCTGAGTCAGGAAGATCCCCTGGAGGAGGGCATGGCAGCCCACTCCACTATCCTTGCCTGGAGAATCCCACGGACAGAGGAGCCTGGTGGGCTACAGTCCACAGGGTTGCAAAGAGTCGGGCACGACTGAGTGATTAACACTTCAGAACCGACTGCTGGCATACCTCATTTCATACCGGCCTTTCATAACCACATTTTCTTTCGCAGCAGTTTTTCATCTCAGGCAGAATTTTCTTTTTTGGATTCACATTCTTACTCTTGGCTTCCTGGACAGTCAGTCCTCCAGAGTTTTGTCCTTCTCTGGCCAACACTGACGCTTTCAGCGATTCTCTGCCCAACTCATTATGGATGAACGATTCCTGGACTCGGTCTAACACCCCTCCCTTCTTGCCCTGCCCTGTCACTGAGGGTCTCGCCCACGCGGGTGGTTTCAATTACCGTCTACTGGCCGACGATGAGTTCCGTCTATGCTTCTCCATTCCAAACCCATTCTAGGAGAGGCACACCGACGCCCTACTTGACAAGCCCGTCAGATGGTACAAATGCTCCTCAAACTGATGCCTACAGAATCTAACTACATTTTCCTCCCTGCTAAACGTCTCTCGGCTTTTCTGTATTCATCCGGGCCAAGTCGCTTTAGTCGTGTCTGACTCTTTGCGACCCCATGGACTGTAGCCCCACCAGGCTCCTCTGTCCATGGGGATTCTCTAGGCAAGAAGAACTGGAGTGGGCTTCCCTTTTCTCCTCCAGGGGAATCTTCCCGACCCAGGGACTGAATGCAGGTCTCCCGCGCTGCCGGGGGATTCTTGACCGTCCGAGCTGCCTGCGCGGTCCCTACCTTTGGATTTGGCGTCCCACTGCAGAAACCAGGTCATGTCACAGTCACAGGCCCACGGATTGCCGTGCAGGTAGAGGTTCTCCAGAAGCGGCATGTTCTGGAGCATGCCGGCGGGGAGAGTGCTCATGGCGTTCTCGGCCAGGTAGAGGTGTCTCAAGGTGGAGAGCCTGAAGTGGTCCAGGAAGGCGAAGGTGGAGAAAGTGGCGGGGTGCAGCTGGTGAAGCAGGTTCCCCTCTAAGTGGAGGAGCCTCAGGGAGGTTAAGCCCCTGAACGCTTCCGGGTGGATGAACTCGATCTGGTTGTGGTCCATGTGGAGCCTCACCAGGTTCCACAGCCCCTGCAGAGTCTTGCCCGTGATGACACGAAGCTTATTGTAGCTGAACTTGAAAACCTACAAAGACCACAAGTGGAAAATGTCACTCAGTCGTGGGACAGCCTTTCCCTTCCCCAGGGAACATTCCCAACCCAGGGATCGAACCCAGGTCTCCTGCATTGCAGGTGGATTCTTTACCAGCTGAACCACCAGGGAAGCCCAAGAATACTGGAGTGGGTAGCCTATCCCTTCTCCAGGGGATCTTCCCAACCCAGGAATCGAACCGGGGTCTCCTGCATTGCAGGTGGATTCTTTACCAGCTGAGCCACCAGGGAAGCCCTGTTTATAATTTAAATAAAACACCACAAACAGGAACAGAAAGCAGAACAAAGGTCACGGAAGGACAGACAGGAAGCTCGTTTTTCATGTTTAGAAAAAGCGGCCGTTTCATTCATTGTGAAGGAGGATTTTAAAGCTTTCCCTCTCCACGGCTGGTGGTTAGAGGTGGCAATTAGTGCTGGTCTTATTTGCCCAGGCTGTTTGTTTTTAGTAGCTAAGTTGTGACCGACCCTATGACCCTATGGACTGCAGCCTGCCAGGCTCCTCTGTCCATGGGATTCTCCAGGCAAGAACACTGGAGTGGGTTGCCATGTCCTCCTCCAGGGGATCTTCCCGACCCAGGGACCAAACCTGTGTCTCCCACACTGGCAGGCAGATTCTTTAGCACTGAGCCACCTGGGAAACCGCCACGCCTGGTTTACCTGGAGCGAAATGAGGTCTCTCAGAGCCCCGTCGGGGATGCTGGGGATGTCATTTCCATGGATCATGAGGAGCTCCAGCTTCGTCAGTCCGGCAAACGACGTTTCCGACAAAGCCTGTATGCTATTAAACCTAGAAAAGAAAAAGAAAATGGAAAGTCATTTCTGGAAAAAAAAAAAAATCGTTGGGGCTGTCCCAACAGGAAAGAACAACTCTTTCTTTCAAAACAGGAAAGAGCCACTCTTTCTCTTTCAATGCTGAATGAGAACCCTAAAAAAAACATCTGTGTGGGAATGAAAATCAGGAGCGCTATGCCAATAACTGCTCATTCCCCGAGGGTTTTCAACCCTTCGCAGACTGCGAACAGGCAACGCAGACCCTGGACACTGCTGTTTTCTCTTTTGCTTTTTTTCCCAACAAAATGCACCATGCCAGCCTCGTTATCTCCTTTGAGGCTGGACTTCCCTGGTGGCTCAGACGGTGAAGAAGTCACCTCCAGTGCAGGAGACCCGGGTTTGATCCCCGGGTGGGGAAGATCCCCTAGAGAAGGGAATGACAACCCAGTCCGGTATTGTTGCCTGGAGAATCCCATGGACAGAGGAGCCTGGAGGGCTACAGCCCAGGGGGTCACAAGAGTTGGACACGACTGAGCGACTGACACTACGGAGAAACAGCGCTGTGATATTATGAGTGATATCCTCCTACTATGTGTACTTATTTTTTTTTAATTTTCAATTGGACGATAATTGCTTTACAACATTGTATGGGTTTCTGCCATGCATCAACACGAATCAGACAATAAAACCATGGTACGCTGAATCCAGTTACACATTAAGCCAGAGGGAAGTATTATGCGTTGGTGCCGTGAAACTAGTCCTGGTCTTTTTATTTTTTCTTCTTTGGAAGGACTGATGCTGAAGCTGAAGCTCCAATCCTTTGGCCCCCTGATGTGAAGAGCTGACTCGTTGGAAAAGACCCTGATGCTGGGAAAGATTGAGGGCAGGAGGAGAAGGGGACGACAGAGGATGAGATGGTTGGATGGCATCACTGACTCGATGGACATGGGTTTGGGTGGACTCCGGGAGTTAGTGATGGACAGGGCGGCCTGGCGTGCTGTGGTCCATGGGGTCAAAAAGAGTCGGACACGACTGAGCGACTGAACTGAACTGAATATTACAGAAAACCATCTCAAGGTACTGTTGGCCAAAGGAGGAAAAAGAGTCATTTTGATATCTGCCTTTGCTTCCGCTGGCAAAGTCTTTGCGTGCTCATTTGCTAAGTTGTCCCACTCTTTGCAACTCTATGGAGTGTAGCCCTCCAAGCTCCCCTGCCCATGGGACTCTCCAGGCAAGAATACTGGAGTGGGTTGCCCTGCCCTCCTCCAGGGGATCTTCCCGACCCAGGGAATGACCCTGTGTCTCCCGCGTTTCCTGCACGGCAGGCAGATTCTTTACCGCTGAGCCACTGGTAAACCCCAAGAGACAAGAGTGATCCCAGATCAACTCTGTTTTCCTTTCTACAAACTCGCAGCGCCCATTCTACCCCGATTCAAACAGCTTTAGTTCCTCTTCTGCATAAATCGGAAGACTGTGAAAAGGAAGCTGGTTTTAAAATTGTCAAACGATTTAAAGATTATAAAAAGGAAACGGTTACTATTCTCTCTTCTGGCAAAGCCAACGTCTTTTCCCTGTGGAGTGATCATCATCGTGGTTAGATTTTTTTTTTTTTTTTCAGACAGTCGAGTTTGCCAAGCTCTTTTTTTTTTTTTTTTTTTTTGGAGAGAGCTATTTCATGGTCCATTGCTATGGATTTGCAAAGTGTTTATCTCTCTCTCTTAACTGCCCATTCCTTCACCCTTCTACTGGACCTTGTAATCGGTAAAGGAAAGAATTTCCGAGGCTCCGTACTCAAAGAGGACTTTGTCTTACTAAAATGTCTATTCGTCAAACCCTAAATAGTTGTGTTGTTTTATACGTGGGAGGAAGTAGCTAGCATATTTTGCTGAAGAACTCCAAGTGATTGTTTACTATTAGAATTGTGCACAGGAGGGTTTAGTATGAAAATTTTATGAGTACCTATAATTCATGGAAATGGACACTTAGGTATAGAAAGTATATCTGGGGATAGAAGAAAACTGAAACATAAAAATTCTACCTGAAATGCTGTACTGAAATATCTGTTTAGGGGGCTTCTCTGCTGGTCCCAGGTGCAGCTAGTGGAAAAGCACCCACCTGCCAATGCAGGAGATGTAAGAGATGGGGGTTTGATCCCTGGGTTGCGAAGATCCTCTGGAGGAGGGCAATGGCAACCCACTCCAGCATTCTGGCCTGAAGAATCCCCATGGGCAGGACAGCCTGGTGGGCTACAGTGCATAGGGTCGCAGAGAGTCGGACACGGCTGAGCAACTAACACGTTCACTTTCTGATGGTCCAGTGGTTGATACTTCATGCTCCTCCCAATGCAGGGGGCTCAGGTTCAACCCCTGGTCTGGGAACTAGATCCTATATGCCTCAGCTAAGACTTGGCCTGACACAACTAAAGATTCTGTATGTTGCCACTAAGGCCTGACGCAGCCACATAAATAAATATGTTTTTTAAAAAACGGCTTAAAAGACATCACTATTTTAAATAGGCAAAACCTGAAAGAACTCTTATTTCATCAGAGTCACGATTGAGTCATACGGATAATTTACAGGGTCAAAGATGTCTCCCTCATTCTATTTATCACTTTGTAATAACTGCTGAAATCTATTTAAACGCTATCAGCATATTTATGCACGCATCATATATTCCGCATCTGCAGTGTATTAAAGAACTGTTATTAATGGAAATTTATGAAGGAGCTGAAGCTGTCTCTGATGGGTCATAAGCTTTGTGACAGAGATTTGTGCTGATTGATTAATTCAGATACTGGCCCCCAAAGGACCACATTTAGTAGAGTTATACATGTCCTCTTAATTAGGCCCACATCATGCCAGGCACGGTGACCCACAGACGAATACACACTCGCTATCACGTACGTGCTCACACACCCGTACACCAAAGACGAAACCCACCCGCCCGCCCGCTCGCGAGGAGGCTGAGATGGCTCAGAAGGAATGTGGTACAAACCCCAGATTGATTCTTTCCACATGTGGAGAGATCCCAGCGGGCACAGAGGCCAAGGATCGGAACGTGCAGTGGGCTTCGCTGGGGACGTAGCAGGCGCAGGGGTGGGGGCAGCCCAAGGCCACGTGGGGGCGTCCCCAGAGCAGAGTCAGCACCATGGAGAGGGCTCGCCACCGCGCCCACGTCATCCGCATCTTGTCCGGGCGGGTCATCCTGGCACACCTGTCGGGGAACCACACAAAGCCAGGTGTCAGACAGCGCTTCCGTACTGCCAGCTGGTTGCACCTCCACTGTGCCTCCCGACGCTAAGCTTCGCAAGGCGTCAGCGTGGGACATCTGAGTGACGCAAAGCGTGTGCGTGGAGCAACACAAAACTTTAAAAAAATTTTTAATCATCGTCTGCAACTCAGTTTAATACAACTGTGGAATACAGCCTTCACTCCTGACATCGATATTACGACTTGGAAATGTCGCTGTGTTGTAAGGGAGGGTATGAAATTGACAGGCCCAGTGGAGTGGGTAGCTGTTCCCTTCTCCAGGGGGATCTTCCCAACTCAGGGATCAAACCCAGGTCTCCCGAGTTGCAGGCAGATTCTTTACCAGCTGAGCCACCAGGGAAGCCCAAGAATACTGGAATGGGTAGGCTATCCCTTTTCCAGGGGATTTTTCTGATCCAGGAAGGCAAGCAGGGTCTCCTGCATTGCAGGCAGATTCTTTATTAGCTGAGCTACTAGGGAAGCCCTGTACATACCAACAAATACACAAATGGGTGTATATATACAAATATATATTTGTATAAATGTACGAAAGGTGAAAGGAAAGGGTTAGTCAGTCAGTCATGTCCGATTCTTTGCAACCCCATGGACTGTAGCCCACCAGGCTCCTCTGTCCACGGAATTCTCCAGCCAAGACTACTGGGATGGGTTGCCATTTCCTTCTCCAGGGGATCTTCCTGACTCAGGGATCAAACCCAGATCTCCAGCATTGCAGGCAGATTCTTTACCAGCTGAGCCACCAGGGAAGTCCTGTATACGTAAATATTTATTTGTAAAAATGTATATATACAGACACAAATGTACAAATATATGTATATGTAAATATGTATTTATATAAATGTAGATATAAGAGCTTCCCAGATGACTCAGTGGCAAAGAACCTGCCTGGCAATGAAGGAAAGTCAGGAGACACGGGGTTCAATCCCTGGGTCAAGAAGATCCCCTGGAGGAGAAAATGGCAACCCACTCCAGTATCCTTGCCTGGAGAATCCCATGGACCGAGGAGCCTGGCGGGCTACAGTCCATGGGGTCACAAAAAGAGCTGGACATGACTTAGCAACTGAACAACAATGTATATATACATGCAAGTATATACTTGTATAAATGTGTATATATATATATTTGTGCTTACATATAGCAGTGAGAAATTCCATGGACAGATGAGCCTGGTGGGCTATATAGATCACGGTGTTGCAAAGAGTCAGACAGGACTGAGCCACTAACACCCACACATACTTGGATGCCAGATACATTCATGTTTCAACTCAGAAAAGTAACTGTTATCTGCCCACCTCTGATGTTTATCTCAAGCCGTACATACTCTGTATAACTGAATAACAAGCTTCTCAGGAAATCCATTATGACCAGAAGTATTTCCTTCTTTTAATGGCATTCCTTAAAGTTTTACTCAGACCGTCTTCAAGGGCTTATAGAGATGTTCACTAAAGCAGAACGTATTCCATTGTATGTGAATTTGTCTCCTCTCTTTAATTCCGTGCTCCCCACCCCCCCACCTTGGAAGAACCAAAATGTTGAGAGGGAAAAACATTATTCTTTACCAGGGAGCAAATTTGGAGAAACGTCTGAAAAATCTGCCATGCGAGAACGAGGCAAGGAGTAGCCTGATGAAGAATCTTGAGGGAAGCAAAAAAGGTCAGTAAGACCCAAAAGAGACACAGAGAGAGGAAGGACAAAGGATAGGAAAGAAGGGAGGTCAGAGGAGAAAAAAGGGAAAGAGAAAAAGAGGGAGAAAGAGAAGGAAAAGATGAGCTACAATATTAGGTTGCATCAGCCGCTATCTCCTGTAGAAAGTCAGTGACTTTCTTCATGCATCAGTAAGTAACAACACACGGAACACGGTCAGAGAAACGCGCCCCTTCCCGACGGTGGCCAACCCTGACTTCTGATCATAAACACTGCATTTGCTCCCGCGCTGTAGGGACACCCCAGACGCACGCACAGCGTTTGCTGCCCCTTAGGAGGACCTGGGAACAGACGTTTTCTGAAGCCTTTACGCGTTTCGTTTTTCAGCTGCTCCTAAAGAGCTGACGGTGCAAGCAGCTTTGCAAACACCGAGCCCAGGCGCCTCCTCTCCGCCTTGGAACCGACCGGCTTCTGCGGAGCTTTTTTCGGTTCTCCAGGCCCCTCACCCGCGCGCTTGACACTCCACACGGGCTCATGCCCAAGCCCTGTGCACGCAGGCGGACCTGGTCCCCGGCGTCCCGAAGCCTCGCTCCCGGCTCTCTACCCAGGGCACCCCCGGAAGACCGCAGGGACGCGTCCCCGCTCCCCTTTGAAGCCCAATCCCGAGGCCTCGCGGGGAAGCCTCCCTGCGTCTGCGCGATCTCCGGGCACGCCCGGCGAACCCCGGGAAGCTGGACTCGGGGCGCGAGGCGGTCGGCGGGCGTCCACCCGGCCGGGAAGAGTCTGGAGGGGCCGGGCGCGCCGCCTTACGCCCCTGGCCGGCTTCCAGCGCGCGCTCCGGACGCGCCCGGGCAGGCTGCGCTGTGACTTCACAAAGCTTTCCCCGAGCGCGTCTCAGGTTACCCCGAAGGTCTCCGAGGCCAGAGACTCGGACACCAAAGGGCGTCTCTCCCCCAAACGATGACTTCCCCAGCTTGCGCGCGGCTCAGACACTCCCCCCACCCCAAACCCCCGTCCCCTGGCAGAGGAAGGGGGTTGCTTTGCGTCTCCCCACTTTGCAGGGCAAAAGAAGGAGGTGGGCGGGGGTTGGGCGTGGAGAGTCTTAGGGATCTGGAGAAACTGGGGAGACGGCCCCGCAACTGTGACTTGCCTCTCGCCACCAACGCAGGAGCGCAGCCGGTTACACTTGAGGGTCTTGTCGGGGGTCCCCGGGGGAGGTGAGCGAGGCCACTTTGGAAAGGGGACCTTAGACCCACTCTGTGCATCTTCCGGCATGATTTCCGTCAGCTTCTGCGCTGGACGGTGCGGTGCTGCGCTTAGCCGCTCAGTCGTGTCCGACTCTTGGCGACCCCACGGAATTCTATGGGATTCTCCAGGCCAGGATACTGGAGTGGGTTGCTGTTTCCTTCTCCAGGGGCATCTTCCCCAGCCGGGGATCGAACTCAGGTGTCCCGCATGGCGGGCAGATTCTTCTACCAGCTGAGACACCAAGGAAGCCCGTTCCGGATGGTAGCTGGAGCTTTAACGGAGCGCCAGGAAACATTTCCAGAAGCCTTTGCCCTCGCCCCCTGCTCCCCCCAGCGCAACACCGGTCCCGTTTCTAACTCTCTCCACCCCTTGCAGACAGAGCCGCCCCCCCGCCCCACCTTCCCAGCAACCGCCGGGGGCGCCCCGGCAGCCCTCGGTCCTCACCTGTTCGTCGGAAGCCGCGACCCACGGGAGCGGGGCGCGCAGAGCATCCACTGGGCCAGGGCGCGCGAGTCACCGCCGGGGGTCGGCCGGGGCCATGTCCTGCTGCCCGGGGGGCGAGGCAAGGCGGCTCGGCTTCCCAGCGCGGCGCCCTTTTATTCCCGTCGCCGAGAGCCTTCCCCGAGAGCACGCCTCGGCCCAGCCCCACCCTGCCCCACCCCGGGGAGACGGGGCGCGGGGGACCCTGGCCGCGCCGCCGCCGCGCGCTCAGCCCTCCTCTCGGCTCCGCATGGCGCCGCGCACGGCCCGGGTGGGCACGCCGCGTCCACGCCGGTGGGGCGAACCGCTGGTGCCCCGCACACACACGGCCGGCTGGAGGAAGCTGGAGGGGCTGGTGCGGGGGTCGGGGGTGGGGAAGTATCCGGGCCCCTTCACCCCCGAGAGGAACTCCGGGGGTACCCGAGGGACTGAGAGATACCCGGGAGCGCACAGCCGCGAGGTCTGCGCCCGGAGCGCCCTTCCCAGCAAGACTTGGAGGAGGACTGTCTTTCTTTTCAGTGGGGGCAAGAGAGAAGGAACACGGCTTGCGCTCCCCCAGGCGGGCTGGAGTTTTCTCTGGCGGCGCCTCCGGACCCCGAGTGCAGGCTGCAGGCAGCCGGGGGCGCCCGCCGGCATCTCCGGAGGAGCCGTAGGCGAGGCTGCAACCAGAGCCCCCGGCCACGCCCTCCCGCCTCTCCTGTGGCTCCTGGCAGCCACCATCCCTCCTCCAGCCTGAGTCCTCTTGCCAAAAAAAAAAAAAAAAAAAAAAGGTGGAATGCTTTTTTTCCTCGTCCCGGTTTGGAGAGCCTGAAGGGGCTGGGCCGGGATGAGCGCTTTGTGGAGCCCCGAGGTACTGGCAGGGACAAGTGAGATGGAGGGCTGGGGAAATCAAGGCTGGAGACGACAGTGCTGTCTGTAACGCAGAAGGGGAAGGAAGAGGGGGAGAGAAAGGCCTGTGTTGGTTTCCAGGAGGAAGGAGAACTGGGAAAAAAGGGCAAGGGGTCAGCTGAGGGCTGTCAGCAGTGAGACCACCTGGGCAGAGGTGAGGCAGGGTAAGGGCAGTCACTGGGAAGAGAGAAAAACAGGCTGAGCATCCGAAGAACTGATGCCTTCCAACTGTGGTGCTGGAGAACGCTCTTGAGAGTCCCTGGGACTGCAAGGAGATCCAACTAGCCCATCCTCAAGGAGATCAGTCCTGAATATTCATCGGAAGGACTGATGCTGAAACTCCAATCCTTTGGCCACCTGATGCGAAGAGCTGATGTACTAGAAAAGACTGTGATGCTGGGAAAGATTGAAGGCGGGAGGAGAAGGGGACGACAGAGGATGAGATGGTTGGATGGCATCACCGACTCAATGGGCATGAGTTTGAGTAAACTCCGGGAGTTGGCTATGGACAGGGAGGCCTGGCGTGCTGCAGTCTATGGGGTCCCAAAGAGTCACAAAGAGTTGGACACACACACTAGTGGTTTTGGGGCTTCCTGGGTGGCAATAGTCCTAAAGAACCTACCTGTCAGCTTCTTTAAAGACTCCAGGTTCTTTTTGGACTCTTAAGGAGACTTAGTCCTGGCTTCAATCCCTGGAGCAGGAAGATTCCCCCAGAGAAGGGTATGATAACCCACACCAGCATTCTTGCCTGGAGAATCCCGATGGACAGAGGAGCCTGGTGGGCTACAGTCCAGGGGGTCACCAAGAGTCAGACACGACTGAAGCGACTTAGCACACATCACCACCTCTTTATCCATCCCTATGTTGATGGACATATGACTCAGCAATCCCACTCCTGGGCATCCACGCGGGGAGGTGGGGAAGAAACATAATTCAAAAAGATACGTGGACCCCAGTGTTCATTGCAGCCCTGTTAACGGTAGACACGACACGGAATCAACGGTAAAGACCAGGGGGGTGCAAGGAGTCGGACAGGACTGAGCGATTTTCAGTCCTGTTGCTTAACGGGGGTTGTAAAAGTGAACCCTGCCTCCACGACCACTATTCACCCTCCATCAACAGGGGGACAACTGACCCTCAGTATTCTAGGGTGACTGGAAACAAAAGGGGATGAAGGAGAAAAGAAGTCTGCACAGGCAATGTGTACTTGCCCAAGCCGCGGAATCCCAGGGGTGCACTGGTATCTGATGGGGAAACAGCATCTTTATTTGAGCAGAAAGAGACTTTGAGGAATGTTGCATGTGAAACTTGCCCCCCCGCCCGCCGTCTGTCTAGGGGGGAGCCTTAAATGAGAATCCAAGCTACTGGCTCTGAGAATGAGGGGTTATTTTTGGGTTTCGTCCTTCGTTCATACCACAGTCGGTGGAAGTCTCCCGTTCCATGGCGTTCACTCAAATGTTTCCAGATTTTTCTCAACTGCGTATTTCAAAATAGAAAAGAAGAAGGACCCATCAGAGGGAATCTCCCAGATGTCCCGAGCTCAGCTGGATTATTTCTGCCAAACAGGCTGGAGAAATTCCTGGTCAACCCGGAGGGTAGCCACGCAAGGATGTGAACCCAAGAGTGACCCATCATCGCGGGGCTTATGCGAAAAGGGATTTCTGGAGAAAATGGCAACGATTTTGCCATAATTGCTCAGTCCGTGTCTGACTCTTTGTGACCCCATGGACTGTCGCCCGCCAGGCTCGTCTGTCCTCGGGGGTTCTCCAGGCAAGAAGACTGGAGTGGGTAGCCAAGCCCTCCTCCAGGGGATCCTCCCGACCCAGGAATCAAAGGTGCAGCTCCTCTGTCTCCCTTACCGCAGGTGGATTTATCAGCCGTTGAGGCATCGGGGAAGCTGCTGAACTGGGATGAGCAGGGCTCACTTACGCATGAGTTTCCAAAGAGTCGTCCGAGTCACTCGGACAAACAGACGAGACGGTGGACCACCAGGCAAAGCCCTGAGATTCGTGTTCTAAACAAACCACCCACCTTCTTCCCTACGCATCCTTCAAGAGCCTCTCAGGAGAGCTGACTCTGTTTACTCAGCTCAACATCCTGTATCCTCGGGTGACACGCCTCAGGCTTCGATCTTAGGTAACCGTCTTTCTGAGACAGAGTAAACATTTCCCAATAGTGAAGGAAGTAAAAAAAAAAAAAAAAAACCAAGGGACATGATCATACGTAAATTTCAACCCTGGGGCCAACACACCTATGAGACACCTGCAGAATTATATATATATATCGCTATACAGTATGTTTTGTGAAGGAATACAGATATGATTTACAGTTTCTGCACCTGGGAACAGTCCATGCCTGCTCGGTCACTTCCGTGGTGTCCGACTCTTTGTGACCCCATGGACTGCAGCCCGCCAGGCTCCTCTGTCCATGGGATTCTCCAGGCACGAATACTGGAGTGGGTTGCCATTTCCTCCTCCAGGGGGTCTTCCAGACTCAGGGATCGAACCCACACCTCCTGCATTGCAGAAAGGTTCTTTACCAAAATTAGTTTTGTGTTAGTCACTCAGTCGTGTCTGACTCTGTGCGACCCCATGGACTGCAGCCCACCAGGCTCCTCTGTCCATGGGATTCTCCAGGCACGAATACTGGAGTGGGTTGCCATTCCCTTCTCCAGGGGATCTTCCCCACCCAGCAATTGAACTCATGTCTTGCTTTGGCAGGCAGATTCTTTACCACTAACGCCACCTGGGAAGCCCCCAGAAACAACAGTCTGTGTGTATACTTGGCCGGGGAGGAGGCGCTGGGCTAAGTTAATTGGAAAAGTAATACACTGTTCAACAGCAAGTTCAACCTTGATGGGGGTGGGGGATGGGACAGACCCAGAGGAAGTCAGATGGCCTGGATCCTTCTGTAATTTTAGTGGTTAGGAGACCTATAGGGTTGTTCTTCAGTTGCTCAGTTATATCCAACTCTTTGTGATCCCATGGACTGCAGCACACCAGGCCTCCCTGTCCATCACTAACCCCTAGAACTTGCTCCAACTCAAGTCCATCGAGTCGGTGATGCCATCCAACCATCTCATTCTCGGTCGTCCCCTTCTCCTCCTGCCCTCAATCTTTCCCAGTGTAAATAGATAGCCCATGGGCTGAACTCAGGACGGCTGGTGTGCAGGAACCTTTGGAAGAACAGGTTAATTGTGCTTCAAAAGGAAATAAAATTCAACAATGGGCAGCTTCCAACCTGCTTATATAGTTTCTATCTGATTTTATCACCTCATCAAGGGCTACATTAATTCCATACCATTCCTGCCAAGCTCCCAGCCAGGCTACGTAAGTTGCCCGCCTCCCACGATACGGGCTTGAGTCTTTGAGAGGCAGGCCAAGCTTCGTTCCGTTCAGCCCTATAAATCCATGTGTCTGTAACCTTCGTGGGTCATAGCTATGCCTGCCCCGAGGGGAAGTATAAGACACCTAGGAGTACTTCACCTCCCTGTTGCTGTTCAGTTGGTCAGTCATGTCCGACTCTTTGTGGCCTCGTGGACCGCAGCTTGCCAGGCCTCCTGGTCCATCACTATATCCCGGAGCTTGCTCAAACTCAAGTCCATTGAGTCAGTGATGCCATCCAACCATCTCATCCTCTGTCGTCCCCTTCTCCTCCTGCCTTCCATTTTTCCCAGCTTCATTTTTCAACGAGTGTTCCTCTCCCTGGCTGTCTTTTAAATGTTAAAAAAAAAAATAATCCCTATGCTTCTTGTGTTTTATTTACTGAAGAAATAAATACGCGTCTGTGCGTGTCTTGGTTAAAACCCTTGTACCAGCCGTTGCTTTTCTACATTCTTTCAAAACGGGTCTTCCCTGATGGCTTAGGAGGGAAAGAGTCTGCCTGTTAATAAAGGAGACACAAGAGACGCAGCTTCCATCCCTGGGTGGGGAAGATCCGCTGGAGGAGGGCAAGGCAACCCACTCCGGTATCCTTGCCTGGAGAATCCCATGGACAGAGGAGCCTGGCGGGCTGCAGTCCATGGGGCCGCAGAGAGTCGGACACGCCTGAGCGACTGACACTTAATCAATCAGAACAATGTCCATGAGCTGCTTACGCCCTCTTTGAACCACTTCTATAAAAGTCCTCAATACCCCTTCCTAGTGTTAAGCCTGGCAGAAGACGTGTACGAAGAAAATACCCTCAGACGACTTGACTATTTGAAGATAAGATACAAGAATAATTAAAAACAGAGTGGGCATGTATATTGCTACAGGCCCTGTGGAGAACAGCATGGGTGTTCCTTAAAAAGCTAAAAATGGAGATACCATGTGATACAGCCATCTCACTGCTGGGCATATATCCACAGAAAACCATAATTACACGCATCCCAATGTTCATAGCAGCACTGTTTACAACAGCCGAGACATGAGGACAACACAAATGTCCACCGGCAGATGGATGGATGAAGAAGATGATGTGCTGGCTGTATACGATGGAGTATTACTCAGTCATAAAAAAAAGAATGAAGTAATGCCAAGTGCGGCAAGATGCCTGGCCCCAGGGAGTGTCACCGTAAGGGAAGGGAGCCAGAAAAGGACTAATATCATGTGATACCACTTAGATGCGGCCTGTAAAACAGGCCAGAGGCGCACTCATTCATAAAACAGAAACAGACTCCCAGGCATAGAAAATGAGTTTATGGTAACCAGCGGGGAGGCCTCCCTCGCAGCTCAGTTGCCTGCAATGCAGGAGACCCAGGTTCCATCCCTGGGTCGGGAAGATCCCCTGGAGAAGGGAGTGGCCGCCCACTCCAGGATTCTTGCCTGGAGAGTCCCATGGACGGAGGAGCCCGGCTATGGGGTTGCAAAGTCAGAGACGACTGAAGCCACTTAGCATGCACGCACGGGTTGTAACTAGATCAAATATCAGACTCTTTGGTGCCAACAGAATAATAATAATTATTGCATCAACAGAACAGTAATAGTGCTTTTTGTCTTTGTAGAATAATTACTCTATAACAGCTATTTGGCCTCCCTGGTGGCTCAGAGGTTAAAGCGTCTGCCTCTAAGGTGGGAGACCTGGGTTCGATCCCTGGGTCAGGAAAATCCTCTGGAGAAGGGAATGGCAACCCACTCCAGGATTCTTGCCTGGAGAATCCCATGGACGGAGGAGCCTGGTGGGCTACAGTCCACGGGGTTGCAAAGAGTCGGACATGACTGAGCGACTTCACTAACTAACTAACGGTTATTTGAGGCAGATGGAGAAATTCTTCCAGGAAAGACAACAATGTAAAAAAAAAATTATTGTTGATAATATAGTACATTATATAATTAATCAATATAATACTTTCTATATAATAATGTTTAGAGTAGTTATTATATTATTGCAATAATATATAGTAATAGGTATTATTGTAATATATATTACTGTATTATATATACTTCTAATAATACATATTATTAATTATATATTGTATACATTGTAATAATACATAGCATCATTATTGTATTATATAGTTATATACACATTGTAAGAATATATAGTATATTATTATATATACATAGTAATAATATATAGTATTATGCTATATATTATCACATATACATTGTAATATATGCATATTATGGTTATATATGTTATAACACATTGTAATAACACATAGTATTATATATTGCTATATATACATTGTAATTATTATATATGCATTATAATAGAGTATTATTACATTATATATACATTATATAGTATTATTGTTATATATTATCATGTACATTGTAATAATATATAATATATACATTGTAATAATATATAGTATTACATTATCTATATACATTGAAATAATATATACTATTAGTATATGTATTATAATGTATTATTACTATATTGTATATATATTGCAATAATATATAGTATTATTATATATTATTATATTTGGTAATAATATATAGTACTTAATTATATATTATATATGGTAATAATATATAGTGTTATTATATATGGTAATAATATATAGTAGTATGATTATATATTATATATGATAATAATATATAGTATTATTATATATGGTAATAATATATAGTAGTATGATTATATATTATATGTGGTAATAATATATAGTATATATGGCAATAATATATAGTATTATTACATATTATATATGGTAATAATATATAGTAGTATGATTATATATTATATGTGGTAATAATATATAGTATTATACATGGTAATAATATATATTATTATATATGGTAATAATATATAGTAGTATATTATATATTATATATGGTAATAATATATAGTAGTACATTATATATTATATACGGTAATAATATATAGTAGTACATTATATCATTTATATAGACACTGCAATGATACATAGCATTAGCATTATTATTATTATCTTGCTGTCTTTTGGTGGAAGAATTTCTCCGTCTGGCTCAAACCCCACTGCGTTAGGAATCATCCATTCAAAATAAACCTGCTTGCTGGCCCGTGTTTCTCCTTCCTTCTCCCGTCTCCCGGTCAGGAGGCTAACAGACAAATCGTTAAACCCACAGGAAACAGAGGCTCTTCTCTGAAGGCAGAAATGCGGCCGAAAGTATTTTAAAACTTTCCTCCCCGTGTGTGACACCATCGTAAGCATCCTATGCTGCTTTGATTACTTTCAGGCCCCTGCCTTCTGGGTGTTTTTAAAGGATGCCTTTTGCATTTGCAAACTATTAGAGGACCAGCATTTGGAATATAGGAGCAGCATCCTTTCAGAAGGTTGCAAACGTCTTTGTTTTAGCTCTGGAGTCAGAGGTCACCTTTGATGTTCCAGACAGACGTTGAATCTTTAATTCAACTACATGCAAAACAGGGGGAGGAAACTGATATTTTGAGACATTTTCATTGGAATTGTTTTTACAGAGGGACCACGACACACACAGAAAAATCTGCCATGATTTTCCTGTATGAAAAGTGTCAGTGTTACTCACTAACTTGTATCCTCTTTTGCGACCCTGTGGACTGTCGCCCGCCAGGCTCCTCTGTCCATGGGAGTCTCCAGGCAAGCATTCTGGAGCGGGTTGCCAGGCCCTCCTCCAGAGGATCTTCCTGACCTAGGGATGGAGCCCAGGTCTCCTGCATTGCAGGTGGATTCTTCACCATCTGAGCCCCCCTCATATAATATAAGACGATGCAATACGGTGGAGATTCAAAAATGCAAATGGTGAAGATTCATTACAAGTACCAGACATGAATGGAATCATCCCCAATCTACAGCGTGTCAGTGTGTAAAGGAAAAAAAAAAAAAAAGAAAATTTAAACTTAATAAAGAGAAGCAAATGCCTCCGCTTTGATGATTCTGGCAAAAGACCTTGAAAACTGCAGCTGTTCAGAACAAATACACAATTTCACTGTCATGGAGCAGGTAGATGAAAAGAGCAGAGAAAGTGGTGGTCAAAAAAATAACATGATGAGAGGAGTTTTAAATTGAGTACAACAGATGGCAAGGGGCCGCCGCTTAAGCCACTGTACATCTTGGAAGACAAATTCAAAAAGGAAGCCAATTTCCAAATTAAAAAAATAAAGCCATCGCGGAAAGAACGGTTCCTTTCCCCCCAAAACACACAGTTTTTTTTTTCTTCTTTCTTCTTTGTGAGCTGTGCCTACTTGCCCCGTTACCAATCATTTGTGGAATTTGTGGTGGAGAATTTTTTATGTATAATTTGTTTTTAAGAGTTCCATGGTGCCCTGGAAGGGGAGTGGATGGTTTGAGGGGATGGTTAGCTTCGGTCTAGGGGGAAAAAAAAATGATGAAGCGTCAAAAGATTCTTTCTCAACACTGTTGACTTTGAAAAGAGGTTTCAGGTTTGTTTCTGGCTCATCATGGATACTGTGTTAAATTAAAGGGTTGAGGGCAAGCATCTATTAAAGAGATCTAAAAATAAAATAAAAATGCAGATGCTGTGTGTCTCAAGTCTAGCGAAGGAGGTGCTGGGGGCAGGGAGAATATTCTCATGGATGGACCGCCTGGTAAGAGGGTCTTAAAATAAAAACAGTCTTTCTTATTTCAGGAGATACAGTATTACGTGTCATGCTTTGCAAGAAGACCCCACAACATATGGGTCGGAGAAATCTTGCTAGGTTACTGCTTCTAAAGCCTCAACGTTCTTTTGAGTCACCCAGGGGTCTTGGTACAGTACACATTCTTATTTGGGAATATTCATTGGAAGGGCGGATGCTGAAGCTGAAACTCCAATACTCTGGCCACCTGATGTGAAGAATGGACTCATTGGAAAAGACCTTGATGCTGGGAAAGACCGAAGGCGGGAGGAGAAGGGGACGACAGAGGATGAGATGGTTGGATGGCATCACTGACTCAATGGACATGGGTTTGAGCAAACTCCAGGAGTTGGTGATGGACAGGGAGGCCTGGTGTGCTGCAGTCCATGGGGTTGCAAAGAGTTGGACACGACTTAGCGACTGAACAAAGATGGCTCTGGTGCTAAAGAACGTGCCCACCAATGCAGGAGACACAGGTTCGATCCTTGGGTCAGGAAGACCCCCTGGAGAAGGGAATGGCAACCCACTCCAGTATTCTAGCCTGGAGAATCCCGTGGACAGAGGAGCCTGGTGGGCTACAGTCCATGGGGTCGCACAGAGTCAGACACAGCAAGAGATTCTTACTAGACGTATCTGAAGCAGTTGGCCCCAAATCGTGCATTTCCAATGCCTCGCAGGTGATACTGGTGGTCTGGATCCACGGACCGCAGTTTTTGAGTGGCACATCCATTGAAAAGGAATCTCCTGGATTGAGAACCTAGCCATGGAATTGTTCTTCGGCTCCCCAGGCCATGTGACCATGTAGCCCAGGTTGTAAAAACGACATTGCAGCTTGCCTGGTGGCTCAGTAGTAAAGAATCCGCCTGCCAATGCAGGAGACACAGGTTCGACCCCTGGTCCCGGAAGATTCCCACGTGCCATGTGGCAACGAAGTCCGGAAGCTGCAGCTACTAAAACCATCACGCCCTAAGAGCCCAGAGTTCTCCGCAACAAGAGAAGGCACCGCAGCGAGAGGTCCACACACCGCAACCAGAGAAAAGCAAGCCATACAGGACTGAAGCCGCCTTCGCTCTCTGCAGCTAAATGGCGCAGGGCTAAAAAAGGCAGGGGCCCTCCGAAAACTCTGTCCTTCCAGAAAGAAGTGACTTCTTTTTCACGGCCGCGAGCGCTGCACCAGAATGTTAAGAAACAGGTTTGCACAGGTCCTCTTGTTGAGAAACCGCACACAGAGAAATGTCCTTTGTTAAAGTTCCCTGGAGGTCCGGTAGTTCAGACTGTCGCGCTTCCAATGCGGGGTCACCGGTTTGATCCCGGGTCATGGAACTGACATCCCACGTGTCCTTCTACAGAAATAAAAGGGGACTTTACAAATCTGTTTAAAAAGAGAGAAATATCCTTTGGCCCTTCAGAGAAAGCACCAGGAAAGGACACTTCCAGTTTCAAACTGGAGGGCGTGATTAGGAATGGGTTTCTGATATGGTCCCACTCCTGCCGTGTCGGTTGCTCAGTGGTGTCCGACCCTTTCTGACCCCATGGACTGCAGCCCGCCAGGCTCCCCTGTCCTAGGGATTCTCCAGGCAAGAATACTGGAGTGGGTTGCCATGCCCTCCTCCAGGGGATCTTCCCCACCCAGGGATGGAACCCAGGCCTCCCACTTTGCAGGCAGACCCTTAACCATCTGAGCCACCGGCTTTATGGTGGAACAGAAATGCAATAACTGTCCATGCCCCCCCCCCCGCCCCATCATAAACTATTCTTACTTGGATCATCGTTTTGGTTTTCCACCAACCCCCACTTCCCCCACTTTGAGTTACAGTCTTCTCCTTGGAGGGAGCTGAAATAGAAAAAAAGCAAAGAAAAAAAAAAAGATTTCTAGCAAAAAATTTGTTTCACACACACACAAAAATCCACATTTATTTATGTGTTGAAAGAACTCCAAGATCCTGATGTGAAAACACAAGAAAAGAAAAAGCAGCCCACTTATAATGATGATGCTGAGCTCTGAAAGGCTTTCTTGTGTAGACAAGTGGCTTAAGCACTCAAGAGACGGAAGCCAAACCCTGCGTTCAGGCTTCAGTTCCCACTTGGATCATCCTCAGAGCCCCGGCTCCCAAAAAAATAATTTTCCCTGAAGCCATCAGCCCAGGACCGATCACACACAGAGAGGACTCTCAGAAGCTGCCACCGCGGTGACTTTCATAACACTTTCAGAAGTCGGTTCATCGCTGTCTTGATGGTTCACCCATCCAACAATTAGCTCTTTATTCCTCTTCTTAGCATTCCAGACATGCTGCCTACTGAGAAGACGTTGGGATGACTTAAGATACGTGTGAACACACAGGAGGGGCCGCCGTGGAGATGTGGAAACATCCCTGGAGAATCAGCAGAATAACAGATGCCAGGAAAAAAAAAAAAAAGGACCAGCAATAGGAAAAGCAGAAAATATGATTTATTAGTATCCGGGGCTTTTGCCAAAAATGACCTCACGCAAGCGGCGCTTTAGGTAAATCGTGTGTGGGAGGTTTCTCAGTGAAATATATCCAGTGTATGTGTTTGGGGTGAGGGGAAGCAAAAGGTGAATTTGGGTGGGAGGGAGGCGTGAAGAGGGAGGGGAATCCATGTCCACACTGCAGCAGAGAGCCACACTACATTGTAAAGCAATTATACTTCAATGTAAACAAAGAAAATAAGGGGACGTGACGGAAGGGACGTCATCTGTCTCGTACCACAGAGCCGTCTGTCGCCAGCTTTGTGGTCAAAGACCCAGGGTTGACCGGGGCCAGCCCACGCTATCTGTGTGAGCGCGGCCAAACACACAGTCTAGACGTGGAGATAGCGCTCTGATTAGAGCCCAGCGCGGGATCTTTGTAGGGAGTCCAGCTACAAACGTCAGGCTCAAGAGGCCGCCTGCCCTAGCTCACCTCCAGCAGACGCAGGAAAACAGCTTAGGACGGCTTCTTTGGAAGCCGGGAACATATTTCCCTGGCAGGGGAGTTTCATTTGTCTGCTTCATCTTGGAGGGATTCTTTTTCGGGTGGGGTTGGTCCGATCTGCCAGCTGTGTGTGTTCAGCGGCTCAGCCGTGTCTGACTGTCTGCGACCCCGTGGACTGCGGCTCGCCAGGCCTCTCTGTCCTTCACTATTTCCCGGAGCTTGCTCAAACTCGTTCCCATCGAGTCGGTGATGCCATCCAACCATCCCGTCCTCTTTCGTCCCCTTCTCCTCCCGCCTTCAATCTTTCCCAGCATCACATTCTGTCCTAACAAGTCAGCTCTTCGCATCAGGTGGCCCGAGTACTGGAGTTTCAGCTTCAACATCAGTCCCTCCAACGAATAGCCAGGGTTGATTTCCTTTAGGCTTGACTGGTTGGATCTCCTTGCAGTCCAAGGGACGCTCAAGAGTCTTCTCCAGCAGCGCAGATTTTAAGACTTCAGTTCTCCGGTGTTCAGCCTTCTTTATGGGCTGTTTCTATCGTATTCTTCACGCTCTGTTGGTGTGGGGTGTATCTGTCAAGCCCACTCACGGCTTGACCTCGGTTCATCTTGTACTCTGTTGTGACATCTCCTGTATGGCAGGCAGGTTCTTTAGCGCTGAGCCACCCGGGAGGTCCTTAACAGTCTTATATTTAAAGAACATGAGCCCCAAACAGACAGAGTGATGAAACACGGGAAGCTGTCGGGGGGCTGGATGCAGAGTTCTTTTCTGAGACTGGAGACCGGGAGGAGGATGAATGAGAAAAAAAAAAAAAGGATGGGAGGAGAGACTGAGGAGGGAGACAGGAGGGAGAGGACGGGCAGACCAGGGGTGAGGATGCTACGCAGCAGGGGAGACGCGACGGGGTCGCCCCGGGAAGGCGGGCAGGACCCCAGGAGACATTGACCACAGCGTTTCTGCTCCCGCTACCGGAATCCTCGCGTTTCCTCGGCCCACCCTCCCTGGGGCTTCCGATCGCTCCCCTTGCATGCTTTTGTCCACCGCGTGGGAGGCGAGTTTCCGCTCCAGCCAAGTCGGTCCCGCTGACAGTCGCCAGATTCTTGCCCGCAACATTTCCTGTGGCCTCCAGGAGACCACGGTGCATAACGCGAATCCTTGTCAAGTTCTTTTAGGAAAGACGGATCTCTCTCAGCTCCTCTGGGATTTCCCTGGCGGTCGGGGGGCAGGGGTGAATGCTGACTCCTTGTCCTCCCCTTCCTGGACCAGCTCGTCTGCCCCTTTTCCTCCCCAGGAGGGCTGGCTGCTGTCCACACTCCAGCCACACCAGCAGATGGATGGCCTGAAGCATTTGGCCAAGAAGTTCTCCAGAGCGTGGTCAGCAGGCTCCGGGTGTAAAGCGTGTTTGCAGCTCAGCTGCTGAGCCGAGACTTGCTGACCCCAGCAGGTTTATCTGGGTAACAACTGCTTCCCATGAACAGATTCTGGGGGGCAGCAAGGACCTTCCCCGTAAAGAAGGCCAAGCACCAACAAACTGATGCTTCTGAGCTGTGCTGCTGGAGAAGACTCTTGAGAGTCCCTTGGATTGCAATTGCTGCTTTTAAACTGTGACGTTGGAGAAAAGACTCTTGAGACTCCCTTGACCTGCAAGGAGATCAGACCAGTCCATCCTCAAGGAAATCAACCCTGAAGAATTCCCTGCAGTCCAAACAACTCTCCAGAGTCTTCTCCAACACCACAGCTTGAAAGCATCTGTTCTTCCGTGCTCAGCTTGCTTCATGGTCCAACTCTCACATCCATACATGACCACTGGAGAAACCATAGCTTTGGCTAGATGGACCTTTGTCGACAAAGTGATGTATATGATTTTTAATATGCTGTCTAGGTTGGTCATAGCTTTCCTTCCAAGCAGCAAGCTTTTTTGTTTGTTTGTTTGAATTTCGTGGCTTGCAGTCACTGTCTGCACTTGATTTTTGGAGGCAGTCACTTGGCCAAAATTCTCTTCTGCATGAGGAAGCTCTCCTTCCTTAGATTTTTCAGAGCTTGCCACGGCTCTTACAATGGATGATAGCGCTGGCTCCCAAAGGATGATATCGTTGGCTCGACGCATAAGGTCCTGAATTGTGGTCCTTCTCTCCATCCCTGGTCTCACTTTTCTAACCCATCTCCCCTTTTGCCATGCCCTCCAGTCACTCTGTCTCTCCTTCCCCTTTCACCTCCATCCGCTGGAGATCTTTGCACGTCCTGCGTCTTCCGTGGGGCATCCATCTCCGACCGGCCGGACCAACCCACTCTCTCTCTGTTAACACACTGTCTCCCAGCAACCTGTTTATTCGCCTCACAGCACCTACCACAGTCGACTCATCTGATGTTCTAATGAGCCTGGTCGTGCTCACTTCGTAACCCCAGCCACCTAGCTTTGGATCTGGCATCAAGCAGGCATGTTAACAAAAACAACCAGAATCTCATACATACAAGGACTGCGCCGCAGAGCTGTTGAAAGAGCTCGCTACCAGGAACTGCCTGTCTTGGACGAGAAAGTTAAGCAGGAAACTGCGTCCCTCGGGAGCTGCTCTTGGGGCCCCTGGCGATGATTCTCAAGAGCAGAGAACGTACTTGGGAAGCTCAGACTCCACAGTTCGTGATGGCGTCTGAAGGGCTTCCTTACTCCACCCGTGGAAACGCACTGTCTTTAATGCCCTTTTGTTTCGCATCTGAACACTGGCATCCGGAGCGTAAAGGATCAACGCTGTGCTTGTCTCAAAGGCTATGAATGCTAATTAATAACTGCCTGATTCTGTTTATGCCTCGGGACTGACGAGCATGTTGGGATCCGTCTTCTTGAGCTGCCAGGAGTCGGGTTCAAGATGCCTGACTTGGGGTGAGGTAGTTAATGAACGGCGAACATTCTTTCTCGGCTCGAATGGAAGAATTCTTTTTTCTTTAGATTTTTCAATTGAAGAATAGTTGATTTACAGCATTGCGTTAGTTTCGGGCGCACAGCAAAGTGATTCAGTTAAGGATATACGTATCTGTCTGCAACGCGGGAGACATGGGTTCGATCCCTGGGTCTGGGAAGATCCCCTGGAGAACGGAATGGTTACCCACTCCAGTATTCTTGCCTGGAGACCTGATGAATCTCATGGACAGAGGAGCCTGGTGGGCTACAGTCCACGGGAGTTGCAAAGAGTTGGATATGACTAAGCAAGTAACACACACACACACACACACACACACACACGCTCTTTTCATACAGGTTATTATAAGATACGGAATATAGTTCCCTGTGGTATATAGTAGGATCACGTTGTTTATCTATCTTATATACAGTAATGTGTATCTTCTAATTAAACTTCTAATTTATCCCTCTCTCCCTTCCTTTTTGGGTTTCCCTGGTGGCTCAGATGGTAAAGAATTTGCCTACAATGCAAATTCTGGGTTTGATCCCTGGGTTGGGAAGATCCCCGGGTTGGGAAGATCCCTTGGAGGAAGGCATGGCAACCCACTCCAGTATTCCTGCCTGGAGAATCCCAAGGACAGAGAAGCCTGGTGGGCTATAGTCCAGGGGGTGGCAAAGAGTCGGATATAACTGAGCGGCTAAGACTTTTTCCCTTCCTTTGCCTTTGGTAACCAGAAACTTGTTTTCCAAGCCTGTGCATCCGTTTCTATTTCGTAAATAAGTTCGTTTGTATGGTCTTTTATTCCTTTTCAGATTCTTTGAAAAGGAAAACAACTTTGATCCACCATTGGAGAAGGCAATGGCACCCCACTCCAGCACTCTTGCCTGAAAAATCCATGGATGGAGGAGCCTGGTGGGCTGCAGTCCATGGGGTTGCTAAGAGTCGGGCATGACTGAGCGACTTCACTTTCACTTTTCACTCTCATGCATTGGAGAAGGAAATGGCAACCCACTCCATTGTTCTTGCCTGGAGAATCCCAGGGACGGGGAAGCCTGGTGGGCTGCCGTCTATGGGGTGGCACAGAGTCGGACACGACTGAAGCGACTTAGCAGCAGCTGCAGCAGCAGCCTTCTGGTTAGATCCTGAAATGATGGGCTCCTATCTTTCCATTTCCTCAATTGCTTCCATGGAGGTATGTTAGTGACTCTGGGAAGACGAAGCGGACGAAAAAAGGCGGTGAATGTATACGCCTATTTTCATATGGAATTCCATCAACATTAAATGTGTGTTTTTGTGTTTGGTTTGGATCTAACAGATGAATGGATAAAGAAGTTGTGGTACATATATACAATCAAATATTGCATGCATGTCTGTGTGTGTGTATCTGTGTGTGTGTGTGTGTGCCTGCTCAGTCCCTCAGTCATGTCTGACTCTTTGTGACCCCATGGACCATAGCCTGCCAGGCTCCTCTGTCCATGGGATTCTCCAGGCAATATGACTGGAATGGGTTGCCATGCCCTTCTTCAGCGGACCTTCCTGACCCAGGGAATCAAACCCAGGTCTCCTGCATTGGCAGGCGGATTCTTTACCACTGAGACACCTGGGGAATAGCTAAAAAAAGTATCTAAAATTGTTTAACACTTGCAAGCGTGTTTGGCTGGTGTGTGCAAAAAGACCTGTTCAGTCATTTCTGTTTTCGGTGCAACAGTAACATGAACGTTGCAAGCCTACTCCTGCAAAAGTATCTATTCTAATCCTCTGCAAGATGGGAGAGAGCCCGGTGGTTTCATCTTTGTCACAAAGGGATTTTCTTTTTCACTGACACAACCAACCATGAAAATCAATCACCTGCTAACACAGGCCGTCCTTTGAAGGTGGGACAAGCTTTGTTTGTCTCCCAGGGTCGTGATTGTGAATTTTTCTCGACAGTCCCTTTGGAAGTAAAGAACAAATTTGGCAGGTGGTGCCCATACATTAATTAATACGTGAGTTCAATCAATGCAAATCAGTCAGTGAATGCATTCAGGGCAAAAAGGAGTGCTTGCCAATGTTACCTGTCTCAAGATTTTAAGAACTGTATTTACCTTGGCAACAAACTGCAATTATTTTTCTGGGGAAATTTTTGTTCCTTAAAGAGATAATTTCCAGTCTTTTTCCATGCAAGATTTTTTTTTTTTTCTGTGTTGAGTCTTCGTTGCTGTGGGGTTTTCTCTAGTAGCGGCAGACAGGGGCTATGATCTAGTTGGGGTAGGCAGGCTTATCACTGCTGTGGAGCAGAGACTCTAGGTTCTCTTCTTATAAGGACCCCAGTCCTATGGGATCACGGCCCACCCCAGTGACCTCATTTCACCTTCATCCCCGCTTCGAAGACTCTCATCTCCTAATACAGGTTGATTCTCAGGTACTGAGGGTCAGAGCTTCAACGTAAGGATTTTGCAGGGGACAGAATTCAGCCCATATTAACCTTCTTCTCTATAAACATTATGGTCCTTGACCCATTTATTAAAAAAAAAAAAAAACTTTGGCTGCACCAAGGGGATCTTGACTTCCCTAGTGGTTCGGCGGTAAAAAAAAAAAAAAAAAAAATCCGCCTGCCAATTCAGGAGATGCAGCTTTGACCCCTGGGTCAGGAAGCTCCCCTGGAGGAGGGCATGGCAACCCACTCCAGTGTTCGTGCCTGGAGAATCCCACGGACAGAGAAGCCTGATGGGTTACAGTCTACGCGGTCACAAAATAGTTGAACATGACTGAGCATGCACACACACACACACACACACACACACAGACGGGGCTTTTACTTCTCCAACCGTGAATCAAACCTGTGTCCCCTGCCTAGAAGCGTGGATTCTTAACTATTGGACCACCGCAAAGTCGCCCGATTAATTTCCCAGACTCAGACACCGGATACACACACACACAAACACATTGCTAGAAATAGCCGCCGGATAAATAGAACGTCTCTAGCTTGCAATTTTATTTGTACCTTTAGAGTTACTCCTGGATTCAGCCTTGCGGGCCATTCAGCCCTCCAGAACATACCTCGATTTGAGGTGGTCAACAAACTCAATGTTGTTACTTAGTCGCTAAGTCGTGTCCAACTCTTCCCACTCACCAAAAGACATTTTCTTCACGAGCTTATGCGCAAATGCCTGTAAACTGGGGAAGTCGGGTCTCGATTTTGTCTTATATTTTACGATCTTGAAGTAAAAGTCGCTTCAGTGCTCAGTAAATTCTAAGAACATGAAAAACAGCCGTAAAAGACAGGCAACTGATGAAAACTGCTTAATGGCAGGTACACCTGGTTTTCCAGGAGAGGTTGATTCTGCTTCCTCCACGTTCGGGTAATGGCTTTCAAAAGGATAAGATCCCCTAAGAACGAAAATGCATATGGACGTGCTCTGTTTCTTGGAGTTCCTGTCTAACGGGGTTAAGAAATCCGGAAGAATGAATTCTCTGGAAGTTGAACTAATCATTGCAAAGGAAGTATATATAGAATCATGCGTGTGTGCCTCTCACCCAATCCACGTTTCAGAAGACAATTCTTTTACTTTTTAAATCTTAATTTCACCCAAATATTGCCACTAATTCAAGAGCCCAGTCTTAAAAGAAAGTGAAACTATGTTTTCAGTGCGTGAAAGTCAGTCAGTCATGTCCGATACTTTGTGACCCCATGGACTATACAGTGCATGGAATTCTCCAAGCCAGAATACTGGAATGGGTCGCCTTTCCCTTCTCCAGGGGATCTTCCCAACCCAGGGATCCAACCCAGGTCTTCCGCATTGCGGGCGGATTCTTTACCAGCTGAGCCACAAGGGAAACCCCAGCACACTGGAGTGGGTAGCCTACCCCTCCTCCAGGGGATCTTCCTGACCCAGGAATCGAACCGGGGTCTCTTGCATTGCAGGCAGATTCTTTACCAGCTGAGCTATCAGGGAAGCTCACCGAGGACATACCATTGCTAACTAATTCCACTTTCTATACGATGATAAAGATACAGTGCTTAAGTGGCTTCCCAACTTTAAACAGTCCCTTGAGATTTAGTTCAGGCTTTAATTGAGGATCAGTGACTCTACCAGGGCACTTTTGCCAAGACTCTTCTGGTTTGCCATTTGTTGCTGTGTTTTGGTTGCTAAGTCATGTCTGACTCTTTGCGACCAAAAGAACTGCAGCACGCCAGGCTTCGTCCATCACCAGCTCCTGGAGCTTGCTCAAACTCACGTCCATGGAGTCAGTGATGCCATCCAACCATCTCATCCTCTCTTGCCCCCTTCTCCTGCCCTCAATCTTTCCCAGCACCAGGGTCTTTTCCAATGAGTCAGCTCTTTGCATCAGGTGGCCAAAGGATTGGAGCTTCAGCTTCAGCATCTGTCCTTCCAAAGAACACTCAGGACTGACTTCCTTTAGGATGGACTGGTTGGATCTCCTTACAGTCCAAGGGACTCTCAAGAGTCTTCTCCAACACCACAGTTTGAAAGCATCCTAGGTGTGACCCCAGAGAAGGAAGGAACGTCAGGGGAAAGATGATTTGGGGTTCATGAAATCAAAGACTCCACAGGGGTGGCAGGCATAACAGCCCACTCCAGTATTCTTGCCTGGAGAATCCTATGGACAGAAGAGCCTGGCGGGCTACAGCCGGTAGGGTCGCAAAGAGTTAAGACTTGACTGAAACCACTTGTCATGCACGCACACACATCCAAGACAAGTGAGGGGCACCAGGCATGAGTTTTTACAAACTTCACAAAACATTAACAATCCCAACGACCCAACCTGAATACCATTTGCGTGCTCGGCTGGCCCAGAGGAGCCATAAAAATAACTGAATGCATTTCGAAGGTTACCGGAGACACAAGAATCTGTTTTCTTCATTCCTCTGGCATTTGGGGTAGGTGTACTTTATTACGACCATGAGTCTTAACGTCAGCTTGTGTGCCAGTAACATCATATATATATATATATAAAATTTTTTTTTCTTTGTGGAAATATATGAATTTAAGAAGAAGGCACACTGACAAATACTTTAGGAAGAGAAAACGCGTTAAATTATTTTCTGGGAGTGGTTTTTGGACATGCCTTCGGAACCAAAAAGAAAAACAGGTGACACCAAGCCAAGAGCTGGAAAGGAAAAAAAAAAATTAGGATGGGGAAGATGAAAATTCAGAGTTTGGATTCCGTTCGTGGTAAACGAATACACATGCATTTTGACAAGTCTAACTCTTCGATAAAAAGTTTCTTTTACAGTCTTTTTAATTCAGGAAGAGAGAGAGAGAGAAAAGAAAAAACGCAGCCTGGTTTAATTCTTCTTCATCAGTAAACAGACTCGAGGTCATGACAACAGCTAAGTGTTTGGAAGCCAAGTGGCGTCTTAATGAACTGCTATTAAATGTTTCATCTCGGTAAAGGTTTCTTACTAGTACGAAGTAGCTGAGTCTCAGCTAGAGCAGAAAGTGTGTTTCTGTTGGCAGA
Source organism: Ovis canadensis (assembly GCF_042477335.2). Classification (NCBI taxonomy): domain Eukaryota; kingdom Metazoa; phylum Chordata; class Mammalia; order Artiodactyla; family Bovidae; genus Ovis; species Ovis canadensis. The sequence goes on from NC_091727.1 coordinate 1,634,576, forward strand.
GATGGGCCACGGACTGCACAGCCCATGGGATTCTCCAGGCCAGGATACTGGAGCGGGTAGCCTTTCCCGTCTCCAGGGGGATCTTCCCAATCCAGGGAACCCAGGTCTCTCGCATTGCAGGAGGATTGTTTACCAGCTGAGCCCACAAGGGAAGCCCAGAGACATCCTGGTCAGAAACCAATTCCTGGGTCATCCCCCGAATCTGACACGTGTGTCCAGAGAGCTATCACCCATGGTACTGAGACATGAAGCCCGTGAGGCCAGCGGGAGCTGGGCGTTCAGGCATCCACATTCAAGTATGGACCTTGCTTGTTCTTGTTCTGAACAAGCAAACCCATCAGATGGAATCCATGGTGGACCCCACGTGACGGACCGGTGGATGGTGCAGTCGTCGCCTCAAATTGCCCTGACAAGGCCAAATCGTCCTCAAATGGGGCCAAGAACAAAAGTCCTTCCTGGAGTAGCTATAAACGTGTGTGGGTGTGCGCAAGCTCAGCCGTGTCCAAACCTTTGCAACCCCATGGAGTGTAGCCCGCCAGGCTCCCCTGTGCATGGAATTCTGCTGGCCAGAATACTGGAGCCAGTTGCCCTGGCCTCCTCCAAGGGATCTTCCTCACCCAGGGACCAAACCCGCATCTCCGGCATTGGCAGGTGGATTCTTTACCACTGAGCCACCAGGGAAGCCGGTGGCCAAGCGTTTAATGGAGCTTTCAGAACATAATCAACGCTCATAATGGTTTGATGGCATTTCACAAAACAGGACTATTAGTTTCGCTGCATAATCTTTAAAAAGCCCTGGTCAGATTGCTACCTTAAAACTGAGATAAATTTTTTTTTTCTAACACAGTTTAGATGGGTTTCTGCAATTCTATATTTTGGTGTTGTCTGCAGGTCGATGTGACGTGGAACTGGTGAAGCCAGGCGGTGTCAGGTTAGAAAAAGGAGCCGCTTTGTCCATGGAAGTTAATTTTTTTAAAAAAAAATTTTCACTGGAGTGTAACAGCCTTGGGCTTCGCAGGTGGTGTTAGTGGGAAAGAACCTGCCTGCCAAGGAAGGAGATGTAAGAGACGCATCTTACGGGTCTGGTGGGTTCAATCCCTGGGTCGGGGGGAAGATCCCCTGGAGGAGGGCATGCAACCCACTCCAGTCTTCTTGCCTGGAGCATCCCCATGGACAGAGGAGGCTGGCGGGCTACAGTTCATGGGGTCGCCAAGAGAGGGTCATGACTTGGTGACTTAGCCCACAGGCAGGCATGGTTGCTTTGGCGTATTCTGCCAGTTTCCATTGTACAGCAGAAAGAATCAGCTACATGAACACACATCTCCCCGCTTTTCTGGATTTCCTTCCCATTTAGGTCACCACTGGGATTTCTTTGGAGGGAGTGATGCTGAAGCTGAAACTCCAGTACTTTGGCCACCTCATGCGAAGAGTTGACTCATTGGAAAAGACTCTGATGCTGGGAGGGACTGGGGGCAGGAGGAGAAGGGGACGACAGAGGATGAGATGGCTGGATGGCATCACTGACTTGATGGACGCGAGTCTGAGTGAACTCCGGGAGTTGGTGATGGACAGGGAGGCCTGGCGTGCTGCGATTCATGGGGTCACAAAGAGTCGGACACGACCAAGCGACTGAACTGAACTGAATTTAGAGCAGTGAGGACAGAGCTCCCTGTGCTGTGCAGTAGCCTTTGGTTAGTTTTCTATTTTATACAGAGTATCAATGGTGTAGATATGTTCGTCTCAATCTCCCAATTCATCCCACCCCCTCATACCTTTCTTCTCTACCTCTGTGTCCCTATTTCTGCTTTGCAAATAAGATTGTCAATACCTATTTTTTTCGGCTTGCACATATATGCATTAATATACGGTATCTTTATGTTTTTCTCCATCTGGCTGACTTCCCTCTGTGTGACAGACGCTGGGTCCATCCAGGTCTCTGCACAGGACCCGATTCTGTGTTTCATGGACTGTTAAAAGCCTGCTTTGCACCGGGTGACAAGACGGAGCCACGGGCATTCTGCTCAAACTGCTCACTGACACGGAGTCTTAGAGGTTCCAGGTTTCACACGTCCCGTGTGGACAGGATATGAGCTTTGCCCTGCTATATAGGGCACCAATTAGTTCTGCATCGTGTCACTAGGCCTCTGTGCTAACGATGGAAAAGCTACAGAAATATCCCGCGTTAAGCTCTGCTTGTCAGGGACATGTAGGAACTCGGCCTTCAGGGCATGCGAATGGAAATAGTTTCCTTTGGTTTTAATAAATGTCTTTAACAGCACTGAAGATATCTAGATAAAGCTACAATGATAATCACTGTCAGGTGAAAAAAAAAAAAGACAGAGATTTGCCATATAGTTTTAAACTTTTATCTTTTAGAAAGTTGTTTTTTTTTTTTTTACTGTGGGAAAATAAGTTGCTGTTTACCGCCTTCAATTCAAAGCTTTCACAGGTATTATTTCTCCTGTATCACCTTCAAATACACACAGAGCTTGTGTTCTGATTCGGGAGGTGTTGCTGTTGTTCAGTGGGTAAGTCGTATGTGACTCTTCGTGACCCCGTGGACTGCAGCATGCCCGGCTTCCCTGTCGTTCACTGTCTCCCTGAGTCTGTTCAAAGTCATGTCCATTGAATCTGTGATGCCATCCAACCATCTCATCCTCTGTCGTCCCCTCCTCCTCCCGCCTTCAATCTTTTCCAGCATCAGGGTCTTTTCCAGTGAGTTAGTTCTTCGCATCATGTGGCCAAAGGATTGGAGCTTCTGCTTCTGCATCAGTCCTTCCCATGAACATTCAGGACGGATTTCCTTTAGAATGGACAGGTTGGATCTCCTTGCAGTCCAAGGCACTCTCAAGAGTCTTCTCCAGAAGAAGATGGATAGCTATGTTCTAATGCCAAGCCCAAGACTCAATTCTGAAATACAGGAAGTCCCCTACAACATGAACCTTCAAGTTGCGAACTTTCAAAGATTCAAACGTGCACTTCCTCAAAGTCAGGAATGTGACATCACAGATCGCCCTCCGTCTCCTATTACTTTGGGTACCCAGGCAACTTTGTTGCACTTACGAACAAAGAGGACTTAGGAACGTGCGCTTGGAATGGAATTCGACTTCCATTAGTCTCAAGCAAGTTTCACATTCTGCATGCCTGTCATCGGCTCATTTGCCTCACGGAGCGACTGCAAAAACACGAAACAGTAAAATGAAGAGGTGTTCAGTTCAGTTCAGTCGCTCAGTCGTGTCTGACCCTTTGCGACCCCGTGGACTGCAGCACGCCAGGTCTCCCTGTCCATCACCAACTCCCAGAGCTTGCACAAACTCATGTCCATTGAGTCGGTGACGCCATCCAACCATCTCATCCTCTGTCGTCCCTTCTCCTCCCGCCTTCAATCTTTCCCAGCATCAGGGTCTTTTCCAATGAGTCAGCTCTTCGCATCAGGTGGCCAGAGTCTTGGCGTTTCAGCTTTAGCATCAGTCCCTCCAATGAACACCCAGGACTGATCTCCTTTAGGATGGACTGGTTGGATCTCCTTGCAGTCCAAGGGACTCTCAGAGATGTTAAAAGGATAGTAAAATGGATTGCTGTTCAATTTACCCCTGAAACTGTAATAAAATACCTTCAGTGACCAAAGCTCTCATACCATAAGCACCAAATACTGTGTTTAGAACAAAAATCCTACTCTGCAATTTCCATTGAAATCCTTTCCCGATACTGTGAATAAATGAGCTATTCGAGGCAATCCATACCTGTTAAAACCATTATTTTTTAAAAAAATGTCCTCAGGTATAAACAGAAATAGTTTTTCCTATTCAAAAGTATTTGTAAGAATCAGGACAAATGTACATATGGGTTACGGTAATAAAAAGAGTCATTTCTTGGAGAAAACACCTCATTCCTAGGCGTGCAGTGCATAGATTTTGTAAATGGTGGGATTTTGATGCTGGAGGTTAAGACCCAAAACAGGCCGTCTTTCATTACCGTTTCTTCTGAGGTGATGTCCAGATGAATTTGGTAAGATGGATATACAAATTCTGTTACTTTCTATGGTTCCTGTTCTGTCCTGTGTCTGTGATGTGTTTCTCAACTTACTGCATTCTGTACAGAATACATGGGAGTCCCTTGGGCCGCATGGAAATCAAACCAGTCAATTCTAAAGGAAATGTACCCTGAATATTCCTCGGAAGAACTGACGCTGAAGCTGAAGCCACAACACTTTGGCCACCTGATGCAAAGAGTCGAGTGCTTGGAAAAGACCCTGATGCTGGGAAAGACCGAAGGCAGAAGGAGAAGGGGACGACAGAGGCTGAGATGGTCAGGTGGTGTTTGAGCGAGCTCCGGGAGATGGTGAAGGACAGGGAGGCCTGGCGTGCTGCAGTCCGTGGAGTTGCAAAGAGTCAGACACGACTGAGCGACTTCACTGGTAGTGCTAAAGAACCCGCCTGCTTTGGCAGGCGGCAGGACATATGAGACCTGGGTTTGATCCCTGGGTTGGGAAGATCTGCTGGAGGAGGAGGGCATGGCAACCCACTCCAGGACTCTTGCCTGGAGAATCCCACAGCCAGAGGAGCCTGGTGGGCTACAGTCCACAGGGTCAGAGAGAGCCAGACGCGACTGAGGCAACTTAGCACAGCACACAGCATGTAAAAATAGTTGTACCTTTTCCTAAAGTGGAATAAGAATGTATCATAACCTCTATTCCTGTACGGTCAAGTACAGACTTAACCAGTCATCCACTTAATGACGCTAAGTGGAAATCTTACACGTGGGCTTATTTCAGAGTAAAACCTGGGTCGTGTTTCATGAGAAAAAGGGACAGTCAAAGGCCCGGGTATCTGGAACAGAAAATGGCAACCCACTCCAGTATTCTTGCCTGGAGAAATCCCACAGACAGAGGAGGAGCCTGGTGGGCTCTGGTCCGTGGGGTCACAAAGAGTCAGACACAACTTAGCGACAACCACAAAATACCAGCTACACAGCTTCTTCCCTCTCGGATCAGCTTCTTCCTGAGTTTTTGGAGTCTTGTGCAACTTGGGACTCGTTCACTATTCCGTCAAAACCAGACCTTGAGGTTTCCTCCCTGTTTAGAACGCCTACATTGCTGTCTCTGGGGTCGAAGACCATTTCTTATATTGTCTTCACAACAAGGCTAATTGGTGTTGGGGGAGGAGGGAGTAGGAACCGTGGTTTATAACGTGACCCACTCCGGCAGTCACGATTTTAGCTTTCTGTAAGGTCCTAGGCTGAGCTTTCAGCACTTTGCAAGATATGGCCACAAGCCGCGTTCTATCCCAATTCCAGATCTCTGCGTTGGGTTCATAATACCCATCGGGTCCATTCCTCACACAAAAATCCCAGTAACCCCGGCAGTAACTACAAGTGAAACGAATACCTCTGCTGTGAACATTTTAGGAAAAGAAATCCTAACAGTTTTGTAACTAAAAGCAAGCTACAGGGTTGAGTACGGATATCAGCTTTATGGTCCACGTGGATTCTTAACATTCACGGGGCAGGAACATCCTTAACATTCACATTAAGGAAAGTGGGCCTAGTTATTGCACAATAAAAAGAAACCAACTCTGAAAAAAAAAAAAAACAGACCAGAGCATCAAACCTGGGTCTCCTGCGTTTCAGGCAGATGCTTCACCGTCTGAGCTGCCAGGGAAGCCTTGAATCCCCCCGGCCATCTGTTTTACGAGTCACGATGTGTATGTTTGCACGCGGCTCTCTCTTAATTCATCTTGCCCTCCCCTTCCCCATCCAGGCCTGCAACTGTGTTCCCTGTCTGCGTCTCCATCGCTGCCCTTCCAATAGGTTCTGTCTTAGGAATGAGCTACTCGTGTGAGATGACAACGTGTCCCCGAGTCCCTCAAAGCCTGGGACGGCAGGTGCTAGGTGACGTCTCTCGATGGGACGATTACCACAGGAAGAGACGCACCCCTGTGCCAGGACGAGTGAGAGCTGCCCTCACCCCAGCTTTTCCCTCCGTCCCTGTCTTTCCCGGGATCCCCGGCAGACTCAAGGACACACTCTTGGGAGGGAAGTGCAGAGGACGAAAAAACACACGAGCACGGTTTCGGCTTCCTCTGGCAAGCGTCAAGTAAATTCTTCTCCGGCCCCCGGAACGATCACCAGAGGGGAGGGTTGCATTCTTTGACGGGAGACCAGACTTGAGAAAGTGCTGACTCCAGTGGGTCTGTACAAACCCCAACTCCCCGTGGAGGCGGGTGGGTTGAACTGAGGTTTTGCGCCAAATTCCTGGGTTGAAATCCTGATTCCCGCACCCCAGGGACCTAAGGATGTGATTTGGAGAGGGGGGTCTTTAAACGGGCGGCAGGGGAGGGGATGAAGGTCAAATGAGGTCACAGGGGTGGGTCCTGAGCCCATAGGGCTGGGGTCCTTATAAGAGGTGAGGAAACAAGACACACGTTAAGAACAAGCATGTTGAGGACCCAGGGAGCAGACGGCCGTCTACATGCCCAGGAGAGAGTCCAGCCCTGCCCACACCTGGCTCTCAGATTCTACATAGATGCATAAATATTCAGTATTTCTTTTTAAATGGGAGGATCGTGACTTTCCAATGTTGTGTTATCTGCAGCTCGAGAACACCACGAATCCGCTATGACTGTTAAAACATCCCCTCGCTCTCGAGACTTTCTGTAACTCCGCTTCCCACCCCTCTAGCTCCCTGGGCTGCGGAGCAGCTTCCCACTTGCTGTCTCTTTGACACACGGTCGTGTGCATACGTCAGAGCTAGTTTCTGAAGTAGCTCCCCCTCCTCGTTTTTATTTTTTTTTATTTTACTTTATTTTAGTTTACAATACTGTATTGGTTTTACCACACGTCAACATGAATCCGCCACGGGTGTCCATGAGTTCCCCATCCCGAACCCCCCTCCCACCTCCCTCCCCATACCATCCCTCTGGGTCATCCCCGTGCACCAGCCCCAAGCATCCTGTATCCTGCATCGAACCTAGACTGACGCTTCGTTTCTTACATGATAGTATACATGTTTCAATGCCATTCTCCTAAATCATCCCACCCTCTCCCTCTCCCTCAGAGTCCAAAAGTCCGTTCTGCACATCTGTGTCTCTTTTGCTGCCTCGCATACAGGGCTATCGGGAGAAGGCAATGGCACCCCACTTCAGTACTCTTGCCTGGAAAATCCTATGGACAGAGGAGCCTGGTGGGCTGCAGTCCACGGGGTCGCTGAGGGTCAGACACGACTGAGTGGCTCCACTTTCAGTTTTCGCTTTCATGCATTGGAGAAGCAAATGGCAACCCACTCCCATGTTCTTGCCTGGAGAATCCCAGGGATGGAGGAGCCTGGTGGGCTGCCATCTATGGGGTCGCACAGCGTCAGACACCACTGAAGTGACTTAGCATACAGGGTTATCATTACCATCTTTCTAAATTCCATATATATGTGTCAGTATACTGTATTGGTGTTTTTCTTTCTGGCTTACTTCACTCTGTATAATCGGCTCCAGTTTCATCCACCTCACTAGAACTGATTCAAATGCATTCTTTTTAATGGCTGAGTAATACTCCATTGTGTGTGTTTTTTTAAAAAATTATTTTATTGGAGTAGAGTTAGTGGGTTAGTGTCTGGGTTAGTGTCTGCTGTGCCGCGACGTGAATCAGCTCCACATCACCTCTTATTTGGATTTCCTTTCCCTTGAGGCCACGACACAGCATTGGGTAGCGCGCCCTGTGCTGGACTGCCGGTTCTCATTACTCACCTGTTTTATCCACAGCATCCATAGCGTGTACGTGTCCATTCCAATCCCCCAGTGGACCCCACGCGCCCCGTTCCTGCCTTGGGCTCCGTAACGTCTGTTCTCCAATGAGCGTCTCTATTTCTGCTTTGAAGACAGGTTCATCTGTACCGTATTCATTGACAACTCTGATTTCCCACTCTTTTTTGTTTGGTTTTGTGTGAAGTGGTACCTCACCGTGCTTTTTTATCTGCATTGGTCTAACGCCTACGGCTGCTGAACATCTTCTCATGTGTTTGGGGGCTTCCCTGGTGGTTCAGATGGTAAAGCGTCTGCCTGCAGTGCAGGAGACCCGGGTTCCACCCCTGGGTCGGGAAGATCCCCTGGAAGAGAAAATGGCAACCCCACTCCAGGACTCCTGCCTGGAGAATCCCGTGGATGGAGGAGCCTTGTGGGCTACAGTCCACAGGGTCGCAGAGTCGGACACGACTGAGCGACTTCACTTTCACAGATTCATCGACCGTTCATACACCTTTGCACAAACACTTATTGGACTCCTTTGCCCATTTTAAAAAATTGGGTTGCTTTTGTTTAGCTGTTGTTGTTCCCTTGGAGAAGTTCTTTACATATCGTAGGTATGAATCTCTTATTAGATCCACAGTGTGCAAATATTTTGCCCCAATTCTGGGAGTTGTCTTTCTCCCTCCTGAGTGCCTTTTGATGCACAGAAGTTTCTAGCTGGGGCGCAGTCCCATTTACTTATTTATTTTTCTTCTACTGCCTTCGCTTTAGGGTCATGGGATTTCCAGGTGGCTCAGATGGTAGAGAATCTGCCTGCAATGCAGGAGACTCTGGTTTGATCCCTGGGTGGGGAAGATCCCCTGGAGAAGGGAACGGCGGCTGCTGCTGCTGCTGCTGCTAACTCGTTTCAGTCGTGTCCAACTCTGTGCGACCCCACAGATGGCAGCCCACCAGGCTCCCCCGTCCCTGGGATTCTCCAGGCAAGAACACTGGAGTGGGTTGCCATTTCCTTCTCCAGTGCATGAAAGTGAAAAGCCTTGGGAATGGCTACCACTCCAGTACTCTTGCCTGGAGAATCCCGATGGACAGAGGAGCCTGGCAGGGTACAGTCCAGGGGGTCGCAAAGAGTTGGACATGACTGAGCGACTAACGGGTACCTAGCATTAGTATCATAGCCAGAACGTTTCTTCTTCTTCTTTTTTTTTTAATGAAAGCTAAATGTGTGAAGAACGGACTCACTGGAAAAGACCTTGATGCTGGAGAAAGATTGAGGGCAGGAGGAGAAGGGGACGACAGAGGATGAGATGGTTGGATGGCATCACCGTCTCAATGGACATGAGTTTGAGTAAGCTTCAGGACTTGGTGATGGACAGGGAGGCCTGGTGTGTTGAGGTCCATGGGGTTGCAGAGTCAGACTTGATTGAGCAACTGAACTGAACTGAGCTTAACATGCACCCAGAGTGGAAAACGTAAGCTCTGGTTGGACGTCTCTCTCCCCAGGAATCCCTGAGTCCGATCACCTGCCCAGACATCTAAGCACAGTTGCCCCTTCCTTAGCTGTGCTACAGCTCATCGCCAAGAAGCCAGCGTTCCCCGGGACGCAGCAAGACCCGCCGATTTTGGCAGGAGTACAAGCGGTCACCGCAGACCCTTCCTTCACTCCCCAGGAAATGACTTGACAAGGAGGCCTTCTAACAATAGCTCCGCTGTACTTCCTATCGGCCAAGCATGGCAAATGCTCCCGGTATCAGTTTGGGAAACTTCTGTTTTTTTTTTTTTTTTAATCTTTCCAAGTTTTTTCTTTTTCCAGAGAAATGAGTAAGTCTGGACTGCCAGCGAGACCTTCTTTGTCGCTCCAACACGTTATCTTAAAAGAGGATGCTTTTGCAAAAGCATTTCCCAACAGGCTACCTATCCCCTCCCCGCGCCACCACCCCCACCCCCCCGCACCCAAAGCCGGTGATATTTGGAGGTTTTACAAGGACGATATGAACGCCCCCAGGGAGGGTTTTTGCTACAAAGGCGGTAGATAAGAGCGATAAAGGGTGTAAGATCTCCTCCCAACTCTCTGCAGACACCACAGGCTTCAGTCTTAGCAGTGCTGTGCCTGCCTTTTCCAGACCCAGTTACGTCACCTCCCCTGGAAGGGCTGGGACGCAGCTGTCTGCCCAGAGGCGCAGAGCAGAGTGCAAACCTCCAAGATGATAAATCTCCAAGCTTACTGTGTCTGATACCTGAGCTGTCTGCCCGCACCATCCGTCCCAGGCAAGAACTCATTCCTGCCTCGTGACTTTCAGGGACTGTGTTTCCGTGGAGACAGAGGCGGGGGTGACTTTAAAAAGGCGAGAGTTGCAAGTTCAGTTTTTGCTGTTGGTGCTGTTCAGTTGCTCAGTCGTGTCCGACCCTTTGCGACCCCATGGACTGTAGCACGCCAGGCTTCCCAGTCCTTCACTTCCTCCCAGAGTTGGCACAAACTCTCCTGTCTATCAAGTCGGTGATGCCATCCAACCATCTCATCCTCTGCCAACCCTCTTCTCTTGCCTTCCATCTTTCCCAGCATCAGGGTCTTCTCCAGCGAGTTGGTTCTTCGCCATCAGGTGTGAGGGGCAAAATGAGGGCTGAGACAGCGCCTCACATAGTTCTGAAACCGCTCCAAACTGGCAGGGGAGGAAGATCGATACGTATGTGATTTTGGCCAAGGGGGATGTTCACGCAATAACAACTTTTGTAGAAAGTTTTTGTGGGTCTTCTGAAATTTATGCTAGTCACAAGGAGGAATCATCACTGTGAAGGATTTTAGTGTTTTTTTCTAGATAGGATGAGATACAAGAATTGGGCTCATGAAATTAGCTCCTGAAAAACATCTAAATATCTGAAAACCTCTCATGCCAGTTTTTCCAGGAGCACAAATGCCTTATTCCCGCTCCCCAGCCTCAACTCCTTTCAGGGGATGTTGAAGGTCGGCAGCGGCAGCAACGCTTGATTTAATCTTTGTAGAGGTGTCAGTTTGCAGCTGACACGGGGAATTCTTAACACAGCTGTGCACAGTAGCCGTTACTGACTAGGACCTACATGCAAAATAATGGTCGCCGTGATGCAGCTTTTCCTTTGGATCTGAATTGCATTCCCCAACCCCACCCCCGCCCCAAATATACCTCTGCCAGGAGCTGGTTTTGTTGCTCAGTTGTGTCCAACTCTTGTGACCCCTTGGACTGCAACCCACCGGCTCCTCTGTCCATGGGATTCTCCAGGCAAGAATACTGGAGTGGGTTGCCATTTCCTTCTCCAGGGGATCTTCCCACCCCAGGAACTGAAGCTGGGTCTCCTGCGCTGCAGGCTGATTTCTCACCAACTGAGACAGCAGGGAAGCCCTGTTGCAAAGCTATGTGAGCAGTGGGACAGAGCTACCCATTGAGGACTTAACAAACATTCACAATGTAACAGTTGAGAGCTAATGCTTCATTTGGCGGGAATTTTTAGGACTTTAAGCCTGAGAGTTGGCATCTCAAATGGCCCTGAGTGCACTGCTCCAAGGAGGCAAGGGGAGGAATCAGATGGTAGAGAGGTTTTGCAAGAAAGGGCAGGCAGTCTGAACATCAAACGATCATTCTTAACGGAAGGAAGATCAGATATCTCGCTAGGGAATGGAGTGTGTTTCTGTTTACAGGAAGATGTAAGGGTCTAGGCTCGATGGAATCATTCCTTCGATCTGTACCACAGCTGCAGAGGAGCCTCCAGGTGGCTCAGAGGTAAAGAGTCTGCCTACCAGTGCAGGAGATACAAGAGACACAGGTTCGGTCCCTGGGTCCAGAAGATCTGCTGGAGGAGGAAATGGCAACCCACTCCAGTGTTGTTGCCTGGAGAATCCCATAGACAGAGGAGCCTGGCAGGCTACAGTCCATGGGGTGACAGAGAGTCAGACGCCACTGAGTACACAGCTACGTGGGGCCAGTATCCTGTGTCTTCGAATCCTGAGCTTCCTCAGGGCTCACTGGCTCACCATCCACGGTGGCTGCAAGAGCTAATGACTCAGCTCAGTTCAGTCCCTCAGTCGTGTCCGACTCTTTGTGACCCCATGGACTGCAGCACGCCAGGCCTCCCTGTCCATCACCAACTCTCCGAGTTCACCCAAACTCATGTCTATTGAGTCGGTGATGCCATCCAACCATCTCATCCTCTGTCGTCCCCTTCTGCCCTCAATCTTTCCCAGCATCGGGGTCTTTTTCAATGAGTCAGCTCTTCGCATCAGGTGGCCAAAGCACTGGAGTTTCAGCCTCAGCATCAGTCCTTCCAATGAATATTCAGGACTGATCTCCTTTAGGATGGACTGGTTGGATCTCCTTGCAGTCCAAGGGACTCTCAAGAGTCTCCTCCAACACCACAGTTCAAAAGCATCAGTTCTGATGACTGTGACACCCTTTCCTTAGTGATACGGCAGGAAATATTCCATTTCGCACCATGGATCTCCTGACCCTGAGTTTAACCATATGTTACATTTGGAAGGGCATAGAATCTGTTCCTTATCTTTCTGAGAGGTCACTGTGAGCTATAGGAGGATGGTCGATAGAAGCGATGAATTTGGGCCTCAACACTCTCTATATCTCTGCGTGTTTATAAGACACTGTTCATTTTAGACGAGGTTAACCAGCATGCACATGAGATATCCAATGTCATCTTAATGCCGTGAAGAGAAACCCGTTGGCAATACCAATCTCATAATATTTTTGATGACACTCATTGCTTGTGGCTGTGTTTATTGCCTGAAGTTTCAGATACGATCTCTAGGCACTGAAGTTAAGTTTTCATGTATCTGTCAGACATTTATCTGCGTAAACATTTTTTTTTCCCCCTCTTGGAAATATGTTTGAAAGTGTGGAGTAACTCAGGATTTATTAACATAAACCTTTCACGGCGTCCTTTCAAAAGTGTCTGTTCTCAACGTAAAAGCAAATGCTGCTGAGATGTGCTGTGAGCTTCACAAACGACGGACATTTTAATGAGCTGGTTCTTTTCCTTGTCATCTGGAACGGCATTTGGGGAGTGGAAAAGAATGCAGGATAAATGGAGGTGAGAAGGAGGCTACTTTTTGAAAACGTTTTATCTCGTATTGGGGTACAGCTGACTGACAATGTTGTGATAGTTTCAGGTGGGCAGTCAAGGGTCTAAATTGTCCATATACAAGTATCCATTCTCCCCCAAACTCCCCTCCCATCCAGGCTGCCACGTGACATGGAGCAGAGTTCCCTGCAGGTCCTTGCTGATTCTCCATGTTAAATACAGCAGTATATCCATCCCAAACTCCCTGACGATTCCTTCCTCCATCCTTCCCCCTGGGAACCATAAGGCTATTACAGAGTATTGAGCAGAGTTCCCTGTGCTGCCCAGCAGGCCCTTGCTGGTTCTCCATGTTAAATACAGCAGTGTGTCCGTGTCCATCCCAGACTCCCTGACTATCCCTTCCCCCACCCTTCCCCCCTAGTGACCATAAGGTTATTACACATCCTTCCCCTTGGTGACCATAAGGTTATCACAGAGTATTGAGCAGAGTTCCTTGTGCGGTGCAGCAGGTCCTTGCTGGTTCTCCATGTTAAATACAGCAGTGTGTCCATCCCAAACTCCCTGACTATCCCTTCCCCTCATCCTTCCCTCTGGGAACCATAAAGTTATCACAGAGTATTGAGCAGAGTTCCCTGTGCTGTCCAGCAGGTCCTTGCTGGTTCTCCATGTGAAATCCAGCAGTGTGTCCATGTCCATCCCAGACTCCCTAACTATCCCTTCCCCCATCCTTCCCCCTGGTGACCATTGGGTTATTACAGAGTATTGAGCAGAGTCCCCTGTGCTGTCCAGCAGGTCCTTGCTGGTTCTCCATGTGAAATCCAGCAGTGTGTCCATGTCCATCCCAGACTCCCTGACTGTCCCTTCCCCCCTCCTTCCCCCTGGGAACCCTAAGGTTATTACAGAGTATTGAGCAGAGTCCCCTGTGCTGTCCAGCAGGTCCTTGCTGGTTCTCCATGTGAAATCCAGCAGTGTGTCCATGTCCATCCCAGGCTCCCTGACTGTCCCTTCCCCATTCTTCCCCCAGCAACCACAAGTTCACTCTCTAAATCTGTGAGTCTGTCTCTGTTTCCTAAGTAAGTTACTTGGCATCATGTCATTTTAGATTCCATATAAAAGGATGTCATACCATACTTCTCCTTCAGGAGACACGGCAGTGTTTTCGAGGATACACAGAGACAGGTAAACGTACCCATGTTCATAAACACATACATGGATAACGTCATGCCGTGACACGCATGCCTACACTGACACACCGGTACATGTACAGGCGTGCATTCACTCAGAAACATGCAGAAACACACGCACATCTACAGATGCACACTGATGCGTGTACACGTTTACACACAAACGGAACACATGCATGCATACGAACACACACGCACGCACACACACACACACACACCCAGGCACACCAAGGTGAAAGACAGTACCCAGGTCAGAACCAGATGGGGGATGCAGCAGAAGGGGCCCGCGGCTGGCACCGCCTGGAACAAAGAGCCAGGAGACAAGCAGGCTGCAGCCTGCAATTCAGAAGACCTGGGTTCAATCCCTGGGTCAGGACAATCCCCTGGAGGAGAGAATGATAACCCACTCCAGTGTTCTTGCCTGGAGAATCCCACGGACAGAGGAGCGTGGCGGGCTACAGTCCACAGTGGGGTCGCAAAGAGCCAGACACGACTGAGTGGCTAACACTTCAGCTTTTACTAGCTTGGCAGGGAGGCTTTGCGGAGACTCTGAGTGTCCCTGACTACGAAGTTTGGGGTGGGCTTCTGGCCCCGCCCCCAGGAGCAAGGGAAAGCTCCCAGGAACCCGTGTAGGCTGTGTTTCTTCATTCTTCGGCGTTTGCTTTTGCCCAGAGGACCAGTGAATGTGTGTCTCTCTGGTTTCCTTTGTGCAGGTGCCGGGGTGGGTGACGTTCTGCAATTAATTCCACCTGCCTAGACCCCGTCAGGCTTTGACCCGCTGCTCTGGCGGGTGGGAGCGCTGTGCTGTGTTCACGGTGGGAGGGGATCCTCTCATCAGGTGCTCCCGGAGTTGACATTTGAAAGATTAATGGCGCAAGAGGACCACGTCACAGAGAGAAAGGGCTCAGGGACATTGTGCGGCTGCCATGCTGTGCTGGAGTTTTAGTTCTGGACGGATGTAGCCCTACGTGTAACGGACCTGCTGGGACTTGGCATGAGCTTCGCGTTTTCACGTCTCAAATTTTAATGAGCATGGCTTCAATATATAATGCATGCGTGGCTCCAAAGAACTAATGCAGCAGCACGAGAGAGACCTAGAAAATACTTACTATCTATCTGTATCTATCATTCTAAGTCCCTACTTATCATATCTACCTACCTACTATCAATCTACCTACCAATAATATCTACCTACCTACCTACGGATCATATCTACCTACCTACCTACTTACCTATCAATCTACCTACCAATAATATCTACCTACCTACTGATCTAATCTCTCTACCTACCTACTTCCTTAACTATCTACCTACCTACCTAAGTATCTATCTACCTACCTGTCATATCTATCTGTCCTTCCATTTACCTACCTACCTACGACATCACACGTACCTACCTACCACACCTATCTATCTAAGCATCTTATCTTTCTACCTACGTACCTATGACATCTATCTATGTATGTACACGGAACAACAGACTGGATCCAAGTCAGGAAAGGAGGATGTCAAGGTTGTAATACTGTCACCCTGCTTGTTTAACTTGTATGCAGATTATATCATGAGAAGTGCTGGGCTGGATGAAACACAAGCTGGAATCAAGATTGCCAGGAGAAATACCAATAACCTCAGCTACGCAGATGACACCACCCTTCTGGCACAAAGTGAAGAGGAACTAAAGAGCCTCTTGATGAAAGTGAAAGAGGAGAGTGAAAAAGTTGGCTTAAAGCTCAACATTCACAAAACGAAGATTATGGCATCTGGTCCCATCAATTCATGGCAAATAGATGGGGAAACAGTGGAAACAGTGTCAGACTTTATCTTTTTGGACTTCAAAATCAGTGCAGATGGTGATTGCAGCCATGAAATGAAAGGATGCTTACTCTTTGGAAGAAAAGCTATGACCAACCTAGACAGCATATTAAAAAGCAGAGACATTACTTTGCAGACAAAGGTCCGTCTAGTCAAGGCTGTGGTTTTTCCAGTGGTCATGCATGGATGTGAGAGTTGGACCATAAAGGTGAGCAGTGAAGAACTGATGCTTTTGAACTGTGGTATTGAAGAAGACTCTTGAGAGTCCCGTGGAGTGCAAGGAGATTCAACCAGTCTGTCCAAAAGAAAATCAGTCCTGAACATTCATTGGAAGGACTGATGCTGAAGCTGAAACTCCAATACTTTGGTCACCTGATGTGAAGAGCTGACTCATTGGAAAAGACCCTGATGCTGGGAAAGACTGAAGGCGGGAGGAGAAGAGGGCGACAGAGGATGAGATGGTTGGATGGCATCACCATCTTGATGGACATGAGTTTGAGCAAGCTCTGGGAGTTGGGGGGAGGCCTGGTGTGCTGCAGTCCATAGGGTTGCAAAGAGTCAACACAACTGAGCAACTGAATTGAACTGATGTATGTATCCATCCTTGTACCTACCTACGTATGACATCTATGTCTATCTACCTATCGTATCTATCTTCCATCTACCTACCTGCCTATGACATCTATCTATGGATCTTACCTACCTACCTACGACATCTATCCATCTCTGTATCTTTCTACCTACCTACCTACGACATCTATCTATGTGTCTGTCTTTCTATCTGCTTACCTATCTATCATGTCCATGTATCTATGCACCTATGGACGGACGGATAGATTACATGGAGAGAGAGAAGACAGGTAGCTAAATCAGGGTAGGTAGATACATACTTAGATGATGGATGGATAATAGGTAAATGATGTATAGATATCTATCAGCTCAGTATCTACCTAGCTACCTCGATCTATTTACCTATCTGCTTTCTCTCTCCATATAATCTATCCATTCACCCATCCATTAATCTGGTTTTCGTCCATTTATCTATCTGTCCATTCATCCGTATCTATGTATCTATCCATCCTTGACCTCCTTTTCCACCCCTTCATATACCCATGTATTCACCTACCTATCCATCCATCTATCCATCAACACCTATCTATCTATTAATATCATCTACCTACTTATCGTCTCCATTATCTTTCTGCTTCTCTATTTACCTATTCTAACATGTATGCATAAACTATATCTCTCTATTTTATCATCTACCTATAGCTATCATCTATATACTTCTTTGTCCATCATCTGTCTCAGATATCATCTTTTCATCATTTATCATCTATTAAGGATTTATCATATATCTGGGTTTCCCTGCTAGGTCAGTTGGTAAAGAATCCGCCTACAATGCAGGAGACCCCAGTTTGATTCCTGGGTCGGGAAGGTCCCCTGGAGAAGGGATGGGCTACCCACTCCATATTCTTGGGCTTCCCTTGCGGCTCTGCTGGTAAAGAATCCACCTGCAACGTGGGGGACCTGGGTTTGATCCCTGGATTGGGAAGATCCCCTGGAGAAGGGAAAGGCTATCCACTGCAGTATTCTGGCCTGGAGAATTCCATGGACTGCATGGTCCACGGGGTTGCAAAGAGTCGGACACAACTGAGCGACATTTGCTTTCACTGTTTCAGTACCATCGATCTAGCATGTATCATTCATCTATCACCTACTCATCTAATCTCTCATCTACCCATCCACCTGTTGGTCATGTATCATCACTGCTGTGGAAATGGCTTCAGTATGTTGTCAACTGGAGCTCTCACATACACAGGTTCCATTTTGGTTAAGCACTCTGTAGTGTGAGTTACACACAACTTCAAAGAATAGTGGAGGTCAACCCTTAAGAATTTCCTAGGTGTACAGGAAGAGGCCCTGGAGAAGGAAAAGGCAACCCACTCCAGTATTCTGGCCTGGAGAATCCCATGGACAGAGGAGCCTGGCGGGCTACAGTCCACAGGGTCGCAAAGAGGCAGATACATCTGAGCAACTGAGCACAGCATAGGAAGGGGACGGGACACACAAGCCCATGGCCTTCCGAAAAGGAAGGGGGACACCCAATGGCTGTGACGCCCCCAGCTGGATCTGTCCTATGAGTTTTCTGAAACTGCAGTGACCGCTGTACAGCCTAATATCCTCATGAACCATGTGGTCATCGGTGTGCATCAACCTGAAGACTTCCCTGGTGCCTCAGTGGTAAAGAATCCAATGCCGATGTAGGAGGTGCGGGTTCCATCCCTGGGTTGGGAAGATCCCCTGGAGGAGGAAATGGCAACCCACTCCAGGATTCTTGCCTGGAGAATCCCATGGACAGAGGAGGCTGGTGGGCTACAGCCCCTGGGGTCGCAAAAGAGTCAGACACAACTCAGTACGTATGCAAGAAATGCATCAAGCTGACTACAACGCAACAGATCTGATGCGGACACGCCTCCCTGAATCTCCAGCTGCTTTTCACATTCCATTTGTCTGTGACACGCACCTGGAGCGCCATTCAGGCCCAAGGGGCCAGGAAAAGAATGACCTTCCCTGCGTGTGCAGGAAACGCCCACTTCCCTTGCAGGAGGCGACAAGCCTGTGATTTACATCTTCAAGCTACCACCATCTTTGGAACAAACAACTATATTTAAACCAATGTATGCAGGGAAAAAAAAACATGTTAAAATATACATCTAAGAGTTATGGAGAAACAATACCTGATTGTCACGACTTCTGGTTCATACCCACCTAATGTAATTTCTCTGACAATTGCAGGAAGGAAACTCAGCTTTAGAATTTCCCTGGGAGCACGGGAGTGACTTTAGAACAAAAGTGCTTTAAAGTTCCCTGACAGGAGTGAGTTAAGAACCACGCTTTTCATTGTCTAGGAAAATAACTTTTGATTCAGGATACCAAAAAAAAAAAAAAGTACCTAGTTTTACTTTTGCGAATCTGCATCTGAGTGTTTTCCTAACAGAAAGATTTCCAAGAAAACCCCTCTTTTCTGATGTGCACTTTCTTTCCCTATGTGAAACTTTTCTTGGAAGTTCCTCGTTGGACACTAGAATTTTTGAGTTGACACCGAGCTAGCAGGGTTCGTCTGGGGACCCTTGGACTTCCCATAAAGAGGGGTCTCCAGGCTTTCATGAATAAAGCGTTCCTGCCAGACCTTAACTGTGAATCTACCCCCAATTTTGTCCTTATTATGGCATCACAGACTCAATGGACGTGAGTTTGGGTAAACTCTGGGAGTTGGTGACGGACAGGGAAGCCTGACGTTCTGCAGCCCACGGGGTGGCAAAGAGTTGGACACAACTGAGCAACTGAACTGAACTGCACTGAGTAACCTCTGAATGTGAGATCGTCACATGTTATTTCCTAATTTCTCCCTGTCCAATTGCATCTGAAAAGTTGTGATGTGCTCTGCTGCAGCAGGAATTCAAATCTTCCACCTCTAGCGAAGTGGTGTGGAGTGCAAGCCACTCAGTCGCGTCTGCATCTTTGCAACCCCGTGGACTATACAGTCCATGGAATCCTCCAGGCCAGGATACTGGAGTGGGTAGCCTTTCCCTTCTCCATGGGGATCTTCCCAACCCAGGGATGGAACCCAGGTCTCCCACATTGCAGGTGGATTCTTACCAGCTGAGCCACCAGGGAAACCCAAGAATCCTGGAGTGGGTAGCCTTTCTCTTCTCCAGCAGATCTTCCCAACCCAGGAATGGAACCCAGGTCTCCCACATTGCAGGTGGATTCTTTACCAGCTGAGCTGCCAGGGAAACGCAAGAATACTGGAGCAGGCAGCCATTCCCTTCTCCAGGGGATCTTCCCAACCCAGGAATTAAACCAGGGTCTCCTGCATTGCACACAGATTCTTTACCAGCTGAGCCACCAGGGAAGCCCACTCCACCTCTAGAGTGTTCCCTACAGGTGGAATACTAATCTTCATCAGGTAATGTGGGCTTCCCCGGTGGCTCAGTAGGTAGATAGCAAGATACGGGTTCGATCCCTGGTCCAGAAGATCCCACCTGCCTCGGAGCAACTGAATCCGTGCAGCGCAGCTGTTCAGCCTCTGCTCTGGGGCCTGGGAGTGGCAACTTGGACCTACAGTCCAAGCTCCACAGCAAGAGAGACCACCGCAAAGAGAAGCCTGCACAGCAAAACCAGAGAAAGCCCCCCCCGCACACAGCAGTGAAGACCCAGCACAAACAAAATAAATTAATTATTAAAAAGAAATCATACCGTGTCAAGTCTGCATGGGCAGAACCGGGGGGCTATCTGATGGACCACCTGACTTGCGATGGTCCCTGCAGGACTGTGTCCAAGAAACGAACCGCCACCTCACCTGAGGGCTGTCTCCTTTCCCGAAGCAGAACGTGTCCTACTCTCAACACGGTTCCAGCATCCACGGGATGTTCCCATTTCCTACAGAAGTGCTGTGTGCGCTCAGGCCTGTCTGACTCTTTGCAACCCCACAGACTCTGCAGCCCGCCAGGCTCCTCTGTCCACGGGGTCTCCCAGGCAAGAACACTGGAGTGGGTTGTCACTGCCTTCTCCAGGGGATCTTCCTGACCCAGGGACAGAAGAAGCTGTGTCTCTTGACGCTCTCTGCACCAGCAGGTGGGTTCTTTACCACTAACGCCATCTGGGAACCCCTTGAGATCTCGTTTCCATTTTTACTCAACTGCTGCCCACAAGCAGTACATTGTCCTGTATGCCCGAGGTGATCAAACGGTATTTGTGCAACTGATGTACTGAATTCCAAGCCCTGTCTTATGTGATGAATGAATCCACTTCACATTCACCCAAGGAGCGGACATCATAAACAGTAAGAGTTCTCAGTTTCATTTTTTTTTTCCCATCTTTTTTTTTTTTTTTTCCAGCCCTCCAAACTCAATGGAACAGCTGCTCATCTTGGGAAAAGCTGAAGGTAGGGAGAGAAGGGGATGACAGAGGATGAGATGGTTGGATGGCATCACCGACTCCACACACATGAGTTTGAGCGACTCAACACACATGAGTTTGCGCGACTCAACGCACATGAGTTTGCGCAAACTCTGAGAGATGGTGAAGGGCAGGGAAGCCTGGTGTGTGTTGCAATCCGTGGGGTCGCAAAGGGTCGGACACAACTCAGCAACTGAACAATGACGACAAGGAGAAAGTTAACTGTATTTTCTTTGGACAACTTCTCTCTCGTATTTTCTTGGTTGTCAGCGGCCAACGTATTCTGTTCTCTGAAATACTCACAACTCCTTTCCCCTGTGGGAGCGGGGAACTGCTTTCTCAGCTATGTTCCCAGGATCACTGTTTCTCCTGTTTCAGCATCTTTTTTTTTTTTCTCTCTCTCTTCGGTTCACAAACACCGCTGAGCAACAGTGACGAGTTCGGTTCAACATTCCAATCCGTTTTCATAATCCTTTCTGACTTTTCTCGAGAAAGCAAGAGATGGTTAAGTGCTTCCAGACCTGGGAATGTGCTCTGCTGGGAATATCCTAGGAGAAATGTGGAATATTCTCGGGTTGTTCCCTGAAATCCAGCTCATCGTCTCCGGTGGAGGCTGAGTATGCTTACTGGAAAAGAATACTAGTCACATTCGGCCAGAGCAGCTTGCTCTCTGAGCTGTTTCATCGTCATCTTTGGCAAAAGATCAAGCGATGCATGTCAAGGTGACTTCTAACTAGCCACTGGCAAGATCCAATCTCTCTAGCTCTTTTCTTTCGGGACACCCCATTTTCCTGCCTTAAAACTTTGTAAATCAATGACACACATATATAACCATGGCTGATTCATGTCAGTGCATGGCAAAAAACACTACCACATTGTAAAGTAATCAGCCTCTGATTAAAATAAATAAATTACAAAACAAAAAACTCTGTAAATCAAGTGAATTTTGCTCTTCTATTCTGCTCTCTTTCCCTCATTCTATAACCGTGCCCCCTTTTGGGGAAAGTTTTTTTTTTTTTTTTTGCTCCAGCTTTCTTTATTTGGGCTTAGACATAATAATAAATTAAACCGTATCCATCTTCTGCCAAGTATACCAAAACAAGGTTTTCTTCTTTCACAGTTGTACTCAATTGCCTCAAAGTTACACACATAATGAACAATTAGAAAACCACTGGAGTTGAGCAGAAGATAAAAACGCTCCGGGCTCCTTCTTTGAGCTAAAAACAAAAAATAACTCTTACGTAAAATATCTGCTGGTAAATTAAGACCAGGTTTCGTATTATTTTGGTTGATTCTAAGTCAGAGGCCGTTCAGTCGAATTCTGAAAACTTATATCCCTTCTCCGAAATTTCTGCTGACCTCTCAAATTCCTCATCCTAAGTCTAAAAAGCTGTAAAAGAGTCTACGGAAAACTGCTGTGTATCCATTTTGATTCCCAGCACAGAATACTTGAACAAACTCAGTTTATCAGGTCAGAAGTTCCCCCATGTATTTTTCCAGTCTCTGAAATTCTATTTCCAAATCACTTTTCTTAGAGAAGCAATTCAAAGATTTACATTTCCTTGTAAGAAAAATGTACTCCAATTAGTATTGCTTTCTTTCTTTTTGGCGGTGACACATGGCGTGTGGGATCTTAGTTCCCTGACCAGGGCCTGAACCCACGTGCAATGCAGTGGAAGCCGAGTCCAAACCACTGGACCAGCAAGGAAGGCCACATTCACCCTAATTAACAGGACTGTGACTGCAGCCATGAAATTAAAAGACACCTGCTCCTTGGAAGAAAAGCTGTGACCAACCTAGACAGCGTATCAAAAAGCAGAAGACATCATTTTGCCAACAAAGGTCCATCTAGTCAAAGTTATGGGTTTTTTTTTTTTTTCCAGTAGTCATGTATGGACGTGAGAGTTGGACCACAAAGAAGGCTGAGCGCTGAAGAACTGATGTTTTTGAACTGTGGTGTTGGAGAAGACTCTTGAGAATCCCTTGGACTGCAAGGAGATCCAACCAGTCCATCCTAAAGGAGATCAGTCCTGGGTGTTCATTGGAAGGACTGATGCTGAAGCTGAAGGTGTAATACTTTGGCCATCTCATGAGAAGAGCTGACTCATTGGAAAAGACCCTGATGCTGGGAAAGGTCGAAGGCGGGAGGACAAGGAGACGACAGAGAATGAGAAGGTTGGATGGCATCACCGACTCGATGGGCATGAGTTTAAGCAAACTCCGGGAGTTGGTGATGGACAGGGAAGCCTGGAGTGCTGCCGTCCATGGGGTCACAGAGTCGGACACGACTGATCAACTTAACAGCAACACCCAGAAGGATGGGTCGAAACCAATGAGCTTGCGGAATCCCTTACACATTTCTAGTTCTACTGGTGGATTTCACAGATTGATGTAACTATTTTTATGGCGGGGTGGTGGGGTGGTGCAGGCACCAGGCAGGGGGGGCCATCCAGTAACGCAATTGTTTTTATAAGATCAGCGGGACTACAGTATCTCAAATAAGGTGTCAAACGTAGAAAAGTCAAGGTCTTGTCGACTGGATGAAAATTCTGCACCGGCTGTGACCGTCCTAGGAGGACAGGATTCACTGGCGGGGGTGGGAAATCCAGAAATTGGTTTTAGGTCACTGCCTATAGCGGTGTTAATGAATAAGTACACACTCACTGATTTGCTCCAGACGCGTCCTCCAATGCACCATACAGTTCCGTCTCCACCCGCCCCCCCCCCCCGACCCCCAGCTGTGTCAGAACTCCGGAATCTCTCTATTTGTCCATCTAAGGATGCTGACCCCAAACCTATGCGAGATCTCACTGTGCAAAGGAATCTCCAGGAGGGCACACATCGCATCCATGTCAGAAGGAATGCAAAAACAAGACAAAGAGGAAAAACGAACCCAGAGAGATCCCGGGAGTGCCCACCATCTGGTTTCGATGCGGCGCTGTGTGTTTATTTTTGGCGTGGAGCTTGTCATTATCCAAGTGGCTGGTGGGTGAAAGATTTTCACTCAGGCGACCCTTTTTGTAACGGGCAACATTCCGGCTGTCGTTCCAGGGTTCCATGAAGATACGCTGACAGTAGGAAAGCCCCGTCTCCCAAGTTTCTTCGGAGCCTTGCAAAAATCCTTCTGGATGGATCCCACGTGTGCTAGGGTGCCTAAGGTATATCATTGCAAAAGACCCTGATGCTGGGAAAGACTGAAGGCGGGAGAAGGGGATGACACAGAGGATGAGATGGCTGGATGGCATCACCGACTCAACGGACATGAGTTTGAGTAAGCTCGGGGAGTTGGTGATGGGAGTAAGCTCAGGGAGGCCTGGCGTGCTGCAGTCCATGGGGTCGCAAAGAGTCAGACATGACTGAGCGACTGCACTGAACTGAAGAAAAAAAAAAAGGGTAGAAAAATAGACCCATTTTCTTTATCTTGTTTTTCTCCCCTTTGCCATTTTTAAACGTTTGACATTTAAGTTATTAAGATTATTGTTATTTTAAATTTGTTATCAACAAATATATTTAATTATTAAGTTATTAAAAGTTATTAAGATTCAAACAGTGTTGCAAAAATTCTGTAACGCAATTATCCTTCCATTAAAAAAACAAATTTAAAAAAGGTGTTGCAAAAATAGCAGCAGCAGGTCTCTCTCATATGCTTTCAAGATTTTAACACGTATGCGGGGAACACTGACTAATACACGAATTATTAGATTAGCTGACTTTGCACATTAACTGTCCTTGGAATCATTTCATCGTTTACTTTGTATTTCTTCCCCCAGAACGTCGATAAGTGTTTTCTTAACGATAGGTAATTGATAATATGCTATTAGTTTCAGGTGTAAACAAAGTTGATTCAGAATTTGTAGTCTTCACTTTATTGATTGTTATTATTAAGCACTGACTGTGTTCCCCACGATGTAGAATTAAGTACTGACTTTTCCCCACGATGTATAGAATATCCTTGTTCAGTACCTATTTTATATGTAACTTTGTATCTGTCAATGCCCTCCCCCACTGTGCCCCTCTCCCCTCCCTCTCCCCACCAGCAACCACTAGTTTGTTCTGTCTGTGAGTCCGCCTCTTTTTTGTTACAAATTCACTAGTTTGCACTACTTTTTAGATTCCACATTTAAGCGGTATCATATACTATTTGTCTTTCTCTGGATTACTTCACTCAGTAATGGTCACCTCTAGGTTCATCCACGTTGCTGCAAACGGCATTATTTCATTGTTTTCTGGGGGCTGACCACATGTACCGTATCGTCTCCATCCATTCCTCCGTTGATGGATATTTACGTTGTGTCCACATCCTGCCTGTTGTGAACAGTGCTGCTATGAATCACTGGGATGTACGTGTCTTCTTTGAAGGAAGAGTTTTGTCTGGATGTGTGCCCAAGAGTGGGACTGCATGATAGAAACGCCCATCAAAATTAAAAGACACCCCGCTCCTTGGAAGAAAAGCAGTGAGAAACCTAGGCAGTGCATTCGAAAGCAGAGACGTCATTTGCTGAGAAAGCTCCGCACAAAGCTGTGGCTGCTTTTCTCCAGTGGTCAAGTACAGATGTCAGAGTTGGACCACAAAGAGGGTTGAGCGCTGAAGAATGGATGCCTTTGAACGGTGGTGTTGGAGAAGACTCTTGAGAGTCCCTTGGACTGCAAGGAGATCCAACCAGTCCATTCTGAAGGAGATCAGTCCTGGGTGTTCATTGGAAGGACTGATGCTGAAGCTGAACCTGTAATACTTTGGCCACGTCCTGCGAAGAGCTGACTCATTGGAAAAGACCCTGATGCTGTGAAAGATTGAGGGCAGGAGGAGAAGGGGACGACAGAGGATGAGATGGTTGGATGGCATCACCGACTCGATGGACATGAGTTTGAGCAAGCTCCAGGAGGTGGTGAAGGACAGGGAAGCCTGGTGTGCCACGGTCCACGGGGTCACAAAGAATCGGACACGACTGAGCGACTTAACAACAGCTACGTGACCCCAGGTCCCATCTCTGAGTTCTTCTCTCGGGTTGTCTTCTTGTGTCCTGTACCCCCGTGTCCACCCACGGATACAGCATATGAATCCCTCCCACCCAGCATCTCCTCTTCTGCCGTAGTGATGTTCCCTTCTGTGACTTCTCAGCATCAGCAAAATCCATTCCCCTTTCTCTCCAAGGGCAGCATCTTCCCGTGGTCTCTCTGCCCAACAGCTGCGTGTTCACGCCGTCCCCATCAATCACAAGCTCAGCGGATGCAGCGGAGCCTTGCAGCTTCCGTCCTCCTCGGCCTTTAAAACAGAACCCTTCATCTGAGATCCGTGTCTGGCGATCACGTCTGCCTCTCACGGCTTCCCCGCGTTGGTTGTGGCCTCCGCAACATCTCATCACACAACCAGTTCTGGCAGGATCATTCCTTCCCCAAGTTTTACGGAAGCTCATCTCTGGGTTTCCATTTCTTCCTGAGCGCTGAACCCCGCGTTCTGAGCCGGAAACACCTGGAATCCCACAGTCTCTCAAGAGAACCTGTTCCGTGCTGACCATGTTCTCAATGTGAGAAAGGAAGACTGGGCCACCACGCATCACTTCTTACGTGAGCAGAAAGCTGGAAACCCACAGACGTGTGTGCGTGAGCTAAGTCATTTCGGTCGTGTCCGACTCATAGCCATTTACGATCAGAATATTCTTAACTGGCTTCCTGGAGGCTGGTTTTTTTCCTGGGGAGACAGACACTGGGAAAAGAACCTTCTTTTTTTCTTTTCTTTTTGTTGGCCACTCTGCCCGGCATGTGAGATCTTAGTTCCCTGACCATGTCTCCTGGACTGAAAGTGTACAGTCTTAACCACTGGACCACCAGGAAAGTCTCCCCCCCAACCAGAACATTCTGTCAGCTTTCCACGAGACTCTGCAGCAGACTCCTGAAGCGGTTCTTCCCATGGAACAAGTGATAGCAATAAATGCCTCATCAAAAAAAATTTTTTTTAAAATATATCAGTTCAGTTCAGTCACTCAGTCGTGTCTGACTCTTTGCAACCCCATGAATCTCAGCACGCCAGGCTTCCCTGTCCATCACCAATTCCCAGAGTTCACTCAGACTCACGTCTATCGAGTCAGTGATGCCATCCAGCCATCTCATCCTCTGTCATCTCCTTCTCCTCCTGGCCCCAATCCTTCCTAGCATCAGGGTCTTTTCCAGTGAGTCAGCACTTCACATCAGGTGGCCAAAGTATTGCAGTTTCAGCTTCAGCATCAGTCCTTCCAATGCATATTCAGGACTGATTTCCTTTAGGATGGACTGGTTAGATCTCCTTGCAGTCCAAGGGGTTCTCAAGAGTCTTCTCCAACACCACACTTCAAAAGCATCAATTCTTTGGCGCTCAGCTTTCTTCACAGTCCAACTCTAACATCCATACATGACCACAGGAAAAACCATAGCTTTGACTAGATAGACCTTTGTTGGCAAAGTAATGTCTCTGCTTTTTAATATGCTGTCTAGGTTGGTCATAACTTTCCTTCCAATGAGTAAGCGTCTTTTAATTTCATGGCTGCAGTCACCATCTGCAGTAATTTTGGTGCCCAAGAAAATAAAGTCTGACACTGTTTCCACTGTTTCTTCATCTATTTCCCATGAAGTGATGGGACCGGATGCCATGATCTTTGTTTTCTGAATGTGGAGCTTTAAGCCAACTTTTTCACTCTCCTCTTTCACTTTCATCAAGAGGCTCTTCAGTTCCTCTTCACTTTCTGCCATAAGGGTGGTGTCATCTGCATACCTGAGGTTATTGATATTTCTCTCGGCAACCTTGATTCCAGCTTGTGCTTCATCCAACCCAGCATTCCTCACGATGAACTCTATTGTAAATTGTCACCCTGCTTAGTTAACTTATATGCAGAGTATCAAACTGCAAGAAATCCAAATACATACAACCTTGGGGTAACAATGGTAAGAATATGCCTTTTATGTTTCATCAGCAGGAACATATACCAGGGATCTATATAAATATGGGTTTTAGGAGAATGTAGATTCCTCAAAAAAAAAAAAAACAAACCCACACACACACTAAAAATAATACCACTGTATAACCCAGTAATTCCACTCCTGGGTATGTCTCTGGAAAATGAAAGCATTAATTCAAGAAGACACATATATCCTCATGTTCATAGCAGCACTTTTTACAACGGCCAGGACATGGAAGCAACCTATGTCCATCAACAGAGGGATGGGAAAAACAAAACGTGGTCCATAGCTACACAATGGAATATTACTCAGCCATGAAAAAAAGGACTGTGCCATTTGCAGCAATCTGGATGGACTTAGGGATGATCATACTCAGTGAAGTCAGACAGACATCCTATGCTATGACTTATACGTGGAATCTAAAAAGTAAAACAAATAAATATAGGAAGACAGAAACACACTCACAGATCTAGAGAACAAACTAGGGGTGACCAGTGGGATGAGGGAATGGGGGAGAAGAGAGATGAGGGTCAGGAATTCACAGGGACAAACGCCTATAAGGGGGCTTCCCTGAGAGCTCGGTTGGTAAAGAATCCGCCTGCAAGGCAGGAGACCCCGGTTCGATTCCTGGGTTGGGAAGATCCACTGGAGAAGGGAGAGGCTTCTCACTCCAGTATTCTTGAGCTTCTCTTGTGGTTCAGCTGGATAAAGAATCCGCCTGCAATATGGGAGACCTGCGTATCAAGGCTTCCCTAGTAAAAGGTCTGACTGCCAAATCAGCAGATGCAAGAGATCCAGGCTCAACCCCCTGGGTTGGGACGATCTCCTGGAGAAGGAAATGGCAACCCACTCTGGTATTGCTGCCTGGAGAATCCCATGGACAGAGGAGCCTGGCGGGCCACAGTCCACGGGGTCACAAAGAGTCGGACATGACTAAGAACTCAGCACACACACACACCCCCAAACACACACCCACCCACACACACACATACACACACCCAACCCCCCCCCACACACACCCACACACACCCACACCCCGGCCCCCCTCCACACACACACTATGTATAAAATAAATAACCTACAAGGATAGTCCAACACAGGGAACAGAGCCAATATTTTACAACAACTATAAATGGATTTTAATCTATAAAAATTTTGAATCCCAATGTACACACCAGAAACTAATATAACGTAATCAGTGATATCGCAATTAAAAAATGTTTCTGGTTTTCAAGTAGCAGGAGTTATATAAGATTGGTGGATGATACAAAAGGTCTCTTTGGGTCTTCCTTCTCAAGCCCACCCTTAGAAGTGACCAGAACTGCTCACAAGAAAAGAGTAAGTTCCTTTCTCAGCCACGCCCTCGTTGTCCCTCTCCAGGGAAAACAGAAATAAATTGGACCCAGGGAAGAAATCAAGGAGTTGACCCTGGCATGTGATACAGTTGGGTCCCAAAAATTCTCTCCAGTGAGTGACCAGTGAATGAACGGACCCCGGTCCGTGAAGGAGCGGTTAACACAGGAATAATAAGACTTTGACCGAGACTCAGAGACGTGATTCCCTATTTCTTATGATCCCTCCTCCATTTTTTTCTGCTCATTTACAGTACATTCATACTTCAGACAGACAGAAGACATCACCACTTGACCTAAAGATTCACTTATCCTAAAGAGGCACAACCTATACCATCCTCCGACTTAACTACACAGATAAAGCAGCCATTTTACTGCTCAAAAAGCAATGTAGAACTTAAAATGCTGTCTGTATTTCTACTAGCAAATTCACTAAGACACCAACCCAAATATTTAGCTTTGTATGGTACAGCGTTTGCTGTATAACTACCTGTCTGGAGTGGCAAGAGAAAAAAAACTTACTTTATGGAGAAATGATAAGTAAAGGAATTCACTGTTTGTTCTTTGCTTTTGCCATTTATTCTCATGGACCAAAAAGTCTGCTAGCAAATGCAAATTTAGTATTACTGAAAATGAGATCCAGACTGACTTATCTTGGTGGTCAGAGTTAATGTGGATTTTTCAAACCACAATTTCAAATTTTCTGAAGCAATCATTCATCTGTATGTTTTTCTACGATGGAAATTATTAAATGCTATGAAAAGCGGCAAAGACCAAAAAAAAAAAAAAAAAACCAAACCCAGTGTTTATCTAAATGGAATAGCCATTCCTTACTTTCCCATAGGTCATATGCTCCTGAAATCGTAAATTCACACCCTCGACCAACCTGAAAGATTTCTCCAGAATTCAAGGTCAACTAAATTATCCGATGGATGGAGGAAAGTGAACCTGATTTTCTTAAATACAGACAGCACATTTTAGTCCCTAAAAGCAGGACGTTTATTCTATTTCCAGCAAAACACTGGCCCAGATGCATAGCACAGACATGATCTGGGTGCTGCATTGATTCTGCATGCCCATATAATGGAGTATTTAGAACCGCTGTGATGTTTTAAGAGCAACGAAGAAGATTATGCTCATAATCTGAAAACAGAGTCTGGAGATCAAAACACAAAATTTGGAGAAAGCGTCCAGCCACGATCCTTTAACCTCCAGGCAACATAGCAAGAGCACTGTGTTGAATCTGTGCCTCACGCCCAACACTGGTACATTGGACAATGTTAACCGATCCTTAAGGTTTTTTTTTTTTTTCCATTAAAAAAAAAAAAAACAAAAAACCTCTTTAATGAACATCGCTTCTGCTTTATGGTTTGGGTTTTTTGGCCCAGAGGCATATGAGATCTCAGCTCCCCCAGCAGGGATGAACCCTGCACCCCACCCCACCCCCCAACACTGGAAGGGCAAGTCCCAACCACTGAAGTGCCAATGTTAACTGATTCTGACCGATGGCATTTGAGAAGAAGACCTGCCTCATGAAAAAAAAAAAATCTGCCAACAGAAAACACATCTTAAAAAAATAAAAAGAAGCTTCCTGAGAGCAAAACCACAGCCACATTCTATGAAAGCTTTCGGGACTCATTTCTTCTGCCGCACTATAATATTTCCATAGTCTTGCCACTTCCCGCTATGCGTCTGCCAAAGTGAAAGTGAAGGCAGATGGCGGTTTCTGAGCTGACACTTGTCGAGGCATGTTGAGCAAGTCCTACGCTCCTTGCCTCTTTAAAAATATGATTTCCTTACCCTTGTACATCATTAACGGGAGTGTGAGTTGGTACAGCCACCACGGAGAACAGGATTGAGGTTCTTTACAAAACGCAACGCAGACCTACCATCTGATGCAGCAGTTCCATGACTGGGCACACAGCCCGAGAAAACCGTAATTAGAAAACACAACGTGCACCCCGATGCTCACAGCAGCACCATTTACAACAGCCAAGACAGGGAAGTAACCTAAGTGCCCACTGACAGACCAACGGATAAAGACGCAACCCTGGGATTTCTCTGGAGGGAATGATGCTGAAGCGGAAACTCCAGTCCTTTGGCCACCTCATGCGAAGAGTTGACTCCTTGGAAAAGACTCTGAGGCTGGCAGGGATTGGGGGCAGGAGGAGAAGGGGACGACAGAGGATGAGGTGGCTGGATGGCACCACGGACTTGATGGACGTGAGTCTGAGTGAACTCTGGGAGATGGTGATGGACAGGGAGGCCTGGCGTGCTGCGATTCATGGGGTCGCAAAGAGTCGGACATGACTGAGCGACTGAACTGAACTGAACACACACACAGTGGAATACTACTCAGCCGTGAAAAAGAATGAAATCATGTCATTCACAGAGACGCGGATGGATCTAGAGACCCATCGTAAGAGAAGAGTAAAGGCAAGAATCATACGGTATCAGTAATATACGAAATCGAAACAATGATACCAATGAGTTTACAAAACACAAATGGGCTCACACGTATAGAAAAGAGTATAGAAAAGAAACTTCTGTTTACCAAAGGGGAAGGGGAGGGAGGGATACATCTGGAGGTTAGCATTAGCAGACACACACTAGTATATATAAAAGCCAACATAAGGACCTTATATATACAGGATCCTGTAATATCGGAAAGGACATATACACACACACATATATATGTACCACCCTAGAACGGAAAAGAATCTGAGCGAGTATACATATGTTTGTGCATATATATATTCAGTTACTGTTTCCAGTGTATAGCAAACTAAGTTATATATGTATATCTCAAAGAATATATATGTAACAGGGAAGCTGAATATATATATTCGGTTTATCGTCATTGAAAGAACTGATGTTGAAGCTGCAACTCCAACACTTTGGCTACCTGATGCAAAGAGCTGACTCATTAGAAAATAGTGAATATATATTCTTACACAGATATATATATACTTTTCAGACTTTTTCCATTATAGGTTATTACATATTACATATATGTGTGAGTGTATATATATACATTGTTACATATATATTCTTAGATATCTATTCTTACACATGCACACAGACGTATACACAGCTACATAAATATTCTTATGTATCTATTCTCCCACATGTGTATATATACACACTTTCCCAGGTTTCTTTCCATTATAGGTTATTCCATATTCCATATATACATGTGTGTGTATATATATATTCAGTTACACATATATTCTTATATATTCTGTTATAACAAATATACACTTTTCACATTTTTCCCGATATAGGTTATTCCATATTCTCTCTCTATATATGTATATGTATATATATATTCAGTTACACATATATTCTTATATATTCTGTTATAACATATATACACTTTTCACATTTTTCCCAATATAGGTTATTCCATATTCTCTCTATATATATGTATATGTATATATATATTCAGTTACATATATATTCTTATATATAGTATTACAACATATATAACTTTTCAGATTTTTCCCAATATAGGTTATTCCATATTCCATATTATATGTGTGTATATATATATTAAGTTACATATATATTCTTATATATACTGTTATAACATATATACACTTTTCAGATTTTTCCTAATATAGGTTATTACATATTCCATATTATATGTGTGTGTGTATATATATATATTAAGTTACACATATATTCTTATATATTCTGTTATAACATATATACACTTTTCAGATTTTTCCCAATATAGGTTATTACATATTCCATATTATATGTGTGTGTTTATATATATATTAAGTTACATATATATTCTTATATATACTGTTACAACATATATACACTTTTCAGATTTTTCCCAATATAGGTTATTACATATTACACCTATATCTATATACATATTAAGTTACATATATATTCTTACACATATATGTATACTTTTCAGATTCTTTTCCATTACAAATTACATATATGTGTATATATATATATATTCAGTTACATACATGTTCCTATATATATCATAAAATATACACACTTTTTCAGATTCTTTTCCACTATCGGTTATTACATAGTACATATACATGTATATATATATGTATATATATATATATAGTCACATATATAAAGGACATAATTATATATATATTCTTGTACATATATAAGAATATATATAGTGTATGTACGTTATATCCATAACTGAATATATGTACACTTTCCAGGTTCTTTTTCATTATAGGTAATCCCAAGATATTGGATGCAGTTCAATATCTGTTAGGGCCTTCTTGTTTATTTTATAAACAATAGTAGAGTTGACTTACAATGTTTCAAGTGCAGAGCTAAGAGCTTCAGTTACATATATATCCTTTTATACATATATTCAGCTACATATAAATCCTTATATATATATTCAGTTCAGTTCAGTTGCTCAGTCGTGTCCGACTCTTTGTGACCCCATGGACTGCAGCACGGCAGGCCTGCCTGTCCATCACCAACTCCCGGAGCTTACCCAAACTCACGGCCATCGAGTCGGTGATGCCACCCAACCATCTCACCCTCTGTCGCCCCCTTCTCCTCCTGCCCTCAATCTTTCCCAGAATCAGGGCCTTTTCTAGTGAGTCAGCTCTTCGCATCAGGTGGCCAAAGGATTGGAGTTTCAGCTTCAACATCAGTCCTTTCAATGACTATAAACCGAACATAGATATTCAGCTTCCCTGTCCCATATATATTCTGTGACATATACGTATGTAACTTAATCACTGTGCCATACACTGGAAACATTT
The DNA here is from genome assembly GCF_042477335.2 of Ovis canadensis. Classification (NCBI taxonomy): domain Eukaryota; kingdom Metazoa; phylum Chordata; class Mammalia; order Artiodactyla; family Bovidae; genus Ovis; species Ovis canadensis. The sequence continues at coordinate 1,668,376 of NC_091727.1, forward strand.
TAAATCAATAAAAAATAAAAATTAAAAAAAAAAAAAACAGACAACCACCAACGTGATCTCTTCCTGTAGAAGGTCAATGCATGTAAACTCTGAGATCCATCCTGGCCACCTCACAAAGAATGCCCCGTTCCAACAGCCCTCCCCTCCATCTAAACTGAAACCAAGAAACGGTCTCTTCTGCTCTCGGTCGGGAAAGCATTCTTCAACTGTCCTCCCATGAAGGATTACGGAAGGAACGCGTCTTTAATTGCTCACCCCCAAAAATGACTTGGCAGCGGAAGACGTGGAAGAGAAAGTTTCATTTGCTGAGGATGGCATGTGGGCTCCAAAGAGCAATGATTTATCTATGACGCCTGGCAGTGCGCTCGACGAGGTCAACTCTCTTGTTCACAGGCTTTGGAGTTGGTATGATCATACAGCTCACACAACAGCTCGTGCAGGGGCACAGAGATTTCCTTTGGAGCTTAATCATCACCATGGACGTTGGCGTACGAGGCCCTGAGGAAGTGGAAGGGGCTCATTCAGAAAAAGCCACTCCAGCCTGGTTCCACCGATGAAAGCTCTGGACCGCCTGTGACGCGTGGGTGCTTCTCACACTTCATGCGACACCGCTTCTCCCGGGCGGCGGCAAGATGAAGTGCGTCTGAGAGGCTGTGATTGTCTGAGCTTACGCTGCTGTTGTTCAGTAGCCAAGTCGTGTCCGACTCTTCGAGACCCTGTGGACTGCAGCACGCCAGGCCTCCCTGTCAGTCACCAACTCCCAGAGCTTGCTCAAACTCATGTCCATCGAGTCAGCGATGCCATCCAACCATCTCATCCTCTGTCGTCCCCTTCGCCTCCCGCCTTCAATCTTTCCCAGCATCAAGGGCTTTTCCAGTGAGTCAGTTTTTCGCATCAGGTAGCCAAAGTATTGGAGTTTCAGCTTTAGCATCAGTCCTTCCAATGAATATTCAGGACTGATCTCCTTTACGATGGACTGGTTGCATCTCCTTGCAGTTCAAGGGACTCTCAAGAGTCTTCTCCAACACCACAGCTCAAAAGCATCCATTCTTCAGCACTCAGCTTTGTTTACAGTCCAACTCTCACATCCATACATGACTACTGGAAAAACCATAGCTTTGACTAGACGGACCTACTAGCATTTTCCCACAGGTTCTATGTTAAGTGGCTCAGGCGTATCCGACTCTCTGCAACCCCATGGACTGCAGCACGCCAGGCCTCCCTGTCCGTCACCAACTCCCAGAGCTTGCTCAAACTCATGTCCATCGAGTCAGTGATGCCATCCAACCATCTCACCCTCTGTCGTCCCCTTCTCCTCCCACCTTCAATCTTTCCCAGCATCAGGGTCTAAGCTTACACTCTCTGCATAACCCAAGTTGTCAGCAACGCCGGGGGTGTTCCTTTCCTGCAGCTGTCGTGAAAGGTTATTCTCTTGCAGCTCTGGAACGCAGAAGTCCGAGATCAAGGTGTTGGAAGGCTTGGTTTTCTTCCAGAACTTCTTGCCAAGACTGTGGTCAAGCACCCACCTAGCCTCTCACTTCCCTCCACCACTCTACATCCATCAGGTGATAGTGGCTGCAGGCAGTCTGTGGCTTCCTTGCTTTCTAGATGTTATCACACCCATCTCTGTTTCCATAGTTACACACCATTCTAACACTTCTCTTTTTTTGTAAAATCCAGAAGTGCACCATTTTTTTGTTGTTGTTGCTAACTTTTTGTTTTGTGCTGGGGGCTTCCCTGTTGGCTCAGACAGTAAAGAATCTGCCTGCAATGCAGGAGACCCTGGTTCGATCCCTGGGTGGAGAAGGTCCCCTGGAGGAGGGAACGGGGTCCCCTGGAGGAGGGAACGGTAACCCACTCCGGTATTTTTGCCTGGACAATCCCGTGGACAGAGGAGCCTGGTGGGCTAAAATTCATGGCATCACAGAGTCAGACACAACTGTACTTTGCCAACAAAGGTCGGTCTAGTCAAAGCTATGGCTTTTCCAGCAGTCGTGTACGAATGTGAGAGCTGGACTATAAAGAAAGCTGAGCGCCGAAGAATTGATGCTTTCCAACTGTGGTGTTGGAGAACACTCTTGAGAGTCCCTTGGACTGCAAGGAGATCCAACCGGTCCATCCTAAAGGAAATCAGTCCTGAATATTCATTGGAAGGACTGATGCTGAAGCTGAAACTCCAAGAGTTTGGCCACCTGATGCAAAGAGCTGACTCAATAGAAAAGGCCCTGATGCTGGGAAAGATTGAGGGCAGGAGGAGAAGGGGACGGCAGAGGGTGAGATGGTCAGATGGCATCACCGACTAGATGGCCGTGAGTTTGGGTAAGCTCCGGGAGTTGGTGATGGACAGGGAGGCCTGCCATGGTGCAGTCCATGGGGTCACAAAGAGTCGGACACGACTGAGGTACTGAACTGACTGAAGCAACTAACACATATAGCCAATTAACAATGTTATGGCCGTCTCAGGTGGAGAACAAAGGGACTCAGTCATATACACACATCGATTCATGCTCCCCAAACCCCCCACCCCATCCAGGCTGCCACGTGACACTGAGTAGTTTCCTGTGCTGCACGGCAGGCGCTTGTCCATTATCCATCTTTATGAAATTCCTTGTATGTGAATCTAAAAAGAAATGATACGAATGAGCTTACAAAACAGGAACAGACTCACTGACCTAGAGAATGAACTTACAGTTACTGGGGGAAGAATGGGGAAAGGGATAGTCAGGGAGTCTGGGATGGACATGGACACACTGCTGTGTTTCACATGGAGAACCAGCAAGGACCTGCTGGACAGCACAGGGAACTCTGCTCAATCCTCTGTAATAACCTGATGGTCACCAAGGGGAAGGATGGGGGAAGGGATAGTCAGGGAGTCTGGGATGGATATGGACACACTGCTGTGTTTAACACAGAGAACCAGCAAGGGCCTGCTGGACAGCACAGGGAACTCTGCTCAATACTCTGTAATAACCCTATGGTTCCCAGGGGGAAGGATGGGGGAAGGGATAGTCAGGGAGTCTGGGATGGACATGGACACACTGCTGTATTTCACATGGAGAACCAGCGAGGACCTGCTGGACAGCACAGGGAACTCTGCTCAATCCTCTGTAATAACCCAATGGTCACCAGGGGGAAGGGTGGGGGAAGGGATAGTCAGGGAGTCTGGGATGGACGTGGACACACTGCTGTGTTTATCACGGAGAACCAGCAAGGACCTGCTGCCCAGCACAGGGACCTCCGCTCACTGTCACGTGGCAGCCTGGGTGGAGGGGAGTTTGGGGCAGAATGGATACATGTGTACCTATGGCTGAATCCCTGTGCTGTCCACCAGAAACCATCACCACATCGTTAATCAGCGATGTTGTTTTCCAGTCGCTCAGTCGTGTCCGACTCTTTGCAACCCCGTGGACTGCAGCACGCCAGCCCTTCCTGTCCTTAACCAACTCCTGGAGCTTGCTCAGACACGTGTCCCCTGAGTCAGTGATGCCATCCAACCGTCTCATCCTCTGTCACTCTCTTCTCCTCTTTGCTACGCCCAACACAACATTAAACGTTTTTTTAAAAAGACACAAACAGTTCAATGAAAGGCGATGGGGATCCATACGAAAACAAATATGGAGAAAATGAGAACCAGAAAGGTCCCTTGGCCATCTCCGTGTCACTTGGCAATATTCCTCTCCATCTAAGAGAGACTGCGGGACAAAGCAGAAAGCACAGGAATGACCCGACAGCGGTTCAGACCTTTACACACAAACGCTTGTTAAATTGCTCAGAACCCCAGTTGACCAGCCCAGCCCTCCACCATCAGCCGCGATGTTCTATTATTTTGGCAGCACCAAAATACACTTGAGGTTTCACATGGAAAATGTGAGTTTAGAAAAGGTACAGCATCGTCCAACTCAAGAAATGGTCTATCTGTTACGAGAGGTCTTGCCCATGAAGATAAATACATGAATGCTGATTAACAGGAACGCGTTCACCAGTTATCATCTTACGGAACACCGGGGTATGTCCTTATCACGGGTCGCTGTTGCTATTGTTTCGATGCTCAGTCATGTCCGAATCTGTGCGACCCCATGAATCGCAGCACGCCAGGCCTCCCTGTCCATCACCAACTCCCGGAGTTCACTCAGACTCACGTCCATCGAGTCCGTGATGCCATCCAGCCATCTCATCCTCGGTCGTCCCCTTCTCCTCCCACCCTCGATCTTTCCCAGCATCAGCGTCTTTTCCAATGAGTCTCCTTTTTGCATTAGGTGGTCAAGGTCCTGGAGCTTCAGCATCAGCCCTTCCGATGAATATTCAGGGTTGATTACCTTTAGGAAATCAGAAATAAGATTGGTTCCTGAGCTTTCGTAGGCTGAGCGAATCCACCTCGTTAGCCCCAAGCCTCATATTCAAGAAAAATCGCTAACGGTGTGCGTCGTTTCATTTAAGACTGAACTCCGGTCTTGAATCGTCCCTGCCAAGTTTTGAGACTGCTAAATGACACAGAGGAGACACCTGTGATGACTCACAGATTGAGCTGTCTTGTTATAGGGTTCTTCCAAGGATAACAGTTCATTAGCTCTAATGAGGTGCTCATCAGTCAGCCATGTGCATCCTCAGAGTTTCCAAGCAAAGAGGCAGTCCCTGGTGCTTGCTGTGTGGAATTCTCGCTGATAAGATTCGAGGTGACTCCGCAGGGCATAAAGTCTGCTGTGGTTGGAAACATAAGTCACGGCAAAGCTAGTGTGTCACACATAGACACAGGGGCGCTAAGGCATACATTAGAAGCTGCTGCAGTACTTGTGGGTGCAGCCGATCCTAAAAGAACTCAGTCCTGAATATTCATTGGAAGGACGGATGCTGAAGCTGAAACTCCGATCGTTTGGCCACCTGATGCGAAGAACTGACTCCTTGGAAAAGACCCTGATGCTGGGAAAAATTGAAGGTGGGAGGAGAAGCAGGGGACAGAGGATGAGATGGTTGGATGGTATCAGCAACTCGATGGGCATGAGTTTGGGTAAGCTCCAGGAGTTGGTGAAGGACAGGGAGGCCTGGCGTGCTGCAGTCCGCGGGGTTGCAAAGAGTCAGACACGACTGAGCGACTGAACAGAACTGATACAGTGGTTGGGGCTTCCCAGGTGGCTCAGTGGGTAAAGAATCCCCCCCGCAATGCTAGAGACACAGGCTGACGTGGGTTCGATCCCTGGGTCGGGAAGATCCCCTGGAGGAAGGCATGGCAACCCACTCCAGTATTCTTGTCTGGAGAATCCCATGGACAGAGGAGCCCGGAGGGGCTATACAGTCCACAGGCTCGCAAAGAGTTGGACACGACCGAAGCAACTGAGCACGCACGTACCGCTTAAAGATTCTAGGCGCTGTGAGTCTCTCGTCTGAATAGACTGCGATGACTATTTATCGCGGACTCTGCCAAAATGTGTTATCTGGACTTCACACACAATTAGAAACTGTCCATCTTGCGAAGTTAAAAGAACTCTGGGGTACCGTGTAGTACGTCTGAGATGCACAGGGTGGTTAAAACAGCTGCTTGACGAAACCAAACGAGGCCATACTCTTCAGACACATTTAGCTCGTGGCACTGAATTCTGAAGCCAGCGGTTTCATTTCTGGTAAAGCAGCGAGGAATTCTCTTTTGCCCAAGGTCACCTGTGAGAACAGACTTTTGGACTCTGAGGGAGAGGGAGAGGGTGGGATGATTCGGGAGAAAGGCATTGAAACACGTATACCATCATGTAAGAAATGAATCGCTAGTCTAGGTTCGATACAGGATACAGGACGCTTGGGGCTGGTGCACTGGGATGACCCAGAGAGGTGATATGGGGAGAGTGGCGGGAGGGGGGTTCAGGGTTGGGAACTCATGTACACCTGTGGCGGATTCATGTCAATGTATGGCAAAACCAATACAGTATTGTAAAGTAAAAAAAAAAATAAAATTAAAAAAAGAAAAAGAAAAAAAAATTCAGCTGAGTTTGAATCTGCTGAGTTTGAGTATCTTTTTTCTCATTTTACTGCTTAATTGAAGGGTAGTTGATGTAGCATGTTGTGTTAGCTTCAGGAATACAGCAAAAGGGTTCAGGTATACATATATATGCATATTCGCTCTCATATTATTTTCCATCCTACGGGATTCCACGGTATTGATTACAGTTCCCTTGTGTGCTATGCCATAGGTCTGGTTGTTCATTTCATTGATATATACATAGCAGCGTGTATCTGCTAATTCCAAACTCCTAATTTATTGCCCCCCTTTTGTCATTTGGTAGCCATACGTTTGTTTTCTGTGTCTGCGAGTCTGCTTCTGTTTTCTAAGTTATTTCGTGTTATTATTATTTTTTTAATTCCACATATAAGTGATATCACACGCTGCCTTGTCTTTCTCAGTCCGACTAACTTTGCTTAGCAACGATCATCTCTAGGTCCATCCAGGTTGCTGCAAATGATGCTGTTTCATTCTCTTTGACGGCTGAGAAGCAACGTGCGTGTCCATCGCTATATGAATGGATAAAAAAAAAAAAAGGTGTGGTACATTTATACGGTGGAATATTACTCAGCCATAACAAAGGAATGAGATAAGCCTCTGCATTCTTTACCTGAACTGGGAATGTTACAGGAAGGGGGGGACTCCCCTTCCAGGGTCCGAGAGTGGGATCTCGCCTGATGCTCAGAAAAGAATTGTCCGAGGGGACACATGAGCTGCCCAAGCAGGAGAGTTGATTGGGAAGGGGAGGCCGGATGGAGAGTCGTGGGGTAAGAAACCGGGAGAATCGCTGTACCTCGTGGCTCACGGTCCCAGGTTTTACGGTGATGGGATTAGTTCCCGGGTTTTCTCTGTCCCGTCATTCTGACTCGAGGTCCTTCCAGGTGGTACATGTGGATCGGTCAGCCAAGAAGGGTGCCAGAAGGAAGGATTCTGGGAAATGCTAAGACATGTGGTGTCTCCTTCTGACCTTTCCAGAACTCTCCCTGTAGGGGGATGGCTTGTCGATTCCGAGAGCTTCTTCCCAGGAGGACCTCCTGTCGTAAAATTAACTCCCGCACATGGTTACTATGGAGCCCAGGCAGGGTAAGCGGTCTCAGCCAATGTACGTCCCTGAAACAGGAACACAGATTTTTATGAACCTCACAGCCTCGAGGGCTGCCAGTGACCAGTTCCTGCAAATTCCATGACCGTAATGGGGAGACAGGAAAAGGTGTTGCTTCCTCAACCGTGAAGGCAGAGGAACACAGGGAAACTTCCTGGGGCCCTTTAGGGATTTTGCTGTGGCATCAAGGGTGTCTGCATTCTGCACTGTCTAGCCAACTAGCTGCATTCTCTCGTTTTTTTGAGATCCTTCAGTTAATCCATATTTGGACGTTGCCAGTGATGTTTCAGGAAGACTGTAGAATATTATTAGAGCACACAGATTTTGCAGCGAAAATTAAATCTTTTATTTGGCTCTGTGCTTAACGCATTATAAGACGCGTGCATACATCTGCGTGCACACACAGACACACACACACAGACACACACACAGACACACACACACACAGACACACACAATCAGACATGATAAAGGTTAATTTTCTGTGTCTTGATTGGCCCACAAAGTGCCCAGATATTTGGTAAAATGTGTGTCTGGTATAGGGTGTTTCTGAATGAGATTCACGTTTTTAAAATTTTTTCACACTGAAGTGTCATTTATTTATAACGTTGGCATCCCTGGTGGCTCAGACGGTGCAGAATCTGCCTGCAATGCAGGAGCGCTGGGTTCTGTCCCTGGATCAGGAAGAGGGAGCCCATTCCCTCCTCCAGGGATTCTTGCCTGGAGAATTCCACAGACAGAGGAGCCTGGCGGTGCTGCAGTCCATGGGATCGCAGAGCGTCGGACACGACTGAGCGCCTAGCTTTGATTTTCGCTGCACTTCCATAGTTGACTTCCATCGTCGCGTTAGCTTCCAGTGTACAGCAAAGGGGTCCAATTACACACAGGCGCTTTTTCAGACTCTCTTACACTCACAGGGTATTACAGGATATTGAATGTAGTTTCCTGTGCTCTACAGTAGGGCCTTGTGGGATGAGATGAACACGAGAACCAGGACACTGAGCAAAGCAGACCGCCCTCCCCAGGGCGGGTGGGCCTGGTCCAACCGGTCGACAGCCTGCTCCCACACTGCAGACGCGGGACACACTGCTACTGACCTGGGGACTGGGGCAAAGGAGGCTGTGAAACAAGATGCCAGGGACGAACCTCGCGTGCCCCCACCGCGGGGGATATGGGTTTGACCCCTGGTTTGGGGAAATTCCACATGCCGTGCAGCAAGCTAGCTTATGCGTCACAGCAACTGAGGCCAGGCACCCAGAGGCGCTGCTCCACACCCAGAGAAGCCGCCGCAAAGAGGAACCCACGCGCCGCAACCAAGGGCCGCTCCCGCTCGCCACAACCAAAGTCCCCCACACAGCAGCAAAGATCCAGTGCAACCAAAGCAAATGAAGAAACAGAGAGGATGAAAGAAAAATAGCTTAACATCCCCGAGGGCGTGGCTTCTATCTGGAGCCACCTCGCTTCACTTCTGTACAGCATTCCACTGTGCTATGATTTCACACTTTATATTCCACTCTCCTGCCCACAGACTCGCAGGTGGATGGCAGGTCTCCATGTCAGAGACACGACTCCTGAGAACGGGCTAACACGTGGACACACAGGCAAGGGACTCTCCAGAGTTTCTACCCACGAGCGCAACTTCTGGGTCACCTTCGGCTTTTCAACACGGCGCCCAGTGGACTTCCAAAGCGACGGTACGACGTATAGTACTAGCGGCAAGGGGCAGAGTGCGATCACTCTTTGCACATACATCAACAGAGGGTTTTTACCCACGGGCACAGGGCTTCCCTGGTGGCTTAGAGGGTAAAGAATGCGCCTGCAATGCAGATGACCTGGGTTCGATCCCTGGGTTGGGAAGACCCCCTGGAGAAGGGAATAGCTACAAACTCCTGTATATTCTTGCCTGGAGAATCCCCCTGGACAGAGGAGCCTGATGGGCTACAGTCCATGAGATCGCAAAGAGTCAGACACGAATAAGCAACTGACACTTTCATTTTCAAAGTAGCCACTCACTGATGCCATACTCTGTGATACCAGACTTAGATCATCATCTCAGCTTGAGGACACATCCCAGCTGCTCTTAGCGTTTGAAGTGTCTTGTGTGGTGACGTTCCGGCCAGAAGAAGGATGAACACCACCTGTGTTTTAGCTATTTCAGCTGGATGGCGTTCAAGCAACAGACACACAAACAGCAACAGCAAGGAAGCAAGAAAGGCAAACAGGAGTACCTTGGGAGGCAGGCGTTGAAGATGGCAGAGGACCAGGTTGGCAAGGATGCTGGGCCTGTCACTCACCACTTGGAAGAAATCTACCCAAGCAGGAACACCTGGAACGGATAAGTAATTGAAACAAAAAGTTAACTGAAACTGCGATAAGTTGACAAAATTCTGGGGCGTCTGCATCAAGGCAGTTCGCATCACTCTCACCAAGACAGCCCCTGACTTCTTAAGTGGTTCCATGTCTTGGGTTTCCCTAGTGGCTCAGCTGGTGAAGAATCTGCCTGCAATACAGGAGAGCCAGGTTTAGTCTCTGGGCTGGGAAGATTCCCTGCAGGAGGAAATGACAACCCACTCCTGGTATTCTGGCCTGGGAGAATCCCATGGATTGAGGAGCCTGGTGGGCTACAGTCCACGGGGTCGCAGAGTCGAACACGACTGAGCGACTCACGCTTTCTTTTCCTGCACCTCCGAAGATAGCAAGCTGCATCCCAAAGAAAGTTCCAAAGATAGCAAGCTGCGTCCCAAAGTAAGTTTCTCACTTTCAAACACGATTGGTTTACTTTTTAACGGGTTACTCACCTACGTGATTCCTCTTTTGGGAAGCCTGATTCTTCCTGTCTTTTGCTCACCTAGAAAATGTTAAAATAAATGTAGGAAAACATGAGAATATGCACATTCTTGGTGGTGTTTCGTCTCTAAGTCGTGTCCCACTCTTTGCGACCCCACGGGCTGCAGCCCGCCAGGCTCCTCTGTCCATGGGATTCTCCAGGTGAGAATACTGGAGTGGGTTGCCATGCCCTACTCCAGGGGATCTTCCTGACCCAGAGATCGCACCCGGGTCTCCTGTATTGCAGGCAGAGTCTTCACCGTCTGAGCCACCAGGGTACATGTATATAAATATACTGTAGAGTTCTACAGCTATCCTATATAGCTGGTGTAGGAGCAGGCGTACATAAACGTGTTTAGTAATTTGGGGCAATTTTACAGATTTAGCTCTTTCATACTGGGGCTTTTAGAACTTCTAGAGCACCATGTCTGGGATAAATGGATTTGTGCTCTATGAAGAACATTAGACTGGCGTACAGAATTTTCTGTGGGTATCCATGTGCCTTTGTGGTTCATGATGTTGCGGGTCAGCCACTCACTCGTGTCTGACTCTTGGTGACCCCACAGACTGCAGCACGCCAGGCCTCCCTGTCCATCACCAACTCTCAGAGTTTACTCAAACTTATGTTCATCGAGTCACTGGGGCCATCCAGCCATCTCATCCTCTGTCGTCCCCTTCTCCTCCTGCCCCCAATCTTTCCCAGCATCAGGGTCTTTTCCAGTGAGTCGGCTCCTCATATCAGGTGTTCAAAGCATTGGAGCCTCAGCATCAGTTCTTCCAGTGAATATTCAGGACTGATCTCCTTTGGGATGGACTGGTTGGATCTCCTTGCAGTCCAAGGGACTCTCAAGAGTCTTCTCCAACGCCCCTGGGGGCTTCGATTATCCTTGCAGACCCCTGGCTGGTGACAAGAGGCAGCTTCCTTGCAGTCCAAGGGACTCTCAAGAGTCTTCTCCAGCGTCCCTGGGGGCTTCGATCATCCTCGGAGACCCTTGGCTGGTGACAAGAGGCAGCTTCCTTTCTCCGTGCAATGGGCATCTGTGAAACAGCTTGACTTGTAATGAGTGCAAAACCATCTCAGTGCAAGGGAAAAAAAATAGAACCTTAAAAAAGAAAAAACATTTCAATTCCGTGGACGCTCTGATCTCCTGACAGTCTGAGGCCTGATGTCATAGACTGATCATCCCACTCAGTGTCTGAGGTTTCGACGTCTCCGTAAAAAGTCACCCATCTTGAACTCCCAGTTCACAGACCACAGGTATTAAGGATGTTTGCGCAAGACGGGGCTGCCAGAGAACTGGCGCACGTGTGCAGCGGGCTTGGCTCGGATGCGGGGAAAACAGGCTGTCTAGACACGGCCCCCTCACATGCCGCAGAGGGCCAACCGGTGCTGAAACAGTCCGAGTCCCTTCATGGAGGTCACGGGAAGTGTGTCTGCCACAGAACCACATGGATTCCGGGTGTTGTGCTGTGCTGGGTTCTGTCCAAGCAGCCTGGGACACGGAGCAGTAATTTTCAGTCCTCTCTTGTCCAGGCAGGCAAGTGGGAAGGGGGCTCCTGCCTGCAGGCGGCACATGGCGGAATGTCTGGGCCTCCATAATCATGGGTGCCAACTACTCAGAAGAGATTCCGTCTCCCTCTGTAGACAGGGTTGCATAGATAGATATGATGGATGGATAGATAGATATGATGGATGGATGGACAGATAGATAGACAAAAAGACAGCTAGATAGACGATAGGTACTGCAGAGTTGCCAAGTGGTGGCTGAGTCTTTGCGACCCCATGCACTGCAGCACGCCAGGCCTCCCTGTCCATCACCAACTCCCGGAGTCTACCCAAACTCATGTCCATCGAGTCGGTGATGCCATCCAACCATCTCGCCCTCTGTCGCCCCCCTCTCCTCCCACGTTCAATCTTTCCCAGCATCAGGGTCTTTTCCAATGAGTTGGGTCTTGCCATCAGGTGGCCAAAGGATTGGAGCTTCAGCTCCAATAAATATTCAGGACCAATTTCCTTTAGGATGGACTGGTTGGATCTCCTTGCAGTCCAAGGGACACTCAAGGGTCTTCTCCAGCACCACAGAAGGCTGATTCGTGTCAATGTATGGCGAAACCACTACAATATTATAAAGGAACTAGCCTCCAATTAAAATAAACAAATTAAAACAATAAAAAACAAAACATAAAATAAAATTGCTAACAAAATTCATTGATTAATTTTTTTAAAAAAGCATCTATTCTTCGGTGCTCAGCTTTCTTTATGGTCCAACTCTCACATGACTACTGGAAACACTATAGCTTGCCTATACAGACCTTTGTCGGCAAAGTGACGGCCCAGCTTTGTAATACGCTGTCTAGGTTTGTCATAGCTTTCGCTCCAAGGAATTCAAGCAGAAATCTTCAGAACAAGCAGCTGCTCCTTGTCTATGGCACTGGAATGACACCTTTTATGCAGAAGTCTCGTACGGAAGACTCCACACACGTCATCTCCTGGTATTTTTCCACCTTTGGGGACACCTCATCTGTAGCGCTCACGCCTCCCCCGACAGACCCCAGCTGTTACCATCAACAGGCGTGTCCGTAAAGAAATCCCTTTTCCCCTGTATTAGCAGTGTTAGTTGCTCAGTTGTGTCCGACTCTTTGCGGCCCCATGGACTGTAGCCCGCCTGGGCTCCTCTGTCCACAGGATTCTCCAGGCAAGAACACTGGAGCGGGCTGTCATGCCCTCCTCCGGAGGATCTTCCCGACCCAGGCACTTCTCCTCTGTAAGTAGCATCACACAGCCGTGCTCTGCACCCATTTCATGGGTCTGAGTCGTCTCCTTTTGGAAACCTCAGGCTATCCCTCTTCCTCCCGCACAGTGTCCAGGCCGCTGCGTCCTCTCCCTGCCAAGCTCCCACAAACGGAGATAATCCTAATTGCTAAATGGATTACTGTAAATATCCATTTCGCAAGAACTTAAACCCCAACGGCAGCCCTGAAGCCTGAGGTGCCTTCCAGAGGGATGGCGTTGTGGGTGATTTAGGAGGAGCGTTAAGGAGGTGATTGATGGGGAAACATCTCCAAGAAGAGAGCTGAGAGGATACAGGCGGGTCGTGGAAGCGGCCGTGGCGTCAGGAAGGAGACAATCATGGAGAGCGAGGGTCGTCTCTAGGGATGGTGGGCGTCTCAGGTCCCAGAGACGAGATACATAGATAGTAGATGATAGGTAGGTAGGTAGGTCCGAGAAGGCGATGGCACCCACTCCAGTGCTCTTGCCTGGAAAATCCCATGGATGGAAGAGCCTGGTGGGCTGCAGTCCATGGGGTCAGGAAGAGTCGGGCACGACTGAGCGACTTCACTTTCACTTTTCACTTTCATGCATTGGAGAAGGACGATGGCACCCCACTCCAGTACTCTTGCCTGGAAAATCCCACGGACGGAGGAGCCTGGTAGAGTGCAGTCCATGGGGTCGCTATGAGTTGGACACGACTGAAGCGACTTAGCAGCAGCAGCAGCAGGTAGGTGGATAGGTAGACGGGCTTGCCCTGAAAGCTCAGCGGGCAAAGAATCCGCCTGCAATGCAGGAGAGCACAGTTCAGTTCCTGGTTTGGGAAGGTCCCCTGGAGAAGGGACAGGCTATCCACTCCAATATTCTTGGGCCTCCTGGTGGCTTAGCTGGCAAAGAATCTGCCTGCCATATGGGCAACCTGGGTTTCATCCGTGGGGTTGGGAAGATCCCCCTCACTGGAGGAGTGGGCAACCTGGGTTCCATCCGTGGGGTTGGGAAGATCCCCCCACTGGAGGAGTGGGCAACCTGGGTTCCATCCGTGGGGTTGGGAAGATCCCCCCCACTGGAGGAGTGGGCAACCTGGGTTTCATCCGTGGGGTTGGGAAGATCCCCCCAACTGGAGGAAGGCATGGCAACCCACTCCAGTATTCTGGCCTGAAGAATCCCCATGGATAGAGGAGCCTGGCGGGGCTACAGGGCATGCGGTCACAGAGAGTCGGACACACTGAGCGGCTAAGCACACATACACAAAGGCAGATACACAGACACAGATATTAGATTAGACAGACAGACAGACAGACAAGACACCTGGTAGGTAAGATGATAGATATGACAGGCAGGTAGACAGACAAACAGAGCCACAGACAGACAGACAGATTAGAGAAATAACGGTTAAGATGATAGACAGGCATGATACATGGGTGAAGCGAAGCAAAAGCCGCTCAGCTGTGTCCGATCTTTGTGACCCCACGGACTATACAGTCCACGGATTTCTCCAGGCAAGAATACTGCAGTGGGTAGCCTTTCCCTTCTCCAGGGGATCTTTCCAGCCCAAGGAATCGAACCCCAGTCTCCTGCATCATTAAAGAAACCCAGGCAGATTCTTTACCAGCTGAGCCACCCGGGAAGCCTGATACACAGGTAGGCAACTATTAATAGATACGGTAAAGCGTCTGTTTGCAATGCAGGAGACCCGGGTTCGATCCCTGGTTTGGGAAGATCCCCTGGAGAAAGCCCACACCAGTATTCTTGCCTGGAAAATCCCATGGACGGTGGAGCCTGGTAGGCTGCCGGATGGGGTCGCAAAGAGTCGGACACGACTGAGCGACTTCACTGTAACTTTCAGACAGAAAAATAAGAGAAAGAGATGGACAGGTAGACAGACGCTACACAAGATGACAGATAGATACTGGTAGGCGGGTAGTTAGGTAGATAAGGTAGGTGGGAGATAAGACAGATGATAGTCAGATGGATACAATAGCCAGTTAGGTAGGCAGACAGACAGATAGAGACAGACAGACTGAGACAAAGAGAGAAGCATCCACACACAGCAGAGGCCACATCCCCTCTTAGTCTAAGCAGGTGTCATCTCCTGCTAATAAGACAAGATGGGTTCTCCCCCCAGCATCTCAACAATGACAACATCTCCTCCTAGGTGAAGGCAGCCGTTGGTACTCATTCCAGATACGAGAGGGAGGGGCTGGGGGAAAAGAATCATCAGTTTCCTACAACTCTTGTAAGTAAGTGAAGGTCGCACAGTCATGTCCAACTATCTGTGACCCCAGGGACTGTAGCCCCGCCAGGCTCTTCTGTCCTTGGGATTCTCCAGGCAAGCATACTGGAGTGGGGTGCCGTGCACTCCTCCAGGGCAATCTTTCTGACCCAGGGATCGAACCCATATCCCTGCTTTGACAGATGCATTCTTTACCCCTGAGCCACCGGGGACGTCTTGCATATCAAAACTTAGGAACCCGATGCTTTAGAAAGTCTCAGTTTGCCGGCACAGCCACTTTGGAAGAAGTGATGACGCTCCCTCCCTCCCCCACCACCACCATAAATAGGATTGACACCTCTGAAAGCAAGCCCTCATCCCTCTCAGTGAGGGGACTCCACACCACCTCCTATTGCGTCTTTTCATTTGCTCCTAGAAGAAAAGGTCTCCAGGCCGTTAATAATGGAATTCTCGGCTTTCCACACTGAAAGGATGATCTGGAGCTCCAATGCGTTTGGAAAATCATTCTCAAGGCTGACCTCATCCGTCATCGACGTCTTTTGGCAGAGGCTGTGTGTGCTTCCCTGCCCGGCCTGCTCGGCAGACACACCAGACGGACGTGGGACGCTGTGCTCTCCACTGACACAGAGGAGCGCTGACCTGAATCTAAAGGTTGAGTGTCTCCAGTTTCTGCTGGTGACTCGCCTCGATCCCTCAGCATTTTCAGAGCCTCCCGGTTCCCAGGCAACAGCCTGGGCAGGGCGGGGTGTCTGGATGGACAAGAACTTCCTGGAGGGTCAGAATTCAGGAATCAAGGACCAGAAGGTTCGGGCGACATCACGGCTCTGTTCTCAGAGCACGTTTGGAAAGGCCTCTCCCCCTTTATGCTCACTTCCGTTCTCGCTTTTCAAATCGGGTGTGCGTTAAAAGAAAAAGCAGACACTGATTCGAAAAGACAGCATGCTCCTCAATGCTCACGGCAGCACAGTGTACAAGAGTGAAAACGTGGAAGTGAAAACTAAGCGTCCAGCAGCAGGTCAGTGGATGAGGAAGATGTGGTACGTTATATACGCAGTGGAATATTACGCAGCCACGAAAAAGGGCGGACAAATGCCATCTGCCGCAACACGGATCAACCCAGGGACGATCACACTACGTGAAGTCAGAGAACGGCAGTGTACCTTATCACTTACATGCAGAATCTAAGAATGAACAAACGCATCCACACAGAAAAAAGACCCACAGATATTACCCAAGGGGAGAGGGAAGGGAGAGGGTCAAGACGGAAGGCGGGGAATGCAAGGTACAGACCACTGTGTATAAAATAGGTAAGCTGGAAGGATACACTGTGCTTGGAAGATCACGCTAAAGGCTACACTGTCCACCACAGGGAACAGGACCAGTATTTTATGATACCTTGAATGGAGGATGCTGCTGCTAAGTCACTTCAGTCGTGTCCGACTCTGTGCGAGCCCATAGACCACAGCCCACCAGGCTCCCCCGTCCCTGGGATTCTCCAGGCAAGAACACTGCAGTGGGTTGCCATTTCCTTCTCCAATGCAGGAAAGTGAAAAGTGAAAGTGAAGTCGCTCAGTTGTGTCCGACTCTTAGCGACCCCATGGACTGCAGCCTCCCAGGCTCCTCCGTCCATGGGATTTTCCAGGCAAGAGCACTGGAGTGGGGCGCCATTGGCTTCTCTGTAAATGGAGTATAAACTGTAACAATTACGAATCACTATGTCCTGCATCTTAGAGCAATGTAAGATGTCAAACCAACTATACCTCAATAAAAATTAAATCGTAAATACATAAAAGCCCCCCCCCCAAAATAATAATAAATAAAATTCTAACCTTGAATAGCTTGGGATTTTCAGGCAGGGCTGAGCTCTGCAGAGACTTCTTCTCCAACAAACGTCACGTTCCCAGATTGTAGAGACTGGGACCCGGTATGTTTTCGGACAGGGACTCAGGCCACGAGAGAAACAAGCTGTCACAATTGTGAAGGGTGACGCTTTTTTAATGATTACCAGTCCCATCACTGTGTAGCGCAGATGGGCACGTGGCTGGGTCGTGACCGCCTTGCTTCTCTGCTGGAATGGAAACAAAGCCGGGTTAGAGTGAAAACGAGCCTCGGGAGTTTGCCCTTCAGAGTCTACAGACGTCTCTGAGAGGTCCCAGCAGAGACGAAGGGGGACTAGTTGTTGACATCTAGTCACTCAGTCGTGTCCAACTCTTTGCAACCCCGTGGACTGTAGCCCGCCAGGCTCCTCTGTCCAAGGGGATTCTCCAAGCAAGAAGACTGGAGTGGGTTGCCACTTCCTCCTCCAGGGGATCTTCCCGACCCAGGGATTGAACCCAGCTCTCTTGCGCCCCCTGCATTGGCAGGCAGGTTCTTTACCAACTATAACTAAGCATGCGCGCTCCAACTACCGAAGCCCGTGCGCCCCAGAGCTCTTGTTCCACAAGAAGAGAAACCCCCTCAGTGAGAAACCCATGCACCCCAACTAGAGAGTCGCCCCCAATCGCCACAACGAGAAAAAAGCCCACGCCCAGCAAATGAAGACACAGTACAGGCAACAATAAAGAAATAAAGGCAAATGGATGCTCACTCTCCAGGTGAAAAAAAAAACCTGTAACAGCCACTGAAAGACAGCAACACCTTCAAGATAACCAGCCTCTCTCAAAGTAGCAAATAAACACTGCTACAAAAGAAGCTGGAGGGGGAAATGGCAACCCACTCCAGTATCCCTGCCTGGAAAACCCCCCAGACGGAAAAGCCTGGCGGGCTACAGTCCATGGGGTCGCAGAGAGTTGGACACAGCTTAACACACACGCCAAGCTAAAGAAAGATGAGCAAATCCTAAAAGATTCTGTCAGGATTCCAAGGGAAACACTCTTTTTTTTTTTAAACTTCTCACATCTGGAGCTTCCAGAATCTGTCCATTGAGCACATTTTAAAAATAACGGACACATCCACAGCCTCTCCATATGAATTCAAGATGCCCTGATGAGATGCTGTAGGCTTCACTCTCGTTACTTTTGAGAGAAGACGGTTCTACTGAAGAGGATGGAACGTCCGAGAGAAAGAGCCTAAGATCTCATTTTAAGGAACGTTTTATGTATCTTTTCATAGCTCCAGATGATTCTCCCCATAGAGACAGGTCAATATTATTATCATTACCATTTTTTAATAACAGTTTTGCGTACAGCCTCTCGAAAAACTCCTTTGGTGCGGGGAAGGAAACTTTCCATCATGAATAAAAAGCACATGGTGAGGCTGAGATGACATCAATCTGATTCCTGCAGGGCGACAGGACTTTGGGAATTCTGTGCAGCTAAAAAAAGGAGGAAAAGAGGAGAAGCCACACAGCTTAGTTAGCACAGAGGAGGGTAAAAGCCAGCAACGCTTGCAATCATCATCAAGGCCGATGAGAAGGGGGACCACTCTCGGCGAGGCGGTCATCTTTAGGAGCTCAGCATCACTCAACGTGCATCACGCCTGTCTTAGACCGCGAGTTGCCGGCAGGTCTTCCTAAGCCCTACGTCCAGTGTTGGGCAGCCGGTCATCCCTCCCGGACCCTAGGGTCGTCCTCCTTTCTGGGCTCCCCATCGGCCGACTTCATGACTCACGTCTTGACCACAGACGTCTCCTGCCCCGCCCGTCGAGACTGTGCCACCCACTTCTCGCCGGGTGGGGCGTCTCCCTGACACCCTGCTCTGCCCTTTTCTCCTCCTGCGCTTCCATCAACAACGTTACAATCAATACCAGATGTCGGATGGGGCTGGACTTTAACAAAAAAAAAAAAAAGAAGAAGAACATTTAAAAGAACAGGTCTGCCGGCAAAAGCCACCTCGTGGAGGCGGTTGGTTCCGTTCTTCCCAGACTGACCCTCTGTCGGAGGTGGTCTCACAGCATTAAGATGCTATGGGGAGAGGTCATGTCATCTTTTGCTTATCCTTTTCTTTCTCTTTTTTAATTGGAAAGTGAGAGTGAACCTCATTCAGGCATGTCTGACACATTGCAACCCTGTGGACTATACAACCCATGGGATTCTCCAGGGAAGAATACTGGAGTGGGTAGCCTTTCCCTCCTCCAGGGGATCTTCCCGACCCAGGGATCGAACCCAGGTCTCCCGCACTGCAGGGGGATTTTTTTACCAGCTGAGCCACAAGGGAAGCCCAAGAATACTGGAGTGGGTAGCCTTTCCCTCCTCCAGGGGATCTTCCCAACCCAGGGATCAAACCCAGGTCTCCCGCACTGCAGAGGGATTTTTTTTACCAGCTGAGCCTTCAGGGAAGCCCTCAGCTGGAGATCTACCATATGACCCAGCAATCCCACTCCTGGGCACATAAACCCTGAGAAGACCATAATTCACAAAGACACACCCACCCCAATGTCCAATGCAGCACAATTTATGACCGTCAAGATATGGAAACACCCTAAGTGTGCATCAACAGAGGGGCAGATGAAAAAGATGTGGTACGCTTATAATACGGAGTATTACTCAGCCCCGAAAGGGAACACAACAGAGTAACCTGCAGAGATGTGGACGGACCTCACATTTATACAATGGAGTGTTACTCGGCCCCGAAAAGGGACGCAACTGAGAAATCTCCAGAGATGTGGACGGACCTCACATTTATACAATGGAGTGTTACTCGGCCCCGAAAAGGGACGCAACTGAGAAATCTCCAGAGATGTGGACGGACCTCACATTTATACAATGGAGTATTACTCGGCCCCGAAAAGGGACGCAACTGAGTAATCTCCAGAGATGTGGACGGACCTCACATTTATACAATGGAGTATTACTCGGCCCCGAAAAGGGACGCGACTGAGAAATCTCCAGAGATGCGGACGGACCTCACATTTATACAATGGAGTATTACTTGGCCCTGAAAAGGAGCGCAACTGAGTAATCTCCAGAGATGTGGACGGACCTCACATTTATACAGTGGAGTATTACTTGGCCCTGAAAAGGAACGCAACCAAGTAACCTGTAAAGATGTGGACGGACCTAGAGTCTGTTATACAGAGTAAAGTAAGTCAGAAAGGGAAAGAAAGTCACGTATTAACATGCATTTGTGGAATCTAGAAAACCAGTACAGATGAACCTTCTTCTCCTTTTTAAAAGCGCTTGGCAGGGGAGCTCCGTGGCGGTCCAGTGGTCAGGACTCTGAACTTTCACTGCTGTGGCCTGCGTTCAGTCCCTGGTTGGGGGACTAAGATTCTGCAAGCCTTGGGGTAGGCAAAAAAAGAAACTTTTTAATAAACGTTGTGATGAGTAATTCAACATGTGGGGTAATTATAGAGCGCGCATTACTTAAGAGAACTGGCGAACCAGAAATGCAACTGAAAAAGGTGCTCCTCCAAAGAGGCTTTTGAAAGATATCCAGAAGATTATGTGATACAACTGTAGCAGGAATCCAATGACTGCCCCAGAGAGAAGAGACAGAATGGAAGAGAAGGAGAAAAGAATATTTGCTCCGTTAACAGCTGAAAATTCCCCCCGAATTGAAAGAATTATATTAAAGGTTAAATGAAACCAACCTAAGCAGGTCTGCTGCTGCTGCTAAGTCGCTTCAGTCATGTCCGAGTCATGTCCGATTCTGTGCGACCCCATAGACTGCAGCACTCCAGGCTTCCTCCTGTGTCCTTGACTATCTCCCAAAGTTTGCTCAAACTCACGTCCCCTGACTCAGTGGTGCATCTAATCAAACCCTAACTAGAGGTTACTGCACAAGTATAATGCTGGTAGAAAGACAGCTTCATGAAAGGAAGACTCAGAACCCGGAGGAGTACTGCGTTCCGAGGTATGGACCAGACGTGGGATGTTCAGAGCCCGGGGCACCTCATGTAAAAAGTGGTCATCACAGTCAAGAATTCCAAGTCGGGTCCTGAAGAGTGTGCTCATGGGCTGGCCCTGCTGCTGGCCCAGTGGTGAAGAATCCGCCTGCCAGCGCAACGGACGCAGGTTCGATTCCTGGTCGGGGAAGACCCCACGTGCTGTGGAGCAACAGAGCTGGTGTGCTCTGCAACAAAAACCACTGCAGTGAGACGCCTATACAGCATGACTGGAGAAGAGTCCCCGCATGCTGCAACTAGAGAAAGCCCTTGAGCAGCAACAAACACCCAGCACAGCCAAAAATAAAATAAAATATAAAGTCTTAAGGAAAAGGAGTGAGCTTTTCACCCCTCCCCCCCAAAAAACAAAAACCGCAGTGGGTCCAGAAAGACACAGGAAGGCCTTTCTAGTGACCAGAACGTCGTTGCACCTTGATCTGACCTAATCCTTGGGACACAGATGGATTTACAACAAACTCTACAGAAGGTGACAGCGTTTGCAACAAGCCCAACCATCGTCCAACCCAAGAGCAGAATGTCTGGGCCATCCAAGTCATCACAACATCCGACGGGTTGCCTTGGAGACAAGCGATTCTGGAAATTTTTACACACAGCTGGTCAATCCTTGCTCTGGCCCTTGGAAACTAATCATAGAACGCTTGGACCATGAGCTGGTATCCGTACAGAGGAAAAGTCTCAGCAACCGGGGAAGGGGAGCCAGGCTTGCCTGCTAAGTCATTCAGAACTTTGGATCAGTCCAAACACGGTCAGATGTGCAACATCTTTTCAAGTATTTCCTTTGAATTAACGATAGACGATGCACTATTTCATCGCTTGAAGGGGATGAGAAAATGCAAACACGTTTACGTAGGCAATAAAAAAAAAAAAAAACCACCACCACATTTTGGAAAGATAAATCCCAAATCCGGCATTATATGAGTAATTCACTTGAAAGAAGGCCAGTCAAATGGGGAAATAGAAATATTCTGAGATCATCTGAGGATAAAGCACGCTTGGCTTTTAAGATGTTTGGTTTGTTTTGAAAGAAGAGGGTTTTGTTGAAAGCATCCAGATATTGGCACTTGATCTGAAATTACCCTGTGCGATTTTGTTTATAGATGATAAAAGCGTCTACTTTTCCCATGAGTATTATCAGTCAGACTCTAGTTTCTGGAAACTTCAGATCTATAAAGGAAGATAACCTCATGTCTCTAAAGATCTATAAACACGCGGGCTTTGTTCACCTCTAAAGTAAAAGAAAAAACTCCCGTTACAACTTGAACCAGAAACTCGCCTTGGACCAATCACGGCCGACGTGTTCTGCTCCTTAAATGATATTTCATGTGGCTTGACGCTGCTGTCAACCAACTTGTTTGGGATCTTAACAGCCAACGCTAAAGGAAATCAACCCTGAATACACATTAGAAGCACCGATGCTGAAGCTGAAGCTCCAATCCTTTGGCCACCTGATGCGAAGAGCTGACTCACTGGAAAAGACCCTGATGCTGGGAAAGATTGAGGGCGGGAGGAGAAGGGGACGACAGAGGATGAGATGGTTGGATGGCACCACCGACTTGATGGACATGAGTTTGAGCAAACTCCCAGAGATGGAAAAGGACAGGGAAGCCTGGTGTGTTGCAGTCCACGGGGTCACAAAGAGTCAGACACACACGACCAAGCAACTGAATAACAACAAATCTCAGTTCTACGAGGCTGGAGGCAAACGGTGTTTGTGTTCTCGGTATGTACAACTGGGCTGAATGTATCAACCTTGTAAATGCTTTTTTTTTTTTTTTTATAGCAAACATAAGTTTTATGCTTCATCTACACTGAGATTACATTCACCAAACAGTGAGGATGTCCAAGGTTAAAATGCCCCAAGCTTGTTCACCTCGCTCCTTGTTCCTGGCATCAAGAGAGCCACGTCTTTGACCGATGACGCAAGCATCTCGCTCCTAAGCCTATATTCAGAGAAAACCATGGTTCACAAAGAAACACACACCCCAACCTTCACAGAAGCACTATTTACGACAGTTAAGACACGGAAGCAACCTAGGTGTCCATCAGGAGGTAAACGGATAACGCTGACGTGGAGGTTGTTGTTCAGTTGCTCAGCGGTGTCCGACTCTTTGGGACCCCACGGACTGCAGCACTCCAGGCTCCTCCGTCCTCCACTACCTCCCTGGTGGCTCAGATGGTGAAGAATCTGCCTGCAATGCGGGAGACCTGGGTTCGATCCCTGGGTGGGGAAGATCCCTTGGAGAAGGAAATGGTAACCCCTCCAGTACTCCTGCCTGGAAAACCCCTGTGATGGAGAAACAGCACATGGGGTCACAAAGAGTCGGACACGACTGAGCAAGTTCACGTGTATACAGTGTTTGAAACGACATTAAGAAAGAGCCTCCGAAGTGGACTCCAGGAGAGACACTGGATTCTTCCCTCCAGTTACCTTTCCTCTTTTCAAGCCATCTTGTCCTCTCGTCTTTCCCAGCTTTCAGGGGGCCCTCATGCATTGCACAGAGTCGGACACGACTGAAGCAACTTACTAGCAGCAGCAGCAGCATGCATGGATTCTCTCATGGGCCCTTCATCCACCTTCAAAAGCAGGAGCACAGATTCTTCCCATCTATGTGTCTTGATGCGTCTCGGCCTCGATCTCTCTCCATCTCTCCCCCTATTACTTCTGTCCTCCCATCTCCTTCTGGGACTTCACGCTCCTGCGACCCTCCTGCAAGAACCCTGGCCGTGACATAATGGAACCACCTGAGTAAGCCCACTGGCAGTCCCCCATCTCATCACCCTTAAATGAGTCACATCCGCAATGCCCCCCTTTGACACGTAAGGTAACATATTCACGAGTTCTAAGTATTCGCGCGTCAACATTTGGGGACAGGAGTCGGGGGAGGATTTATTCAGTTATTTGGCCAACCACATCCACTCAAGGATTCTGAACTAAATGGCAGAAGCAGAATAGGTTTTCATCCAATATCCAATAGTTATCGGTTGTTTTGGTGGCTGTTGGGGGTCTTTGCTGGTGGCTCAGACGATAAACAGTGTGCCTGCTAATCCGCAGACCGGGGTTTGATCCCTCGGTCAGGAAGATCCCCTGGAGGAGGTAATGGCAACCCCCTCCAGTATTCCTGCCTGGAGAATCCCATGGACAGAGGAATGTGGCGGGCTACAGTCCACGGGCCGCAAAGAGTCGGACACGACGTGGTGATGGACACTTTCACCTGGTGACTGTTAGTGATGGGCTTCCCAGGTGGTGCTAGTGGTTAAAGAATCCGCCTCCCAATGCAGGAGACATAAGAGACTTGGGTTTGATCGCTGGGTTGGGAAGATCCCCTGGAAGAGGGCATGGCCACCCACTCCAGTCTTCTTGCCTGAAGAATCCCATGGACAGAAGAGCCTCGTGGGCTACAGTCCACGGGGTTGCAAAGAGTCGGACACGCCTGAAGGGAATCAGCACGCACGCACGCTGAAGGGAACCAGCACGCAGCACACACAGTGCTTTGCTGATGCCTTTGAAAGCACCGTTACGTTTCAGGGTATTGGGTCTGTCCTCTGCTTGACCCTGGAAAGTGTGGAAACACATTCTCTGGACGATGTTTCAACGTGCCGAGTGTGTAAAGAGCTACCCCTGTCACGGGCTGAAGTCACGATTTAGGCTAGCTGGCGAGCACACATTTCAGAAAGAAAAAAAGAAATCATTATGCGCCCTCCAGAACAATATCCGCTGGACAGACGCGTCGCATTTCACTTCAAAGAGCCAAGTCAAAACCGGGGAAGATTTGTTTCTGACGTAAACGGGTTGCGGGGTTTAGTAGGAGGAGTTGAGACAGCTTGGACGTGAGGAACGTGTTAGGTTGACCGTTGCCGTTCAATCTCTCAGTCGAGTCTGACTCTTTGCCACGCTGTGGACTGTAGCCCTCCAGGCACCTCTTGTCCGTGGGATTCTGCAGGCTAGAATACTGGAGCAGGTTGCCATTTCCTCCTCCAGGGGATCCTCCCGACCCAGGGATCCAACCCGGGTCTCCCGCATTTCAGGCAGGTCCTTTACCCGCTGAAATGTATAACTAAATCACCTGTACACCTGAAACGAACACAACGCTGAACATTACCTGTATACTTCAGGGAAGTCTGCAAAAACAGCAAGACTTTTCTCTACTGTGAATTTTGACCAAATCACACTTTCTTAGGTGAACAAGACGGCAGAATCTAACATGCTGAGAGAGAGACAAGACAGACAGACAGAAGACAGCAGCCACTGGCTCTTCCTAGTATATAAAGACGCGTCACTAACCTCTAAGAGACTGGGTACGCCGTGAAGTCACCTACATCCTGGGATGGGCTTGTACCAACATCCTGGGATGGGCTTGTACCAACATCCTGGGATGGGCTTGTACCAACATCCTGGGATGGGCTTGTACCATCTCCCGCTGATGCCTAAGGGAAAAGAAGCACCGAGATCAGGTAACGAGGCCAACTTTCCACAAGGAGTAAGTGCGAACATCCTTACAAGAACGGGTGTGCAAGAGGGCAAAGACGGTGGAGCACACCAGTTCCCTACTGACCACCCCAGAGACTTCAGGGGAAAGGGACTTCTCTCTGTGCTTTTCTTATGCTTACAGCTTTCATCCGCCTGCGTTTAAATTACCACTGCAGTTTCCATCAGACCGTCTGTATGTCCAATAAATGTCAGTACAATTTCCATCGGACCGTCTGAATCTCCGGTGGGCATGGCGTTCAGGTCTGAGCGCCCGATAAAGTACGGCGCGTTTATTGCAATGGATTTTCTCAGGAGGAAAATACTGGAAGACAGACGCCAACGAAACACAAACTGAGCACATGCGTGCTAAGTCGAGGGTATCCCGTTTTTGTGGGGTTTTTTTTTTTTTGCAGTAATGTAGCAATGCTCCCACACGCTCCGGATGGCTCTGTACATCTGTCTCGTACTTGATGAGCTCGGGCAAGGCGTCTTAAGCCGCCCATCTTCAATCCTATGCAGTGTGAACTGGAAAGACACGGGCGTTTACTTTACTGGCAAAACGCTGCTTTCCTGTCCTGCTGAGGTCCGTGCGTTCCGCACAATACAAGCGCATCCCAGGTGAGAGAAGAACCAGGGGCCGCCAAACGCCTAGACCCTCCCCCGGGGCACGTGTGCAAACAGGACACGCCGATTCCAAGGAGGGCTGTTTCAAAATGTCACTTCACGTAAAAACCCTAAGAACATGTTTTGAAGGTAGCGAAACACAGCGGGCATGCAAAGAAAGTCCAGCCTTATCCGTGACCCGGAGAATGTGATGAAAAGGGAAAGCCAGTCTGGAACAATCACAGAAAAAACCCGACACTGTTTTTATTCAAGAGCGAGAGTTTGGAAATGGTCTGAAACACTGGGACCACCGCCTAAAATTTTCCACTTTCCTCAGCCAGACTAGAAACTGCATTGAATATTTAAAGAAAGAAAAAAAAATTGTGTTTTTTTTGCACCAAGAAAAATACTTCCATCAGTTCATCGTAGCATCTCATGAAGTACAGGCAGAATGGAAAAATCAGAAGCCAGCCACAGCTTCTCAGTTGCTGCCCAAATGCAAAGAAAATGAGCCGGGGTTGCAGGTGAGACATTAAGACTTCCAGGCAGCGTCAAAACTTCTTGTCCTCATTTCAGCTGGAAGGAGGGGACTGGCTACGTTGAATGTCTTCAAGGTCGGGTCTTTCCTCCGCAATAGCACCAAGTCTCTGAAAAACATTATTTTGAGCATCACTTTACCGCCAAATAAGCTAAGAAGCCACAAAGCGGTCGAATTCCTGGGGACACGGAGACCACGCTTAGAGATGTTACCAGGGTTGTCATAATAAAGCACTCCAGATGAGGAGGGCTGAAGCAACAACTATTTATGTCTCCCAAACCAGTCCACCCTAAAGGAAATCAGTCCTGAATATTCATTGGAAGGACTGATGCTGAAGCTGAAGCTCCAATCCTTTGGCCCCCTGATGCGAAGCGCTGACTCACTGGAAAAGACCCTGATGCTGGGAAAGATTGAGGGCAGAGGAGAAGGGGACGACAGAGTGAGATGATTGGATGGCATCAGTGACTTGATGGACATGAGTTTAAGCAAGCTCCGGGAGCTGGGGATGGACAGGGAGGCCAGGCATACTGCAGTCCAAGGGGTCGTAAAGAGTTGCACAAAGCTGAGTAACTCAAGAGCAACAACAAATTTATTTCTTTGGTTGTGCTTGGACTCAGCTGAGGTCTTCAGGATTTTCCATCTTAGCTGTGCCATGTGGAATCTAGTTCGCTGAACCAGGGATTAAATCCAGGCCCCCTGGATTAGGGAGCTGGGTCTTAGCTGCTGGACCACCAGTGAAAGCCTAATAAGGAAGTGACTTAAAGACAATTGGCTGACATCTGCTGAACACATAAAAACACCTCTCAAATCTCCACCCCACCCCCCACCCCCAACCGGGCAAAGACTCTCATCTGCCCTCTCGTGGACATGATTTGAGGGGGAAAAAAAAAAAAAAAAAAAAAAAAGACCCTTCAGGCCTGTGACACAAAATAGTTTTCAATTGTGAATGGGTTATTTCCTGCATAAATAGAGAAGAGAACTCTGCTTGTGTTTCTTGTTAATTTCTATAGTTGTTTTAATCAGGCACAAAACCACAACGGGCTATGTCAGCAGATTCTTTGTATACAAACGACTGATACGCTGGAAGTTCAAATGACTCTCGAGTAAACTTTCTTCCTTTCTGTGGGCAGATCAGGCAACGACGAATTTTTTTCTTGCTTTCAATGTGCGACTTGGCCATGTTTAAATCTGCTGGGTGTACTTATCTTTGCAGAGTTTTGTAAGATCGGACAGCAGCTACACAATCCATCAAAAACCACAGAATCAGGCCTGGAGTTTGTGCAGAAGTTTTTAAGAATGACTAGAAGGCAATGGCACCCCACTCAGTCCAGTCACTCAGTCGTGTCCGACTCTTTGCGACCCCATGGACTGCAGCACGCCAGGCCTCCCTGTCCATCACCAACTCCCAGAGTTTACTCAATCTCATGTCCATCGAGTCACTGATGCCATCCAGCCATCTCATCCTCTGTCGCCCCCTTCTCCTCTTGCCCTCAATCTTTCCCAGCATCAGGGTCTTTTCCAGTGAGTCAGCTCTTCATATCAGGTGGCCAAAGCACTGGAGCTTCAGCATCGGTCCTCCCAGTGAATATTCAGGGTTGATTTATTATTATTATTATTATTCCTGGTTCCACAAGCATTTCTCGGAACTGAAAAGGTATTTCGTAATACTTCATCGCTGGACGTGAGCCCACGTGGAGAGCCAGGGACTTTCCGAAGTGTTGGAAAGGAACATCTCGGGTGCAAGGAGTAGGAGAAAGAAGGTCCTGCTCTGTTTTCTCCCTTTCGGCCGCAGTGCACGACAGGGAAGAGACAAAACGCCTCATATTCCAAAGGGACCTCACTGTGTTCGCCTTGACCCGGTGGTCCTTGAAGGAGATGAAGGAACCTCCAGGGGACACGTGGCAACGCCTGCAGCTTCCCGGGGGGCTCGATGGTAAAGAACCCGCCTGCCAACTCAGATCACGTGAGAAACTCAGGTTTGATCCCTGGGTCGGGAAGATCCCCTGAAGGAGGGCATGGCAACCCACTCCAGTCTTCCTGCCTAGAGAATCCCACAGACAGAGGAGCCTGGCGGGCTGCCCCATGGGGTTTCGAAGAGTTGGACACGACTGAGCGACTGACGCTTTCACTGTGTGTGTGTGTGTGTGTGTGTGTGTTAAGTTGCTTCAGTCGTGTCTGACTCTTTGCAACCCCGTGCTGTGTAGCCCACCAGGCTCCGCTGTCCACGGGGATTCTCCGGGCAGGAACACCAGAGTGGGTTGCCACGCCCTCCTCCAGATCACTATGTCCCTACCATTTCTCTAACTCATCTGCTTCATATTGTATCTCATGACTTATCTATTCTATTTAGCCTTGTCTGTGATGCTGGGAGGGGCTGGGGGCAGGAGGAGAAGGGGACGACCGAGGATGAGATGGCTGGATGGCGTCACTAACTCGATGGACGTGAGTCTGAGTGAACTCCGGGAGTTGGTGATGGACAGGGAGGCCTGGCGTGCTGCGATTCATGGGGTCGCACAGAGTCGGACACGACTGAGCGACTGAACTGAACTGAACTGACTGATTTTTTTACCAGATAGGTAAGACAGATAGATGAATGGATAGACAGACAATTTGTAAAATGCACAAGTACTTGAAATGCAACACCTTTGGGGGGGTGCCGGGCACAGTGAATAACATAGTGATGGAAGAAACAGCTCTGGGAGGACTCAGCCAGGGGTGGATCTGACTCCCTCTGGATTCTCTCTTGTGCCCGGCGCAGCCAGGCACCAGCAGGGGTGGGGGCATCTCTAGGGCAGCGTCGCCTGCTCCCTCTGCCCACCCACTGGCATGCCCGGCCCCCATTCCCCACCCCCCACTCCCTGGCCAGCCTGGTTTTACAGAACCGGCCACCTTCCCTGGCCCCTCAACATACCTGGATCCACTGCTCATCACGCCTTCTCTGTTTGCTGGTTATACGTCCATCCTTCCGGGACCGTGGCTTCTCGACCCTCTGAGAGCTCCCAGATGCTCACGGGTCTTCCTCCATTGGCGGTCCCCACACCTGGGACCAAGGCTGGCCACGATGACCGTTCAGCGAACATCCCCGCACCTGGGACCAAGGCCCGCAGCAACGACCGCCCGGCGAACATCCGGGCAAACGCTGTCGCTCCTTAGTTCTCCTCACAGCTGCTACTGAAGGAGTCTTAGGTGAGAGTGCTGGCTCTCCACCCCTGAGAGCCATTCCGCAGCACACAGGGAGTGTGTCTCTAGGTCCAGAGAACAGCTGAGAAGGATGCTGAAGGCAGCCTCGTCCTCAAAGTCCCTTGAGCATAAAGAAAGTGAAAGTGAAGTCGCTCGGTCGTGTCCAACTCTTTGTGACCCCCATGGACTGTAGCCCACCAGGTTCCTCTGTCCCTGGAATTCTCCAGGCAAGAATCCTAGAGAGGGTTGCCACTCCCTTCTCCAGGGGAGTTTCTCAATTGAGGGATCGAACCCGGGTCTCCCACACTGCAGGCAGATGCTTTACCACCTGAGCCACCAGGGAAGCCCCCTGAGCATAAAATGCGGCAAAAGACAAGTCCTACAATGTTTTCTCAACCAGACCTCCCGCCACAGCGAATCCAGGGCATCTGATTCTATTTCAGGGCAAAGGAAGTGAAGAAGCTTTGTTGGAATGCTTCATCGCGTATGTGTGCACGTACTGGGCTGCTTTGGGGGAATTTTCTGATATTTTTTTCCAGTAGTTACATACGGATGAGAGAGATGGACCATAAAGAAGGCTGAGCACTGAAGAACGGATGCTTTTGAACTGTGGGGCTGGAGAAGACTCTTGAGAGTCCCTTGGACAGCAAGAGATCAAACCAGTCCATCCTAAAGGAAATCAACATTGAATATTCATTGCAAGGACTGAAGCTGAAGCTGAAACTCCAATTCTTTGGCCACCTGATGCGAAGAACTGGCTCACTGGAAAAGACCCTGATGCTGGGAAAGATTGAGGGCAGGAGGAGAAGGGGACGACTGAGGATGAGACGGTTGGATGGCATCACTGACTCAGCGGACATGAGTTTGAGCAAGCTCCAGGACACAGTGAAGGATAAGGAAGCCTGCTGTGCTGGTTTCAATGGGATTGCAAAGACTTGGACACGACTGAGCGACTGAACAACAGATAAGTGGAGGGTGGGGGGGGGGATTGTGTGCCCCTGCTTCCGCAGGTCTCTCCCACTGACACATGGACAAAGAACTGTATGTGAAATTCCTTTTCCTATCTCTGCGTTTCCTCACTTTGTTCAATTTCTACTTTCTCACTGGAAGAAACGTGATTCAATTTTCCTGAAACATCACCACCAGACTGAGATCCTATAGCTCTTTTTAAGTATCTCCTCATGCCAGGAGAAAAAAATGTGTAAAATCATCCAGGTTATTTACATATTTTTGAAATGTTTTCACGAGGTTACATAGGATTTCATAGAAAAAAAAAATCGATGCTTCATGTAACAGAATCATATGTAGATTGAAAAAAAAACCCCAAAAGTGTGTACATTTCGTGCAATGCCAGGGAACCCAAGTCTGACATTCTCCTGAAATAAAAGGGACTCGAGAAATTCTTTTCTCCAAGTTTAGAAACCATTCAAACTTGATGACTTTGCTGTTTTGATCGTAATTTAAATTTCTTCCAGATTTATATCCTTAGGGAGAAAAAAAATATGGCTTCATGCTTTTAGCCAAGAAAGATCAAAATAGTATATTAAATGCTCTCGGAAGACTTTTTTGTACATAGAAAAAATATTCAATGAGTTAATACAAATCAGAAACAGGCTGATTCTCCCTGAGATTACACAAGCATTTCAGCATTAAGAAAAGGAAGGGTAAAAAAAAAAAAAAGATCAATGAAAAAATATCAGCTACTGAAAAAGCAACACCTTCTCATCTTTCATGGATAAGATCAATGAAAACGTATCAAATACGCAAAGAGAAAGACCTCCAAAGCTTTAATTATGGCTCAGATGCCCAACTTCCAAGCGAAATCCAAGGCAGCCATGTCTCTGCTCCCTACACAAGGTGGGATCACAACCATGCGTACATGGAGGGGGAAACTGGCTGGGCAAGCACGTTGGATTAAGCCACAAAGCCATCTGATGAGTTTATGCAAGTCAAGTGATACACAAAATCTCATCTGAAACGCATACATCCCTTCCCCACGGTCCAACGTCCCCTAGTCCAGGGGAAATCCCTTCAGAAATCCAAGCGGACCTTGGTTCGACTGTTCAACGCGGCCGCTTCGGAGAGACACGACCTCCCATGAAATGTACCAGCATCCACCTGCCAACAGGCTTCCCAAGGCCATCACGACGTCCCTTCAAGACCAATGGCGACTGCTCGTCCATGTTCGAATTAAGTATAAACAGTATGCTCGTTGCTCAGTCGTGTCTGCCTCTTTGCAAGCCCATGGACTGTAGCCCCCCAGGCTCCTTTGTCCATGGGATTCCCCGGGCAAGGATACTGGGGTGGGTGGTCATGCCCTCCTCCAGGGGAACTTCCCCACCCAGGGATCGAACCCATGCCTCTTTACGTCTCCTGCATTGGCAGGAGGGTTCTTAATCACTGCAGCACCTGGGAAGCCCAACTTCACTCCGATACAAATTAATTTAAAAAAATTTTTGAAGGTCCGTTCTAGATCAAATGTCCTCCAAAAAAGGAGGCATAAACAACCGAAAGTAGCTGATTCTCATGGTTTTTTCCATTAAAACGTGGACGGCGCGTGCTTATCACACTAACTCTATTGAACTCACGATGCTTGTCAGCACGAAGGCAACGTGGCTCCCCGCGGAGGATTCGATTTTGCTCAAGGTACAATCGACGCACGCAGAGTCAAGTCTAGATGTTAGCCCGCCTTTTCTTGACCCTGAGATTCATGACGCTACCAGTAAGGGAGGAAACTCTCACAATTAAGTCTAACACAAAACCCAGAGGGCTCTTGAAAGAGAAAAGAGAAGGAATACTGTGTTTTGTGAATTAAGCGCACACTCAATTGTGTCTGATTCTTTGCGACCCCATGGATTGTAGCCCGCCAGGCTCCTCTGTCCATGGGACTGTCCAGGCAAGAATACTGAAGTGGGTTGCCATGCCCTCCTTCAGGGGATCTTCCAAACGCCAGATCAAACATGCGTCTCCTGCACTGGCTGGCAGGGGGATTCTTCACCACGGAGCCACTGGGAAGCCCTCTGTCTAATACAGAGAGGGCATCTCTTTACAGAAGGTTAGACAGGAGCTGTCTTGAAAGAGCCTCCACGTGGCAGAGGGGAGTTCAACAGACAGGACCATAGCGGCTGCCGTGCTGTGCTCATGGGTTGTGCGGATGTGTGTTATGTATAATGGATTTAAGCCGTCTCTCTACGTGGCTGAACCCACGTTGTTGGCGAAAGACAGACTCCCCCTCCGTGGCAGCCATCTGAGTGTTCATTTCTGCCGTGGAAGCGAGATTTAAAAATGGAAGCTCAAGCTGCCGCATCTGGGTACCATGTGTCCAGAAGAATGCAGAGATGGGCTCTGTCCTTCATGGTGTCAACTGGTGGGATGCTGGGGCTGTCCGGTTACCCACGTACATATGCAGGGTTCACAGTCCGCTCGGCAAACGAGGTACTAGAAGCTGGCAGGTAATCGCTGGGTATGAGATATACAGAAAAACCATGCACGGTGGGAAATGGAAAGTGTCCAAGACGGGTCCACGGAGGAACGGTTGTTCACACTCAAGTGCTGAAAGATGAGTTTCACTGGTAGACAAGACCCAGAGAATCAGCAGTGTGAGAAGAACTCATGCTGTGAATGAAGTGAAGCATGAAATAACGTTCATGGAGAAGAAGAGCCATCTAATTCAGGTGTCCCAGAGTACCCAGAGTGCTGCTGCTGCTGAGTCGCTTCAGTCGTGTCCGACCCTGTGCGACCCCACAGACGGCAGCCCACCAGGCTCCCCCGTCCCTGGGATTCTCCAGGCAAGAACACTGCAGTGGGTTGCCATTTCCTTCTCCAATGCATGAAAGTGAAAAGTGAAAGTGAAGTCGCTCAGTCGTGTCCGGCTCTAAGCGACCCCATGGACTGCAGCCTACCAGGCTCCTCCATCCATGGGATTTCCCAGGCTAGAGTACTGGAGTGGGTTGCCATTGCCTTCTCCGAACCCAGAGTGCAGGGTTCTGCAATCATATGCTGCTCATATGATGAGTATCGTACGTAATATCACCGTCAATCATAATGACGAATGGATCAAGAAGACAGAATACATACACACGGCAGAATACTACTCAGCAACGAAAAGGGACAAGGTAATGTCATATGCGGCGAGACGGACGGACCTACAGATTTTCACACTGAGTGAAGTCAGTCAGACAGAGAAGGAGAAATACTGGATGACATCGCTTCTATGCAGAATCTAATACAGAAATGAGACAGAGCAAGGTGTTAGTGAGATAACATTTTTGGCTGACCAAAATAAAAGTCACCGGCCACGGATGTTAGTTTCTGCAAAAGTCCACCCGTCAGTGATGAGTTCATATGCCAATGTCCTCCCCAGACATTACCTTCTTGAAAGGCGTGAGAAATACACTGTGGTTGTAAACTCATTCACACGTTCTATGCACTTGTTGCTGCTGTTTAGACGTTAAGTCGTGTCCGACTCTGTCGCAACCCCACGGACTGCAGTCCACCAGGCTCCTGCGTTCTCCACTATCTCCAGAGTTTGCTCAAATTCATGTCCACTGAGTCGGTGATGCCATCCAACCGTCTCCTCCTCATTCTCCTCCCGCCTTCAATCTTTCCCAGCAGCAGGGTCTTTTCCGATGAGTCAGCTCTTTGCATCAGGTGGCCAAAGGACTGGAGTTTCAGCTTCAGCATCCACCCTTCCAATGAATATCCAGGGCTGATTTCCTTGAGGATAGACAGGTTGGATCTCCTTATAGCCCAAGGGACTCACAGGAGTCTTCCCCAGCACCACGGTTGGAAAGCATCAGTTCTTCAGTGCTCAGCCTTCTTTACATTCCAGCTCTCACATCTGTACCTTACAGGAGTCTCTACCATGATTGATACAGGGTGCATCAAATCCTAGAGCAATTGGCCTCCTGAAATATTTCAGGGGATGCTATCTGGCTAAGGCAGCTCTCTCTCTCTCTCTCTCTCTCTCTCTCTGCACACAGGGATCCACATTCTTCCAAAGGGGAGGATCAACTGTGGTTTCCTGGGCAATCTGGAGCCTCAGGATGTCGGATGGAGACGGCTGTGGGTTTCACGCCCGGATGTTACAGCTGATGGGGAACCACAGATGGCGGGACTCAGGCCATTGTTAGGAAAATAAAGTCACTGCAAACAGCACAAAAGGAAATCGGAGTGCTGTTTGCAATCAGGGTGAGATGCCGGGTCCTTCCCCTTGCATATGGCCGCTGACCTTTCCCAAGAGTGGTTTATAACGAAGTCAGCACAATGCCTTTCTCGGGACCGACCACACCTAACGTTTGCAAACTGGCGACTCTGGCTCGGTGCTCTGCAGAGGAGACAGCTGTTTGCCGTTAAAGGCACCGCCCGCATTTTCAGGGTGTCATCATGCTCCCTCAGGCTCCATTCGTGCAGCTCGTTTCCTCAAGTTTAGGGGCCAGCCTGCAGCTTTCATGCCCCAGCACACAAAGGCCATCCCACTGGACACACACACAAAAAATTACATTTATATTGGATCAATTTGGAGAAAAGGATACTCTTTCCAAAAAAAAAAAAAGCCCTATTTTTAGTTTTCCTGTTTTTAGCAAACTGTTGAAGTAATCTCCTTCATTAGAGAAAGTAATAAAAGCAACGCTTTTTTATTAGCATCAGAAACTTTCCACACAGAAGGGTTTCATCAAAAACATGCTGCATTTTGTCAAGTACAAGGGTGAGGTGGCTATCTTCCTGTTTCTTTGGTCCGCTGCTTCCAAGGAAATCTGCCTTTTCGAAGCTGAATTAAGAGACAAATAACAACATTTTAATCTATTTTTAAAAAGTTTTATTATGCATTTTTATTTAGTATATATATTGAAATACATACATTATAAAATAAAAGTTTTATTTAAAAAAAGTATAGTTGATTTACAATACTGAGTTAGTTTCAGGCATACAGCAAAGTGAATTAGTAACATATAGATGTATAGATACATATATCACTAATTCACTAAAGTGAATATATATATATATACACATACACGCACATTCTTTTTTAGATTTTCCATATACGTCATTACAGAGTACTGAGTAGAGTTCTCTCTGCTATACAGTAGTAGGTCCTTGTTAGTTATCTGCTTTATATACTGTCGGAGAAGGCAATGGCAGCCCACTCCAGTCCTCTTGCCTGGAAAATCCCATGGACGGAGGAGCCTGGTGGGCTGCAGTCCACGGGGTCGCTGAGGGTCGGACACGACTGAGCGACTTCCCTTCACTTTATGTACTGTAGTCTGTATGGGCGTGCTTTGTGACTCGGTCGCGTCCAGCTCTTTGCAACCCCCTGGACTGTAGCCCGCCAGGCTCCTCTGCCCATGGGATTCTGCAGGCAAGAACATTGGAGTGGGCTGCCATTTCCTCCTCCAGGGGATCTTCCCGACCCAGGGACTGAACCCAGGTCTCCTTCACTGCAGGCGGATTCTTTACCGACTGAGTTACGAGGCAATCCTCATGCTATACAGTAGGTCTTTACAAACTATTTTATCAATATATGGATATATTAATTAATTAGTTAATTAAGATATAGTGTGCATGTCCATCCCAATCTCCCAATTTATCTGTCCCCGCTTCCCCTCCTTGGCAATCTTAAGTTTGATTTCTACATCTGTGACTCTGTTTCTGTTTTGTGCATAAGCTGAAAGGACAAATAATTATTAAGCCTTGCCTCACCTTGGGGACAGTGTGGAATAAACATAAGAATGGAAATTCACATAATTTACAATGTGTGTGTGTGCGTGTGTATGTGTGTGTCAGTCGCTCAGCGGTGTCTGACTTTTCGCAGTCCCATGGACTGTAGCTTTCCAGGCTCCTCTGTCCATGGGATTCTCCAGGCAAGGATACTGAACTGGGTTGCCGTCTCCTCCTCCAGGGGATCTTCCCGATCCAGGGATCAAACACTCATCTCTTTCGGCTTCTGCACTGGCAGGGGCATTCTTTACCAACAGAGCCACCTGGGGAGCCCAATTCATAATATATATAGGGAGACAGACAAGGGCTTCCTGGGTGGCTCAGCTGGCGAAGAATCCGCCTGCAATGCAGGAGACCTGCAGAAGGGAACAGCTACCCACGGCAGAATTCTGGCCTGGAGAATTCCATGGGCAGAGGAGCCTGGTGGGCTACAGTGCATGGATCTGCAAAGAGTCAGACACCACTGAGCGTCTGAGCACACACACACACACACACACACACACACACACTACAAATTATGTCAACTTCTGTTCTTATGTTCATTCCACACCGTGCCCAAGATGAGGCAAGGGGCGGGGGTCACAAAGAGTCAGACACGACTGGGCGACTTTCACTTTCATAGGGAGACATTCCTAGGAAAATATCAACCACCTTCTAGGTAAAATTTTAAGAAGCACGACGTTGGGTATATAAGCCTAAAGACCCTCAAAGGATCGAAGTGGGCAGAAGTGCAACAGGCTTATTTCCAAAATGCCAAAGAATTTACAGGGTGCAGCACTTGGCAGATAAAACTGTCCAGAAGGTGGTTTGGAGAGGCTGCAACAAAGCACCAAGCACGGGGTGAACACGCAGACACCCGAAACCTAGAACAGCGGTATCTTCTGTGTCGTTACACTGGGTCTTTGTTGCTTTGAGCAGGCTTTGCCTAGTTGTGGCAAGTGGGGGCTACCCTCTAGTTGTGATGCTCAGCTTTCTCTTTGCAGTAGCTGCTCTGGTTGGGGAGCATGGGGTCCAGGCACACAGGCTTCGGCAGTTTTTGGACACGGGCTCAGGAGTAGCAGCGTGTGGGCGCTAGAGCTCAGCGGCTGTGGTGCATGGGGCTTACTTGCTCACGCGGAATCTGCCTCGACCAGGGATCGAATCCGTGTCCCCTGCACTGGCAGATGGATTCTTATCTGCTGGACCACTGGGGAAGGCCCCAGAATAGTGGTGTGTATTTTCTGGGTGAAGAAAGCACTAAGATAGCTCTCTTTGCAACCAATTCTGTAAACAAAGGAAAAAAAAAAAAACAAAAAAACTCCCCATCCAAAGGAGAAGGGGGTGCTGAAGGACTTCAGAAGGCGAGAAGAATTGGTTATTTCTGGAACCCATCTACTAGAAAAGCAGGAGAAATGTTCTGAGAATGGGAGGAAGCACATGCATGCTTGCTAAGTCGCTTCAGTCATGTCCGACTCTGTGCGACCCCACAGACAGCAGCCCACCAGGCTCCCCTGTCCACAGGATTCTCTAGGCAAGAATACTGGAGTGGGTTGCCACTTGAAAACCCAGACGCATGAAAATGAATGACTGTGGAGGGGCACACATCTCAGATCACATCCTACAGAAAATCACCTCCGAGAGGCAGGAGACAAACTCCAATGAAAATGTACAACCCAGAGGAAAGGTTTAATGCAGTGAAAACGGGAAGAGATTTGCTGTTGGTCTGTTTGAATACAGAGAAGAGATCGAGCTCCTCCATGCAAGACGAATCACTCAACAAGACAAACACTATTCAACCCAAAGACAGTCCAGGAAGCATAATCCAAGAGAACCTTCCTGAGCTGGCAGACACACACCCAGAGATGAAAGACGTTCCTGAGTCGGCAGACATGAATTCACAGAAGAAAGACGTGCGCTGAATTTAAAGAAGTGAGAAGTAAGTAACCCGTTAATTCTGCCCCACATCAGAGCGCCGTCCAGCCCCAAATGTCAGCGAGAGGTGAAGTTGCTCAGTCGTGTCCGACTCTCTGCGACCCGTGGACTGTAGCCCACCAAGCTCCTCCGTCCATGGGATTCTCCAGGCAAGAACAGTCGAGTGGGTTGCCATTTCCTTCTCCAGGGGATCTTCCTGACCCAGGGATCGAACCCAGGTCTCCCACATTGCAGGCAGATGCTTTAACCTCTGTACCACCAGGGCTGAGGCTGAGAAACTCTGACTGAGCATGAAGTCAAGATTTTATCTATCTACTCTATCCATCCATCCATCTCTCTTATGTATCCATTCATCCATCACCTATCCATCCATCCATCCATCCATCCATGTAGATACATGCAGATAGATGCATCATCTATTTCTACTATCTATCTATGTAGCTTTCTGTACAATCAATCTATCCATCCATCATCTGTCTGCACTCTCAATTAATCTATCATCTATCAATATACGTTGCTGTACTATCATGTATCGAGCTATCACTTCCACCAAGCCACCCACCCATTCATGTATCCATGCATCCATCCACCCGTGTCTACTCTCCATGCATCATCTGTCTCTACTATCTGTCTGTCTGTACCATCTACCAGTCTCTACCATCTTTCCACCATGTGTACCATCAATCAACCTACCATCTAGCAAGCTATTTAGCTGCACTACCTATCATCAAGCTACCATTTTCATCCACCCATCCAGCCACCATCTGTTTATCCGTCCACCCACGTCTACTATCTACCCAGTGTCGGCCTCCACTATCATCTATGAATCAATCGCCATCTACCATCTATCAACCTACCATTTCTATCAATCCATCCACACACAGTCTAGCTATCCATTCATTTATCTCTGCGATCTACCTATCCGTTCATAGACCATCTCTCTATCATCTCACATCAATTGATCTATGCATCCACAATCAACCTATCCGTCTATCTGTGGATACTCCCTGTGAATCCATCATCTCACTCAACTATTTATCTGCGGTCTGTCTCTACTATCAACATACCATCTATCGATCGGCCTGTCTCGACTCTCCATCCCCGACCAACCTATCTATCTGCATATCACCTATTGATCTACCACTTGTATCAATCCCGCCACGCATCAACTATCTATCCGTACATCTATCCACCCATTCAAGCAGCACCTATCAGGTCTCTCTTTCCACCCATTCGACCAGCATCTATCATGTCTATCTATCCACCCATTCGACCAGCATCTATCATGTCTCTCTACCCACCCATTCGACCAGCATCTATCCCGTCTATCTATCCACCCATTCGACCAGCATCTCTCTATCATGTCTCTCTACCCACCATCCAACCACCGTCTATCATGTCTCTCTACTCACCCATTCAACCAACATCTATCCCATCTATCTATCCACCCATTCGACCAGCATCTGTCTATCATGTCTATCTGCCCACCCATTCAACCAGCATCTATCCCGTCTATCTATCCACCCATTCAACCATCATCTATCATGTCTCTCTACCCACCCATTCAACCAGCGTCTGTCTATCATGTCTCTCTACCCACCCATTCAACCAGTGTCTGTCATGTCTCTCTACCCATCTGTTCAACCAGCGTCTCTCATGTCTCTCTACCCACCCATCCAACCAGCATCGATCATGTCTCTCTACCCACCCATTCAACCAGCATCTATCCCGTCTCTCTACCCACCCATCCAACCAGCGTCTGTCTATCATGTCTCTCTACCCACCCGTCCAACCAGCATCGATCATGTCTCTCTACCCACCCATTCAACCAGCATCTATCCCATCTCTCTACCCACCCATCCAACCAGCGTCCGTCTATCATATCTCTCTACCCACCCATTCAACCAGCGTCTGTCATGTCTCTCTACCCACCCATCCAACCAGCATCGATCATGTCTCTCTACCCACCCATTCAACCAGCATCTATCCCGTCTCTCTACCCACCCATTCAACCAGCATCTATCCCGTCTCTCTACCCACCCATCCAACCAGCATCTGTCTATCATGTCTCTCTACCCACCCATTCAACCAGCGTCTGTCATGTCTCTCTACCCACCCGTTCAACCAGCATCGGTCATGTCTCTCTATCCACCCATTCAACCAGCAACTGTCATGTCTCTCTACCCACCCATTCAACCACCATCTATCATGTCTCTCTTTCCACCCATTCAACCACCATCTATCATGTCTCTTTATCCACCCATTCAGCCAGCATCTCTCATGTCTCTCTACCCACCCATTCAACCAGCATCGATCATGTCTCTCTTTCCACCCATTCAACCACCATCTATCATGTCTCTTTATCCACCCATTCAGCCAGCATCTCTCATGTCTCTCTACCCACCCATTCAACCAGCATCGATCATGTCTCTCTATCCACCCATCCAACCACCATCTATCATGTCTATCTACCCACCCATTCAACCAGATGCTGGTTGAATCACGTCTCTCTACCCACCCATCCATCTGTCTCTACTACCTACCTACCTATTCCTACTATCAGTCTATGTACTCTATCACCTATCCACTTACCTGTCTCTACTGCCTACCTGTCTATATGTCATCTACCTAATCCATCCATCCGTCTCTGTATCTACCTATCATGTATCTGTGTGTCTTTGTCTCCTACCTGTCTATCTTTATATCTATCTATGTGTCTATGGCTGCGGTTCTCAACTGGGGATGACCGTGCTCCTCAGAGCACGTATGACGAGGCGTGGAGACATTTTTTGCTGTCAGAACTAGGGCAGGGGGTGCTCCTGACACCTCGTGGGAGGAGCTCAGAGAGGCTGCTCCACACCCCACAACACACAGGACAGACCTTCCTCCCCCTAAAGAATTACCCAGGTCCCTAAACATTAGAGCTTCCAAGGTGGAGACACGCTGACCTAGACCTCTCATGCTGTCTTAACCTCTGAACTCCGCTGCCTCCGTTCTGCACTGACCTGGCCAAATGCCAGTTACGCATATATTTTTGTGGTTGTCGTCAGTTGGACCACAGTCTCAAGAGCTGAATGATCCTTTAAATTTGCCACCACTCAGAATGGAGATGCCTCAAAAAGCTAGGAATAAAAGTACCATATGAGTCAGCAGTTCCACTACTGGGCATATACCCTGAAGAAACCATTATCAAAGACATAGAGAATCCAGTGAAAAAGAGACTGGACTGGAAAAGGCATATATAACGCAAGGTTCACTGCAGCACTATTTACAAAAGCTAGGACATGGAAGCCACTTAAATATCCATTGACAGATGAATGGATAAATAAGGTGTGGTACCTATACACAACGGAATATTACCCAGCCGTGAAAAGGGACTCATTTGAGTCAGCTCTAATGAGATGGATGAACGGAGAGCTTATTATAAAAAAAAAAAGTGAAGTAAGCCAGAAAAAGAAAAACAAATACTATATAGTAACGCACATATAGTTGACTCCCCTGGTGGCTCAGACGGTAAAGCGTCTGTCTACAATGTGGGAGACCTGGGTTCAATCCCTGGGTCGGGAAGTTCCCTGGAGAAGGAAATGGCAACCCACTCCAGTACTCTTGCCTAGAAAATCCCACCGACAGAGGAGCCTGGTGTCCCTGGGGTGGCAAAGAGTCGGACACGACTGAGCGACTTCACTATGGAATCGAGACAGATGGGACTGACGAACCCGTTTGCAGAGCAGCAATGCAGAGGCAAACACAGAGAACAGACATGGACATGCTGGGGGAAGGAGGGGGTGGGTGAACAGAGAGACTAGCAGGGAAACAGAGACACATAGGGCATCTGTAAAGCAGACAGCCAGTGGGAAATTCCTGTATGACTGCGGGGACTCAAACCAGGGCTCAGTGACAGTCTAGAGGGGTGGGATGTGGTAGCAGGTGGAAGCGGGGTTCAAGAGGGAAAGGACACGTGTATACCTACGGCTGATTCATGTGCACAGATGGCAGGGACCAACACGCTTTTGTAAAGCAATTAAGTACGCTCCACGTAAAAACAAGCAAATTTTAAAAACGGCCACCACCCGTGGCAAGATCATTCCCTTGTTGACTTGTCTTCAACCTTCACCTCATTCCTGCCGTCAGCCCGCAACAGCCTTCATTTCCCTCCCCCCCCGCCTTGCAGCCTGGTTGACACATGTCTTCCACGATGCCTGTGGCTTGTCAACCCCAGCACGCGGCTCTGCGAGGATGTGGTTCTCGTTTCTATAAATAGGACGGTGCCGTAAATCTCACAGTGTTTGCCCAACGTCTCTCACTCAGCAAAATGCTTTCAGGACCTCATCATGGAGCCGAGCCTCCATCTGCGGGGCTCAAACGTCCATCTGCAGCGTCCGTCTAACACGCTCTGCGAGGGTCACGGGGTGAGGACCGCCCTCAGGCAGCCTGAATTCCGTAAGCCTCGGGAGAGACCTGAGACTGTGCCTGCTAAAAATTCCTGAACGCACGTCTGTTAAGAATTCCTCTGGGCTTTAGACCTATGCGGGGTACGGCTGGGTCATGAGACAGTCCACTCGGGGGAAGATCTGAAGTCTGGCCAGAATGCTCTTCAGGAGGGCAGCTACAATGCTGACTCTCACTCCCACCGTAGGGGCGTTCTCCCCTGCTCAGGCCCCTGAGAACATTAGGTGTATTTCCATCGTTCACATCTTGCAACATCAAGCCACACAAAAGTCTCTCTCGCTGTTGCTTTCCTCTGTCAACTCTGCTCATTAACTCATCACTGAAAAGGCCTTATTCTTTTGTGCCATGGAAAGAGTCACAGACATTATTTTCTTGGGC
Source organism: Ovis canadensis (assembly GCF_042477335.2). Lineage (NCBI taxonomy): Eukaryota > Metazoa > Chordata > Mammalia > Artiodactyla > Bovidae > Ovis > Ovis canadensis. Next base: position 1,711,381 of record NC_091727.1, read on the forward strand.
TCCAAAACCACTGCGGATGGTGACTGCAGTGATGGAATTCAAACACGTTTGCTCCTTGGAAGAAAAGCTATGACCAACCTAGACAGCATACTGAAAAGCACAGACGTTACTTGGCTGACAAAGCTTCGTCTGGTCAAGGCTATGGTTTTTCCAGTGGTCATGTGTGGATGTGAGAGTTGGGCTATAAAGAAAGCTGAACGCCAAAGAATTGATGCTTCTGAACTGTGGTGCTGGAGAAGACTCTTGAGAGTCCCTTGGACTGCAAGGAGATCCAACCAGTCCATCCTAAAGGAAATCAGTCCTGAATGTTCACTGGAAGGACTGATTCTAAGGCTGAAGCTTCAATTCTTTGACCACCTCATGCGAAGAGCTGACTCACTAAAAGAGACCCTGATGCTGAAAAAGATTGAAGGCAGGAGGAGAAGGGGACGGCAGAGGATGAGATGGTTGGACGGCATCACTGACTCAATGGACATGAGTTCAAACAAACTCCAGGAGATGGTGAAGGACCAGGAAGCCTGGCGTGCTGCAGTCCATGGGGTCGCAGAGTTGGACACGACCAACCGACTAAACAACATTCCTTTGTGCACTGTCTGTTTCCATACTTCACCTGTTTCTTTCTTTTCTTTTTTAATAGTGTTTCCAGTGTGCTTTCCCCATTAATTTGTAAGAGCTCACGTCTCTTCTAGATAAGAATCTGTTTGTTTTATTGAGCTCATTTATTTATTTTTCATGGTGGTGCCATGCAGCCTTTAGGATCTTAGTTTCCTGAGCAGGGATTGAACCCACACCCCCTGCAGTGGAAGCTCAGTGTCCAAACCACCAGACCTGCAGGGAATCCTCCTGTTATATATTTGGATATCACAAATAACAGGTACCAACCACCCTCTCAGCCAGCCACTAAACTTTGCTTACGATGCGCTTCACAGAAAGCCTTCATTTTAATTCAGTTCAGTTCAGTCACTCAGTTGCGTTCAACTCTCTGCGACCCCGTGGACTGCAGCATACCAGGCCTCCCTGTCCATCACCAACTCCCGGAGCTTACTCAAACTCATGTCTATGTTGAGTCACAGGGTTTTATCATTTTGTCTTGAAACCCAAAGCACCTTGTGCCGTCTCCGCAAACACAGAAGCACACAGGTCATCTCTTGATACTTTGTGACCCCACAGACTGCAGCACGCCAGGCTTCCCTGTCCTTCACCATCTCCCAGACTTTGCTCAGACCCATGTCCATGGAGGCGGTGATGCCATCCAGCCATCTCATCCTCTGTCGTCCCCTTCTCCTGCCCTCAACCTTTCCCAGCATCAGGGTCTTTCCCAATGAGTCAGTTCTTCACATCAGGCGGCCAGAGTATTGGAGTTTCAGCTTCAACATCAGTCCTTCCGATGAATATTCAGGAGCGATTTCCTTTAGGCTGGACTGGTTGGATCTCCTTGCAGTCCAGGGGACTCTCAAGAGTCTTCTCCAGCGCCACAGTTCAAAAGCACAGCTTTTTTTTCAACATGCTGTCTAAGTTGGTCATAGCTTTCCTTCCAAGGAGCAAGCGTCTTTTGATTTCATGGCTGCAGTCACCATCTGCAGTGATTTGGGAGCCTCAAAATATAAAGTCAGCCACTGTTTCCACTGTTTCCCCACCTATTTGCCATGAAGTGATGGGACCAGATGCCATGATCTTAGTTTCCTGAATGTTGAGTTGGATTAAGTGAAATGCCTCTATTTTTTTCTTTACTCATAGCCTCTGTTTTTATGATTTTGTTTACAAAATCTCCACCAAGGGACTTCCCTGGTGGTCAAGTGAGTAAGACTCTGAGCTTGCAATGCAGGGGTCCAGGTATTCAATCCCTGGTCAGGGTCCTGCATGTTATAACTAAGACCCAGCACAGTGAAATAAGTAAATATATTTTTTTAAAAAAGGAAAGAAATATTCGCCTACTCCTGGATTAGAAAGATTTTGCCCCTTCAACTTTTTATAAGTAATTTTTCTACCAAAGTACAGTCGATTTACAATGCTGTGTTAATTTCAGCTACACAGCAGTGAGTCAGTTATATAAACATATACGTGTATTTTTTTTTCACATTCTTTTCCACTCTAGGTGATTAACAAATATTGCGTACAGTTCCCTGCGCTATACATTACATCCTTGTGGTTTATTTTATATATTTGTTGTTAATTGTTGTTTAGCTGCTAAATCATAGCTGACTCTTTGTGACTCTGGACTGTAGCCCCACCAGGCTTCTCTGTCCATGGGGTTCTCCAGGAAGAATACTGGAGTGGGTTGCCATTTCCTTCTCCAGGGGATCCTCCCAACTCACGGATGGAACCCAGGTCTCCTCTATCGGCAGCGGGACTCTTTCCCACTGAGCCGCCGGGGAAGCCCATTTCATCACGCTCCGGTTGTTCAGTTGCTAAATCGTGCCCGACTCTTTGCGATCCCGTGGACTGTAGTCTCCCAGGCTACAGTCCAGTGCGGTTCCCAAGAACTGCAGCACACCAGGCTTCCCTGCCCTTCGTTATCTCATTGATTCCATGCAAGTTTTATATACAGTGGTGTGTTTACGTTAACCCCAAACTGCTGATTTATTCTTCTCCCCTTCCCCTTCGGTAACCAAAAGTCTGGTTCCTATGTCTGTGAGGCTGTTTCTGATTCATCAGTTAAGTTCATCTGTGTCTTATTTTAGAGTCTGTTCTGAGACTCAGGACCACAACAGCAAATAAAGTATGGTGACATCATAAATCCTAGAAAACCCGGTGTCCTCTGGTTCAGAAATAGCAGGAATCTAAGGGAATTAGTAGAGCTTCTTGGAGCTCAGAGGGTAAAGCGTCTGCCTGCAATGCAGGAGACCTGGGTTTGAGCCCTGGGTCAGGAAGATCCCCTGGAGAAGGAAATGCCACCCCACTCCAGTACTCTTGCCTGGAAAATCCCATGGACAAAGAAGCCTGGCAGACTACAGTCCATGGGATCGCAAAGAGTTGGACACGACTGAGCTACCTCACTATAAGGTAATTAACCATACAAATCCCATTACTGCAGATCCAAGCTTCCTGTCTGTTCACTTAAACCATGTTTTTGGTGTTTGAGCCTTGAAATACATCTGTCTGCCCGGCAGGGGATCTCCAAGAGAAGGGAAGGTAGTCACACAGTCCAGTGCGGTCCCCAAGAAGGCATCTCAGCACATGCCTGTCTACAGAACACCATCACGGGCGATGGTCATCCGTAAGGAGTTTTCGTGAATACACAGCCTGGCCCCAGATGCAAAGTTCTGAATCCTCACACCCATGAACGGAAGTTCTGTCAGTGGTGACACTAACTCCCCGCTTGGCAGGTGCACCGTCCGCTTCCTTACGTTCATCCCACGAATTCTGGATGTTCGTGAATCAAGACCATCATGTCAACTAGACCGTGAATGTGTATGAGTATGTCTGTGTTAGCTGCTCAGTCATGTCTGACTCTGTGCGACCCCATGGACTGTAGCCCCACCAGGCTCCTCTGTCCATGGGATTCTCCAGGCAAGAACACTGGAGTGGGTTGCCGTTTCCTCCTCCAGGGGAATCTTCCCGACCCAAGGATGGGACCCAGATCTCTCGCATTGCATGTAGATTCTTTACCATCTGAGTCACCAGGGAAGGCCAAGAATACTGGAGTGGGTAGCCTACCCCTTTTCCAGGCTCCTCTGTCCATGGCATTCTCCAGGCAAGAACACTGGAGTGGATTGCCATGTCCTCCTCCAGGGGAATCTTCCCGACCCAGCGATGGAACTTGGGTCTCCTGCACTGGTAGGCGGATTTTCTGTTTTAACCACTGTGTCACATGGGAAGCCGCAGATCCTGAATACCTCTCACCAATATTTATCTCCTTTCCATCCCTTTTATTAAGAGCAGGAAGGTGGGCAGACAGACAACGGGAAGGTGCATACTATTGTTTGGCTTCCCTGTTTCCTAGAATCTCAATGAACACTTGGCTGTCTCCAGAGTCCCAGGGATGCACACGGATTTATCTGTTGCAATGACGCTGACTGCAAAGCAAACTACACACAGGCAACCTACACAATTGAGCAACCAGTACCTGGTGTGTTTCTATTACATTCACAACAGTGTGATAGCTGGATCATAAAGAAGGCTGAGCACCAAAGAATGAATGTTTTTTTTCAGACTGAGGCGCTGGAGAAGACTCTTGAGAGCCCCTTGCATTGCAAGGAGATCCAACCAGTCCATCCTAAAGGAAACCAGTCCTGAATATTCATTGGAAGGACTGATGCTGAAGCTGAAACTCCAATACTCTGGCCAGATGATGGGAAGAACTGACTCATTAGAAAAGACCCTGATGCTGGGAAAGATTGAAGGCGGGAGGAAAAGTGGACGACAGAGGATGAGATGGTTAGATGGCATCACCGGCTCAATGGACATGGGTCTGAGCAAAGTCTGGGAGACGGTGAAGGACAGGGAAGCCTGGCGTGCTGCAGTCTGCGGGGTCACAAAGTATCAAGAGATGACCTGTGTGCTTCTGTGTTTGCAGAGACGGCGCAAGGTGCCGGGGGTTTCGAGATAAAATGATAAAACCCTGTGACTCAGCGTAGACTTTTGCTTTTCGAGGCCGCTGCTTCATGAAAATAAAACGTCTCCGAAGACGGAAAGCCTTCGCATGCGTTCATTCAAAACGTTTTCCTTTGCCTGGAGAAACAACTCCCACCTGTGTAAATATTAGATGGCCAGGACAGGACTGTTTACTTATCATTAAGAGAGCCTTCAGGACAGCAGGAAGAAGAATGTTGCGTTTATTTTTCAACATGAGGTAACACTTGAAAGCCGCTGCAATGGCAGGATGAGACAGGAGAGTCTACGCTGATAGGCATAGTTACAAAACCGGTACAATAGCCCAGATGTATCGTCCGGTCGTTACTGTATATGACGTTGGAACCACTTGTGGTTTCTCCCGGGTAGGACTGTGTCGGGCTCAGTAAACAGCCAGCCTTGACACAAACTGAAGCCCAGCGCATTATTATTATTATTATTATTATTTTTTTGCTCTCCGGCATTCAGAGTGTTGCCAACCGGGGTAAACGCCAACTCACAGAAGAGAAGGAGATTGTCAGCCAAGAGCCACGAGGGTATCTTGGGTAGACCGACGATGTCATTTCAAGCTATTTTAAAGGACTCTTTCTTTCTCTGCCAGTCCCCTCTTCTGCGATGAATGGGAGCCTTGTTCTCTCACTTGTGAAGGTTTGTTTTCTTTAAGGCGATCCTATTGAGACTTCCTTCTAAGTAAATGCATCTGGGGACGGCGACATGATTATGCATCTTGTCACAGACGATCTGCAGCAGGAGCGCCCTTTACCGACGGCGGCTGGTTTACCGTCCACGAGGGCAAGTCTGTCCCCGACACTGCGTGTAGGTCACACTGGCACTTAGCAGCAGCGGTAACCACCAGTTAAATTTGAAGAGGAGATAAACAGTGAACACTTTTTTTAAAGCACGTATATGAATCGGGGACAAACTTAGGATTTAAAAATTCATTCAAAGAGATAGGAGTTTGAGATGGACACGGACACACTGCTGCATTTAACACGGATAACCAGCAAGGACCTGCTGTCCAGCACAGGGAATTCTGCTCAATCCTCTGTAATAACCTTATGGTCACCAGGGGGAAGGATGGGGGAAGGGATAGTCAGGGAGTTTGGGAAGGACATGGACACACTGCTGTATTAACATGGAGAACCAGCAAGAACCTGCTGTCCAGCACAGGGAACTCTGCTCAGTACTCTGTAATAACCTTATGGTTACCAGCAAGAAGGACGGGGGAAGACATAGTCAGGGTGTTCAGGATGGACATGGACACACTGCTGTATTTAACACGGAGAACCAGCAAGGGCCTGCTGGACAGCACAGGGAACTCTGCTCAGTACTCTGTAATAACCCTATGGTTCCCAGGGGGAAGGATGGGGTAAGGGATAGTCAGGGAGTCTGGGATGGACATGGACACACTGCTGTGTTTAACATGGAGAACCAGCAAGGACCTGCTGGAAAGCACAGGGAACTCTGCTCAATACTCTGTAATAACCTCACGGTTCCCAGGGGGAAGGATGGGGGAAGGGACAGTCAGGGAGTCTGGGATGGACATGGACACACTGCTGTGTTTAACATGGAGAACCAGCAAGGACCTGCTGGACAGCAGAGGGAACTCTGCTCAATACTCTGTAATAACCTTATGGTTCCCAGGGGGAGGGATGGGGGAAGGGATAGTCAGGGAGTCTGGGGTGGACATGGACACACTGCTGTATTTAACAAGGAGAACCAGCAAGGACCTGATGGACAGCACAGGGAACTCTGCTCCATGTCATGTGGCAGCCTGGATGGGAGAGGAGTTTGGGGGAGAATGGGTACGCGTATATGTACGGCTGAGTCCCTTCCTGTCTACCTGAAACTATCACAACATTGATAATAGGCTATACTCCAATATAAAGTAAAAAGTTTAAAAATAAAATAAAATCACTCACCATTTACCCCTACTTGAAATGTAAGTATGTTTCCTATATTTTTACTGGGCTCCCCTACTTCTACAAACTGAAAAAATACCTCGTTCTTTTTCTTTTTTTGGTAAGTAGCAGATTTGCTGTTCAGTTGCTCAGCCGTGTCCACCTGTTTATGACCCCATGGAGTCCAGCAGGCCAGGCGCCTCTGTCCTTCACCATCTCCTGGAGTTTGTTCAGCTTCATGTCAACTGAGTTGGCGATGCTACCGAACCATCTCGTCTTCTATCAGCCCGCTCTCCTCCTGCCTTCAGTCTTCCCCAGCATCAGGGTCTTTTCCAGTTAGTCAGTTCTTCGCATCAGGTGGCCCAAATATTAGAGTTTCAGCTTCAGCATCAGTCCTTCCAGTGAATACTTAGGATTGATCTCCTTTAGGATTGACTGACTCTGATGCCGGGAAGGATAAGGGGCAGGAGGAGAAGGGGATGACAGAGGATGAGATGGCTGGATGGCATCACTGACTCGATGGACGTGAGTCTGAGTGAACTCTGGCAGTTGGTGAGGGACAGGGAGGCCTGGCGTGCTGCGATTCATGGGGTCACAAAGAGTCGGACACGACTGAGCGACTGAACTGAACTGAACTGAGGACTGACTAGTTTGATCTCCTTACAGTCCAAGGGACTCTGCTGCTGCTAAGCCACTTCAGTCGTGTCTGACTCTGTGCGACCCCACAGACAGAAGCCCAGGAGGCTCCCCCGTCCCTGGGACTCTGAGCTGGATTCAAATACACACGTGGTGGTCCAGTGGCTAAATCTCCCTGCTCCCAACGCAGGGGACCTGGGTTCCATCCCTAGTCAGGGAGCTGGGTCCCACATGTGTTACCTAAGAGTTCATAAAGCTACCTGCCAACGCAGGAGACGTGGGATCGACCCCTGGGTCAGGAAGATCCCCTGGAGAAGGGAATGGCAACCCACTCCAGTATTCTTGCCTGCAGAATCCCATGCACGGAGGAGCCTGGCGGGCTACACAGTCTACAGGTTCGGAAAGAGTCAGATAGGACTGAAGCACTCAACTCAACATATGCTGGAACTAAAGATCTCACGAGCCTCAACTGGGACCCAGCACGGCCAGGCAAATAAATGAACTATCTTAAAATTAAAAACAAACTCACGCACACACATCAGATGACAGCCCCCACTGCAGAGGTTCCTGGAGAAGGTGCGGCGGCTATCGAAGCAGAAAGAACTTGGAAGGTGCCTTGTCCCCTTGAGCCTGGTTGCCATGGCAACCCACTCACTGCGGAGGGATAACAGCGTACCAAGGCCGGCTTGATGGGGACAAGACAAAACAGACTCACATCAGTTGATCTGCATTCTCTTCTCGGACCCCCAAACACAGTAATTCACTTCGTCTGCTTCTGTGTGTGGATGTGAGAGTTGGACTCTAAAGAAAGCTGAGCGCCGATCAATGGATGCTTTGGAACTGGGGTGTTGGAAAAGACTCTTGAGAGTCCCTTGGACTGCAAGGAGATCCAACCAGTCCATTCTAAAGGAGATCAGTCCTGGGTGTTCATTGGAAGGACTGATGCTGAAGCTGAAGCTCCAATATTTTGGCCACCTGATGTGAAGAGCTGACTCATTGGAAAAGACCCTGAGGCTGGGAAACATTAAGGGCAGAAGGAGAAGGGGACGAGAGAGGATGAGATAGTTAGATGGCATCACTGACTCGACAGATACGAGTCTGAGTAAACTCTGGGAGTTGCTGATGGACAAGGAGGCCTGGTGTGCTGCAGTCCACGGGGTCACAAACCATAGGACACTGAACTAAACTGGACTGTGGTAGGTCAAATAAATGGAACAGAGATATTTCTAATAAGCTTCTCATTCTAAACGGGGAAAACCTGCTTCGGGCCTTCCAGGGGCAAGCTTTCTAAAATTGGATCCAATGACAACGAGCAGATTTTCGAATGAAACAGGGGAGAAATGAGGCTTTGGTTCCTGCCTTATATTGTTATATAACGACACAGGCGAGATGCTGGGTACGTGCGCCCAGCCACCCACCAGCTAATCATCCAATCCTGAGTGGAAGAAACATGCCTCGACCCTTTTCTGGATTCCCAAAAGCACTGGAAAAAACCCAGCATGTTGCCGACATTTACAAATAATGATAGGGTATACTGGTGATGTTGAAATTATTTATTTACGTGTTGCCCCTAGCAGCCTGGGGCAGTTCCTTCAAGAAGTCCATTCCTGGCCACGGCTAATCCTTTTGAGATTAGCTACACAGACCTGTTGGGATCAGCCCTGAACGTGAACCCCACAAAGAGTCTATTGTTTTATTTTTCAATGACTGTGATTCTGGTCTCTCTGACTGATGTTTGGTCTTTATTCTTTTTTTTTTCTTTTTAGCCTGTGCTGGGGTTTTTGATGTTGTGCATGACTTGCTCCAGTTGTAGAGAGTGGAGGCCACCCTCAAGTTTCAGGAGCTACTCTCTAGGCGTGCGGACTTCCACAGCTGCAGGACACGGGCACAGAAGTCGCGTGCAGACTTAGTTGCTCCACAGCGTGCGGAATCTTCCTGGACGAGGGATCGAACGCATGTTCCTTCCACTGGCAGGAGAATTCTTACCCGCTGGACTAGCAGAGAAGTCCGGTCTTTGTTCTTTTGGATCCAGTGTTTTCCAGTGAATGGGGCAAAAGAGAACTGTGGTCAGGAAGGTTCTTTTGCCTAATGAAAGATGATGAATTCAATTATGGAAAGCTCTGCATATTTCTTTGGCTGGTAACGGCTCCCCTGATAGCTCAGTTGGTAAAGAATCTGCCTGCAATGCAGGTGATTCGGTTCCCCTGCAATGCAGGGGTTGGGAAAATCCCCTGGAGAAGGGACAGGCTACCCACTCCAGTATTTTGGGGTTCCCTGGTGGCTCAGCTGGTAAAGAATCCGCCTGCAATGCTGGAGACCTGGGTTCGTTCCCTGGGTTGGGAAGATCCCTGGAGAAGGGAAAGGCTACCCACTCCACTACCCTGGCCTGGAGAATTCAGTCCATGCGGTCGCAAAAAACTGGACATGACTGAGCAGCTTTCACTTTCACTTGGCTGGCAAATATTCTTTTGAAGTTGTCTTCACTGTCTACTGACTGTTAAATTGCTCACCTGGGCTTGGCTGAAAAATAAAGGCTTTTCACCGTTTACAACAGCCCAGACAATCTCAATGTCCACTGACAGAGGAATGCATGAAGACACGGTAGATATATACGTCAGAATAGTACTTGACCATTAAAAAGAATGAAATAATGCCATCTGCGGCAACACGGACGGATCCGGAGGGTGTCATGTTGAGTGAAGTCAGTCAGAGAAAGGAGAGATATTGTGAGGCACCCCTTATATGCAGGATGGAAAAAGAAACGATACAAAGGGAACTGATTTACAAAACAGGAACACAGTCACAGACTTAGAGAAGGACATTTTGGTTCCCAGGGAGAAGTACAGGAGGAAGGGACAGACAGGGAGTCTGGGATGGACATGGACACCCTGCTGGATTTAACATGGAGAACCAGCAAGGACCTGCTGGACAGCACAGGGAACTGTGCTCGATCCTCTGTAATAACCTGATGGTTCCAGGGGGTAAGGATGGAGGAAGGGATAGTCAGGGAGTCTGGGCTGGACATGGACACACCGCTGTATGTAACAAGAAGAACCAGCCAGGACCTGCTGGACAGTACAGGGAGCTCTGCTCAATACTCTGTAATCACCTTATGGTCACCAGGGGGAAGGATGGGGGAAGGGATAGTCAGGGAGTCTGGGCTGGACATGGACACACCGCTGTATGTAACAAGAAGAACCAGCCAGGACCTGCTGGACAGTACAGGGAGCTCTGCTCAATACTCTGTAATCACCTTATGGTCACCAGGGGGAAGGATGGGGGAAGGGATAGTCAGGGAGTCTGGGCTGGACATGGACACACTGCTGTGTTTAACATGGAGAACCAGCCAGGACCTGCTGGACAGTACAGGGAGCTCTGCTCAATACTCTGTAATCACCTTATGGTCACCAGGGGGAAGGATGGGGGAAGGGATAGTCAGGGAGTCTGGGCTGGACATGGACACACCGCTGTATGTAACAAGAAGAACCAGCCAGGACCTGCTGGACAGCACAGGGAACTCTGCTCAATACTCTGTAATCACCTTATGGTCACCAGGGGGAAGGATGGGGGAAGGGATAGTCAGGGAGTCTGGGCTGGACATGGACACACCGCTGTATGTAACAAGAAGAACCAGCCAGGACCTGCTGGACAGTACAGGGAGCTCTGCTCAATACTCTGTAATCACCTTATGGTCACCAGGGGGAACGATGGGGGAAGGGATAGTCAGGGAGTCTGGGCTGGACATGGACACACTGCTGTATTTAACATGAAGAACCAGCAAGGACCTGCTGGACAGCACAGGGAACTCTGCTCCATGTCATGTGGCAACCTGGATGGGAGGGGAGTTTGGGGGAGAATGGATACACGTGTATGGATGGCTGAGTCCCTTTGCTGTTCACCTGAAACCATCACAGCATTATTAATCGGCCATGTCCCAATACAAAATAAAATTTAAAAAATAATAATAATAAAGGCTTTTCTATCCAATTCCCTAATGAGAGATACCGTGGAACAATTACATACTGATATGTGTAAATTTCAGTCCCTTTCTCCAACTAATAGTAACTCAGAAAGTGATCTCACATATTTTGTTTTTTTTACACCTAAATCAAGTGTGCACTCCTCATCTGCAAAAAAGGGTAGAATTCGGAATACACTCAGGCCCAAGCCCACGTCAATTCTTCACTCACATCTCAGAGGGCTGGCTCAACCACTGCAAAAGAGAAAACCACATGAGTGAAGACTTGAGATGCAGTCAAATGTAGTTCAGAAATATACGATGCCTTAGAGTTTCAGAATTTTCAGAAATAAATTGAAACAGGCGACGTGTCTCACATGCCACAGAGACCACACTGTAACCTCTAAACAGATCCTACGACGGTCTGGGCAAGAGGCATTTATGAAATAATGACCAGACTTGAGATCTGATGGCCCCATAAAAAAAATTAAAAATCATAAAACCTATAATAATAATTCTCTCTTTCGTGAGGCAAAACTCAGAATGGAATCACTCCCCACCCTCGACAATTTGTAATAAGCGGGTTGCAAACCGTCTCCTCTTACGTGGAATCTGTCATTATTTGGACTGAAATTTTTAATAATAGTCATTTTCCTATTATTCTGATTGAAAAGGGGTCCGATGCCTATTTTTAAGGATTGTAATTTATCCCTTTTTTAAAAAAAATTTCTTTGCGCATGCATGATTATAATGCCTAACACATGTGCGTCTCTCAACCTCCGCACCCACCCACTCCCTGAGATGACAGGGTTGTAAAAAAAAAAAAAAAGTAGGTGTTCAGCTCAGCTCCGCTAACACCGAACAAAACCAGTCAGAACGCACAAGGGGTTCCCAGCACGAGGCAGGGGCCACACGGCTGAGAAGGATGTGATATCTTCCTGGGAGAAGCTTTCGATCCGAGAAAGGAGGAGCCCTCAATCCAAGTCCGAGAGAGAGAGAGAGAGAGAGAGAGAGAGAGAGAGAGAGAGGGGTAGAGAGAGAGAGAGAGAGGGGGAGAGAGAGAGAGAGAGAGAGAGAGAGTGCCTGTCAGGGTCGTGGTGAAGGAGCCGCTGAAGGCGGGGGATATTTCAATGCAAAGGGAGGCTTCACGGAAAAACGCGACCCAATCGGAAAGCAACTGGACTTCAAGAAAGAGTCTGGAAAGTGTGCACGGATGGCACAGATCTCTCCATGGGGCAGCCGTGGGAGACGCAGATGCAGACAACAGGACCCGCCGGGGGAAGGAGAGGGTGGGCCGAATCCAGACAGCGGCATGTCAACGCACACGGGACTGTGTGCGAGAGAGACAGCCAGTGGCGTTTGCTGTGCGCCTCAGACCAGGGGGGCTCTGTGACCACCCAGAGCGCTGCGGTGGGCAGGGCGGTGGGAGGGGGCTCAAGAGGGCAGGGACCTGTGCCTACCTGCGGCGGATGCATGCTGGCGCACGGCAGAAGGCGACACCATATTGCAAAGCCATTATCCTCCAAGTAAAGCCAAAGACACTCAAGCTAAAAGGCGAGGAAAACGCTGTATCAAGAATGGTTATCTACTCTTGGGCGATGACCGCGCACCAGCAGGGCTGCACGCTGGGAATGCTACGTGCCAACAGAAACGGATCCGCCAGAGCAAGACAGGGACGTGAAAACAGGCCCTTCGAAGGCTACGGCGGTATAAATTCTGGCGGGCGTATTTTAATGTGGGGTTTGCTTTCCAAACTCAAGCCACAGAGGCATGAAAGGGAATAAGCCGAACGTTTCTGTTTACGATCGCCTTTAACGTTCCCCTCGCTCCACGTCTCTCTTGCTACATCTTCCCTACGGATTTGGGTCTAGAGACACATTTTGTTGTTTCGTTTCCAGTCTATAACTCATGTCTGACTCTTGCGACTCCAAGCGCTACTGAGCCCACCACGCTGCTCTGTCCATGGGATTCTCCAGGCAATACTGGAGTGGGTTGCCATGCCCTCCTCCAGCGGATCTTCCCCACCCAGGGATGGAACCCACGTCTTCTGCGTCGCAGGCGGATTCTCCACCATTGAGCCACCAGGGAAGTGAGAGGCGCTCAGTTGTGTCCGACCATCTTTGTGACGGCAGGAACCGTAGTCCACGGGATCCTCCAGGCAAGAATACTGGAGCGGGTAGCCTATGCCTTCCCCAGGGGATCTTCCTGACCCAGGGATTGAACCGGAGTCTCCTGCATTGCAGATGAATTCTTTACCAACTGAGCTATCAGGGACGCCCCCACCGCCCATGAAGATGCTGAAAAATGTGTAGTTTCCCAAAACACATCCCTGTCACCCCCAAACCAATGAAGAACAGTGCGGTCATTAATCTGCAAGCTGCTTTTTGATATACCAATATGGCTTGGAAATCTTCCCTCAAAATACAGGGCTTCCACCAAGTTTTTTAACTCTTGAAGTTTATCCTGTATATTGGTTACACTCTGATTTATTTTCAAATCCCACCCTAACTGTATGATTACTTCTAAGGCCACTTTTTTTTCTTGTTTTGGTTGCTAGGCTATTTCTCAGTATGCTTGATACAAAAGCGTCAAAGAGCTGAAGCTCCACGGCAACTGCACCACAGAGAAATTTTTGTTGCCGTTGTTGAAAATAAGTCATGTACGCCCGTGGCAAGAAAACTCCAACTGTCTGGAATCCCTTCCTTATCATATGTCTTGCATACATCAGTTATTAAGAAAAGATAATTAGCGGAAAGGGCAGAGGGCTTTCCACCCATTTGAAAAGCCACACGAACAAAATAATATGTTACAGATGGGCAGTGCGGTTCTTCTAAACATGTACATCACCGAGGAGGAAGCGGCAACCCACTCCAGTCTTCTTGCCTGGAGAATCCCCATGGACAGAGGAGCCTGGCGGGCTGTCGAGCCCATGGGTTCCAAAAAGAGTTAAGCCGTGACTGAGCACATGCACACACGCACAGCAGAAGACAGGATCACAGAACAGAGGACAGGACGTTAGATGGTGTGGAAACTGAGCCACACATACAGAGACTGAGTAACAGATATCCGTAAGAATGGATAAACGGGAAAGACAATTCAGTATCACAGAGACAAATGAAAGAGAACCCCCCCCCCCAAAAAAAAAAAAGAAAAGAAAGGACATCAGTGACTTGCAGGACACTGTACTGAATGAAATGAGGCACAAACGAGAGTCCCCTGAACTGCAAGGAGATCCAACCCAGTCCATCCTAAAGGAGATCGGTCCTGAATATTCATCAGAAGGGCTGATGCTGAAGCTGAAACTCCAATCCTTTGGCCACCTGATGAGAAGAGCTGACTCATTGCAAAAGACCCTGATGCTGGGAAAGATTGAAAGCAGGAGGAGAAGGAGGCGACAGAGGATGAGATGGTTGGATGGCCTCACCGACTTGACGGACGGACATGGGTTTGAGTAAAGTCCAGGAGGCGGTGATGGACAGGGAAGCCTGGTATGCTGTGGTCCACGGGGGCTGCAAAGAGTCAGACACAACTGAGCCACTGAACTGACTGATATGTGGGATCTAAGAACCATAAGACCATGAACAGAAGAGGAAAGAAGCCGACTCAGAGGTACAGAGCAGACACTAGCGGTGACCAGTGGGGAGAAGGAAGGGGCGGGGCAACGTAGCAGGAAGGGCCTCAGAGGCGCAAGTTACCACGTGTCCACTGCATAAGCTACAAGGATATACATTGTATACCACAGGAAAGACAGGTGAGATGCGTGTGCGTCCCAGGAAACGTAGCCAATATTCTGAAACAACTGCAAGTGGAGTATAACCTTTGAAAGTTGTATAAAATGTAAAAAGTAAACTAGGAAACACTGGAGAGAAAAATACGAATTGTCCTAAATGCCCACCAAGGGAATTTCCTGGCAGTCCAGTGGTTAGGACCCTCGTGATTTTGCTGCCAAGAGCCCAGCTTCGATCTCTGGTTGGGGAACTCAGACCAATCCTGGAACTGAAGATTGTTTTTGCTGATCAGTCCTGTCCGACTCTCTGCCACCCCATGGACTGCACCACGCCAGGATTTCCTGTCCATCACCATCTCCCAGAGCTTGCTCAAACTCATGTCCATCGAGCCAGCGATGCCATCCAACCATCTCATCCTCTGTCGCCCCCTTCTCCTCCCACCTTCAATCTTTCCCAGCATCAGGGTCTTTTCCAGCGGGTCAGTTCTTTGCATCAGGTGGCCAAAGGATGAGAGTTTCAGCCTCAGTCCTTCCAATGAATATTCAGGGTTGATTTCCTTTAGGATGGACTGGTTAGTGCTCCCTGCAGTCCAAGGGACGCTCAAGAATCTTCCCCAACACCACAGTTCAAAGGCAACAAGTCCTGATTAACCGTACCTGTAACAATCAAGACGACACTGGTTTGGCCACTGATGACCGATTTCAGGATGACTGTTGGAGCTGACTATGCTGTTTCTGCAAGGAGCCCCCTACCTCCGCCTGTGGCCCCCCCGCCCCGAAACTCCCCTTCAAAAGTTCTTGTCCACTGCTGGGCAGAGGGGAAGATGGCTTTTGGACTTGAGTCCGCTTTCTCTCCCAGATGGCCAGCATGCAAAATAAAGCAAAGTTTCCTCCCAACCAACACGTACCTCTTGAGTAGTGTGTTTTGATCAGTGAGCCTGACTTCAGTAACACCCCTGTGGTAGGATCCTGTATTCTCGGTTCTCAAGAGAACCCAGAATTCTTACGTCGGGAGAAGGATTTATGGGTTTCCTTACGCCTGGAAAGCCACCGCATGGTTTTCTAAATGTGATCAGGGTGCGGCAGATGGTGGGGACTGACGGAAAAATAAATGAGGACTGAAACTCGCAGGCGGCTTCCAGGAAACACTCTTGAGTTTGCTGAGAGCTTCGGAAACCAAACCACAAGACCCAAGGCCTTCCATGTCAGTTTAGGAGGCGGCTGCCTCCCATGGGCAGCTTTCAGGTCAACGGAAAACAGAAGAGTCAATTCGGGAACAGGAATAGTCTCAACACAGAACAGAATACACCGTAAGCTCCACTGTTCCGAACAATCAGCAGGAACAGCAATAACATGCCTGAAAACATCTGCTAGCTGACTTTCACAGGCTGTAGAAATAGCTTAGACCTACATCTGCTCACGTGTATTCAAATGCCGTTCATGGACTGTAAAAAGCTTAAAGTGGGTGCTGATAATAAAAAATAATAATAATAAAATTAATACAAGTTTTATGTGGCATTAATAACCTAAAATAACAAGAAAGCTCCTTTCCATGGGATCATTTGCCAAGTTCAGAAGTTGACGAAACAGTGAAGGGTGACTTTTAATGATTTCTTTAAAAATTTTTGCCCCAGTGGAGAAGTAAATGGCAACCCACTCCAGGATTCTTGCCTGTAGAATTCCATGGACAGAGGGGCCTGGCGGGCTATACTCCATGGGATCACAAATAGTTGAACATGACTGAGGGAACTGCACTTTCATTAATTAAATTGGTTTTTACTATAATGACTTTCTTTTACGAATAACAGACTATCTCATAATGTACCCAAAATTAGTCAATACACATTTTCCTTCCCCTTAAGGGGAAAAAACAGACATATACTTACATTCAACCATAAGAAAATACGGTTTTGTGTGTGAAATGTAGGCTACCTTTAAAATGACAGCAACCTATGAATCTTATGTTGAATAAACTTAAATGTAATTTCAAAAAAAAAAAAAAAATTTGCTCCAAAACAGGACTCCATTTGAGCAAAGAGAAATGAACTCTCAGATTTGTTAAGCGTACAGACTACAGACAGACTCGTGGAACCAAATACACAGACTTAAATACTTTGGGAAGCTATAATGTGGTGTTGGAGAAGACTCTTGAGGGTCCCTTGGACTGCAAGGAGATCCAACCAGTCCATTCTGAAGGAGATCGGCCCTGGGATTTCTTTGCAAGGAATGATGCCGAAGCTGAAACTCCAGTACTTTGGCCACCTCATGAGAAGAGGTGACTTATTGGAAAAGACGCTGATGCTGGGAGGGATTAAGGGCAGGAGGAGAAGGGGACGACCGAGGATGAGATGGCTAGATGGCATCACCGACTCGATGGACATGAATCTGAGCGAACTCCGGGAGTTGGTGATGGACAGGGAGGCCTGGCGTGCTGCAATTCATGGGGTCGCAAAGAGTCGGACATGACTGAGCGACTGAACTGAACTGAACTCAATGTGGAAAAAGTTGGTTCCTTACTCAACAGGGAAAAGATGGACTATTTAATGAATGGACTGGGAAAAGCCATTCATTAAAAAAAAATATCCCTACCATGCTTCACCTATCAATAAATGACAAAGGCTTCAGCATTTTGATGTAAAAATAAATAAAGCCAGAAAACACGTTCAGCATAAAATCTGGATGAAATCCTAAGCAACACCCAAGTGTGAGAAAAGCTAAATTTGATGAAGTTTAATTTTTTTAGAATTATGTATGTTGTCACATGCATGCAGAGATACATAAAGATACATAAATATTTCGAGAAAAAATATGTATATATATGTCCTTGTTCAGTCACTCAGTTGTGTCTCTTTGTGACCCCGTGGACTGTAGCCGGCCAGGCTCCTCTGTCCATGGGATTCTCCAGGCCACTGGAGGGGGTGGCCTTTCCCTTCTCCAGGGGGATCTCCCTAACTGAAGGATCGAACCCAGGTCTCCCACATTGCAGGCGGATTCTTTACCAGCTGAGCCACCAGGGAAGCCCAAGAATACTGGAGTGGGTGGCCTGTCCCTTCTCCAGGGGATCTTCCCAACCCAGGAATTGAACCAGGGTCTCCTGAATTGCAGGCGGATTCTTTATGAACCGAGCTATCAGGGAAGCCTCATATCACCTACTATGTATAAAATACGTAAGTAATGAGAACCTACTGTTTAGCACAGAGAACTCGACTCAATGCTCTGTGATGACGTAAATGGGAAGGGAATCCAGAAAAGAGAGGGAACATATGAATACGCACAGCTGACTTGCTCTGCCATACAGCAGACAGTAACTAACACAGCGTCGTAAAGCCACTATATATCCCAGTAAAAATTAATTAAAAAAAAAAAAAAGAAAGGAGAACCCTCTCGGGCACGCAGCACTCCAAGCTCTGCACAGATCTTCAGTGAGCCCTGGCGGCCTCTCCTGGAGGGCTGGCTGCCTCGTCCCTGGCCGCCAAGAGCTGACAAAGACCTTCCACCACCGTAAGGAAGGCAAATCCATCCAACCGGTATCCCAGAGCAGGTCGTAAAACATTAACGGCCGCAGACGACGGCCCTGGCAATTTTGACCTAACGGTTGTAAAAGAAGGAAAAAAAAATAACTAACCGCACCCCCCCCCCCCAAAGAAAAAGAAAAGAAAAGCAACTCTGGACCAACTTTTGGTCAAAGTACAAATGTTGAGAGATTGTGAATACAGGCTGGAGAAAACCATGACTCCCCCACAAAGACAGCACGGTCATAAACAGGCTCTAAAATGCAGAGATGACTGGTGTGTGTCATGGAGAACGGGCATGAAGAGAAGAAAAGGATCATCACGTTTTTAATGCACAGATGTGCTGGAAAAGAGACCCATGGTTCTCTTCTGCATGCGTGCTAAGCTGCCAAAATCGTGTCTGACTCTTTAGCAGCTCCATGAACCGCAGCCCGCCAGGCTCCTCCATCCGTGGGATTCTCCAGGCAAGAAATACTGGAGTGGGTTGCCATGCCCTCCTCCAGGGGATCTTCCTGACCAGCATTTGCAGGCAGGTTCTTGACCACCAGCGCCACCCGGGGAAGCCCGCAGCATTCTTTGAGCCCCTCCCAACCATTCTGGTAAAAACTGGAAATGCAGAGCTTGGAGTTTATGTGGGAAGAGAAAAGGATTTGGAGCAGTCACGTAGAGCGTTGCCACAAACACGGACCAAGGTCCGTGCGAGTGTCTGGAACAGTTCTGCCAAATGTGCCAAAGCGGTGTCTCACCGTGACCACAGTGAGAGGTCTGGAAAGCACAAATTAAGGGCTCTCTGAGAAAGAGGACGACAAAAAGAGGAGATGGCTGGATGGCATCACGGACTCGACGGACGTCAGTCTGAGCAAGCTTCGGGAGTTGGTGATGGACAGGGAAGCCTGGTGTGCTGCCGTCCATGGGGTCGCAAAGAGTCGGACATGACTGAGCGACTGAACTGAACTGACAAGAGCGCCAGTTCTCTTTACAATGACATTCTGAAAAACAGCATAAAATTCTCACTGTTAGGATGCCAGAGGCCCCCTTCCTCAGGGGTAGCAGGAAAGGACAAGAAATTCCAAGAAAAAAAAAGCCGAGGAGCTGAACATCTGGCCACCGGGAAATGCAGAGCTCCTGGGTATCAGGATGTACTCTGCGAGAACTGAATCCTATGCCTTTCAGGCGTCTGGGCCGAGATTCTCCACGTGGACAAAAATAAGCCCAGTGGACAAGAAGTGCCAGAATTCAGACCTCATTGGGCCAAACTATTCTTTGTTCCTCCCTCACTTACTGGAATGACATCATTTAAAAAGCGCTGCCTTTTCTGGATTTCTTCCCCACTCTCCCCGCCATGTCCCCACACCTTCCTCTTAGACAGCCTGCACACAGACTCTGATTCATGAGGACGAATGATTGTTAAGCCAGTGGCTTTCCAAGACACGCCCCCCCGCCCCCCCCCCCACCCCAGGGGAACCGTAAACGCTGAATTTGCAGCCGGCTCCAAGCCAGACCTTTGTAACCCAGATACCAAAAGCTGGAGTCTATTCTCCGCGATGTTCTTGAGAACTGAAAAAGGTTTCTGGGGAAATGTGAAACCCGGCCCCAGCGGTGCTTGCCAGGGTCAGTGGGTAGAGGGGAATGGGGGGGGGGCGGGGAGGAGGAGGGCAGAATGGGTCACTCACTGTTTGACGGGTATAAGGTTTCAGTTCTGAGTACAATGCATCCTCAAGAGCTGCTGGCCAACACGCCAGTCTATGGAGCACGGAAGAGGCAGACCTGATTCCATATTAAATGTTCTTTTTTAACTCTGGTGTTTCCTCGGCTTTCTCGGGCTCTCTCTGCACCTTCTGTAAACCAACTCTGTCTCTAGCCTGAAATATACATAGTAGCACCTCCTCAAGGCTCTTGACTTTCAGAGTGTAACAGTTTTCCATTCCTAAAGAGATAAAAAGTTGCAAAACAGACCATAACATTTGTCCCCCTTGGAGGTTTACAGGAACCTGGGGGCCCTGACCCACTGCGGACAGCTGCAAGAAGGAAGGATTCCACCACCAAGAATTTTGCAACAAGTAAGCACACTCTCCCTCCTCCTGCCTTTAAAAGTGCTTTGCTGACACCATTCCAGGAGTTAGGGGGCTTTTTTGACCACAAGCTACTCGCCTCCTTGCTCGGCCCTGCAATAAAACGCTTCTCTGCTCCAAAGTCGGACATTTTTTAGTTTGTTTCACCTCACTACCCGTCAGGCACATAAACTTGTGTTCAGTAACATCTATACGTAACAACAGTCCATCCTAAAGGAAATCAAACCCTGAATATCCACTGGAAGGACTGATGCTGAAGCTCCAACACTTCGGCCGCCTGATGTGAAGAGCCAGCTCATTAGAAAACACCGTGATTGACACTGGGCAGAAGAAGGGGGTAACAGAGGATGAGATGGTTGGAAGGTATCACCAACTCAATGGACATGAGCGCCGGGAGTGAGCGCCGGGAGACAGTGAAGGGCAGGGAAGCCTCGCGTGCTGCAGTCCACGGGGTTGCAAAGAGATGGTCACAACTAACCGGCTGAACAACAACAGAACAGTTAACACTCAACACTTTATTGAGGGTAGATCTCGTGATGTGTTCCTTACCGATTCTTTCCTTAAATCGTAGGAACACTTCAGGTAATTTTAACTAGAAATAAGCAAAAAATAAATAAATAAAATAACTAGGACATTTTCAGACAGAGAAACAGAAATACTGTAAATACTATGCAGAATCTAAAAAGAAATTATACAAATGAGCTTATTTACAAAACAGACTCACAGACTTAGAGAATGAACTTATGGTTATTGGGGGGAAGAAGGGGGGAAGAGATAGTCAGGGAGTGTGGGATGGACATGGACACACTGCTGTATTTAACATGGAGAACCAGCAAGGACCTGCTGGGCAGCACAGGGAACTCTGCTCAGTACTCTGTAATAACCTTATGGTCACCAGGGGGAAGGATGGGGGAAGGGATAGTCATGGAGTGTGGGATGGACATGGACACACTGCTGTGTTTAACATGGAGAACCAGCAAGGACCTGCTGTCCAGCACAGGGAACTCTGCTCAATGTCATATGGCAGCCTGGATGGGAGGGGAGCTGCGGGAGAATGGATCCATGTGTATGTGTCGCTGAGTCCCTTTGCTATCCACCTAAAACTATCAAAATATAGTTAATTGGCTACACCCCAATTCCAGTTGAGCTATTTCAAATCCTGGAAGATGATGCTGTGAAAGTGCTGCACCCAATATGCCAGCAAATCTGGAAAAGGTCAGTGTTCATTCCAATTCCAAAGAAAGGCAATGCCAAAGAATGCTCAAACTACCGCACAATTGCACTCATCTCACAGGCTAGTAAAGTGATGTTCAAAATTCTCCAAGCCAGGCTTCAGCAATACGTCAACCGTGAACTCCCTGATGTTCAAGCTGGCTTTAGAAAAGGCTGAGGAACCAGAGATCAAATTACCAACATCCGGTGGATCGTGGAAAAAGCAAGAGAGCTCCAGAAAAACATCTATTTCTGCTTTATTGACTATGCCAAAGCCTTTGACTGTGTGGATCACAATAAAGTGTGGAAAATTCTGAAGAGATGGGAATACCAGACCACCTGACCTGCCTCTTGAGAAACCTGTATGCAGGTCAGGAAACAACAGTTAGAACTGGACATGGATCAACAGACTGGTTCCAAATAGGAGGAGTATGTCAAGGCTGTATATTGTCACCCTGCTTATTTAACTTCTATGTAGAGTACATCATGAGAAACGCTGGGCTGGAAGACGCACAAGCTGGAATCAAGATTGCTGGGAGAAGTATCAATAACCTCAGATATGCAGATGACACCACCCTTATGGCAGAAAGCAAAGAAGAACTAAAGAGCCTCTTGATGAAAGTGAAAGAGGAGAGTGAAAAAAGTTGGCTTAAGACTTAACATTCAGAAAACAAAGATCATGGCATCCGGTCCCATCACTTCATGGCAAATAGATGGGAAAACAGTGGAAATAGTGTCAGACTTTATTTTCGGGGGCTCCAAAATCACTGCAGATGGTGACTGCAGCCATGAAATTAAAAGACGGTTACTCCTTGGAAGGAAGGTTATGACCAACCTAGACAGCATATTAAAAAGCAGAAACGTTAGTGTGTCAACAAAGGTCCATCTAGTCAAGGCTGTGGTTTTTCCAGTGGTCATGTATGGATGTGAGAGTTGGACTATAAAGAAAGCTAAGAGCCGAAGAATTGACGCTTTTGAACTGTGGTGTTGGAGAAGACTCTTGAGAATCCCTTGGACTGCAAGGAGATCCAACCAGTCCATACTGAAGGGGATCAGTCCTGGGTGTTCATTGGAAGTACTGATGTTGACGCTGAAACCCCAATCCTTTGGCCACCTGATGCAAAGAACTGACTCATTGGAAAAGACCCTGATGCTGGGAAAGACTGAAGGCAGGAGGAGAAGGGGACGACAGAGGATGAGATGGTTGGATGGCATCACTGACTTAATGGACATGAATTTGTGTGAACTCCGGGAGATGGTGATGGACAGGGAGGCCTGGCGTGCTGCGCTTCATGAAGTCGCAAAAAGTCGGACACGACTGAGCGACTGAACTGAACAACAGAAAATAAGAAGCTTAATTTTAAAAGTTTAATCATATACACATTCAGTTCAATGACCCTCACCTATTTCTCATCGCTTCTCGGCCTTCTGGCTAAGATCAGTGGTGGCTCAGACGGAAAGCGTCTGTCTATAATGTGGGAGACCTAGGTTCGATCCCTGGGTCGGGAAGTTCCCTGGAGAAGGAAACGGCAAGCCACTCCAGTACTGTTGCCTAGAAAATCCCACGGATGGAGAAGCCTGGTGTCCACAGGGTCGCAAAGAGTTGGACACAACTCAGTGACTTCATTTTTCTTTCTTCTTTTGTTTTTATTTTCACATCAAAAACAGTATCCATTAAAGCCTGAAGTGTTAGGGAAGGGTTAAAACCATCACTGAAATTTAAAGGAACAGGGGCTGTTAATTCCCTGCGACAGTCCCTACAACACTCCTATCTGAGGTGTAAAAAAGTCAGTTGATAAATGGAGCCTCATTCAAGATACATGAATAAGTAGGGTCTAATCCTTATACTTTACTGTCTGAAATTCCTGAATGAGCCAAATATTTTTTAGTCGTTGATTTGAAGCTTGCTTTCTAGAGTTGAACCTATACTAATTCACCCTCCACCTATGACTTTTAAGACAATTGAGAGGATTCTTGGCCATTATAGGTTATTGCCTCATTTGCATTCCAGGTTATGGGGAACTTGCACGGCCTTTGTATAAACTTATAACGGAGACTCAGCAGGTCCAAACACAAAGTGGTTTGGCCCCCAGACTCAAAAGGCTTTCAAGCCTCTTCAAACTGCTGTCTTTCAAGATCCTGCTTTCAGCTTGCCCATAGGATCAGAGTTTAGCTTGTTTGTTACTGAAAAAAAGGCTACAGCCACATTGCTTAAGGGGAATTGCTACTATTGTTTTGAGCGACTGGACTGAACTCAACTGAACTGTACTGAAAGTTCCTAAATTTACTAATGAGGAAAATCTTAACCATACTGACTTCTTATGATGGAAGTGGGATCTTAAACACTAAAGTTTAGAGCAACAATGTTCCACCTCTAAAGCTACTGTAACTCAAGGGGTGTCAAAACCTCTAGGAATAGAATATCATTTACACTGTTCCTGGAGACTCCAATCTTCAGGAAAAGCTAAAGAGGCTGATTACATTATCAAGAGGCGTCTGCGTAAGCTAACTCAGGAAACACAAGACAGTTGCCTTCAAGTTTCACCCGTAGTTTTAACGAGGGCTCAAACTGTTCCTAAGAAGGGACTGTCTGTATGACAGAATGCTTTCTTGAGCAGATATTGTCATAGATCCTGAAGCCTTAAAATTAACTATGTGACTCAGCTTTCAGCTTTTGCAACTGCCCCATCAATTGAAGAGAAGGCAATGGCATCCCACTCCAGTACTCTTGCCTGGAAAATCCCATGGACAGAGGAGCCTGGTGGTCCATGGGGTCGCTGAGAGTTGGGCATGGCTCAGTGACTTCACTTTCACGCATTGGAGAAGGAAATGGCAACCCACTCCAGCGTTCTTGCCTGGAGAATCCCAGGGACGGGGGAGCCTGGTGGGCTGCTGTCTATGGGGTCGCACTGAGTCGGACTTAACTGAAGCGACTTAGCAACAGCAGCACCAATTGAAGGCATCCCATCGTGGGTTTCTCGGCTTCAAGGAAAGAACTTTCCTCAACTCCATGATGACATCAACAATCCTAAGATGGGCTGGTATAACATATTGTACCTTAACTATGGACATAATACAAGTTTTAATTTTGGTTATGTTTTAACTTGGCTTAAAGACTATTTTGCCTTACATCTGTAACTGTATAATGTTGGTTTGTAACCGTTTGAAAGCTTGGAAGTCACAAGTGGTTGTCCAGGCTCCTTCGAGGGCCACAACCTCCTTCAACTTATCATCTTGGGGTCCCTGGATCAGAGACCCTCAACATGAGGGTCAAGAGAGTATGTTGCCTCAAGAATTTAGGGACGACACCCCTCAACAGCAGGAAGCAGTTGAAAACGACACCCCTTTCCCTTGGCAACGTCATTCTCTTAAAAGAAAAGGGAGGATTGAGAGAGTCAATTCCTAGGCAGATTGAGAAGTCTGGGGTTCTCTGAGGAGGAGAAAGGGGTCAGGGGTCCCCAAGAAGGAGACGGGTCTGGGGCTTCGGAAGACGAGACAGGGCTCTGGAATTCTCAAGGAGGAGGAAAGAACAAACGCCTTTCGTTGCCTACACTCCTTAATCAGTCACATAGAACGTTTTTTTTCTCTAAGCCCGGAACTAACGGTCACACAACAAACAAGTCAGTTTAATTCTGCACTGAGGATTATATCTTCACTTTCAGTGGCTACAGGAGGTTTTCTGAGAGACTGTATTCTTGAATTTAAGAATACAGTCCCTGGTGGTGCAGAGGTTAAAGCGTCTACCTGCAATGTGGGAGACCTGGGTTCGATCCCTGGGTCAGGAAGATCCCCTGGAGCAGGAAATGGCAACCCACTCCAGTACTCTTGCCCGGAGAATCCCATGGACGCAGGAGCCTGGGGGGCTACAGTCCACGGGGTCGCAAAGAGTCGGACACGACTGAGCGACTTCACTTTCACTTAAGGATTATATACCCACGGTGTATCCTGCTTGAGGGCAGTTTCTCCTTCCTGAGAACCTTCTGACTGATCCTGATAGCTCAGAATGTGTATTATGGGAGTGGCTCCGGTAAGATCTTTCTATTGATAAGCTCCAACCCTCTCATCTTAAAAGGTAAAGCGTGCGAGTGGGTCGGCTAAAATTTTTTAACAACCTTGAGACGTTCTTTTGCTTTATTGTAATAACCGTTCTATTGCTTTATTGTAACTTTAAAAAGTGTATAACTCCCGTGCTAACAGTAGCAAGGGAGGGGCAACTCTCCATCCCCCTTCTGATGTCTATGTCAGAAGGTTTCTCAGTCACTTTTCAGACTTAACTCTGCTACACACACACACACACACACACACACACACAGAGTGGATACATGTATAACTGATTCACTCTGCTATACACCCAAAACTACTGCAACTTTGTAACTCAACTATCAGGTCAGTTCAGTTCTCCAATTTAAAAAAAAATTTTTAAGTTTATCTGAACTTGTAGCTTCACAAGTTTCTAAAGCAGCCTCTGGTCTGTATTGTTGGAAGGCAATTTGCTGGTAATAAATGTGACTCTCAACAGGGTTGACGGGCCGGGGTTCAAGTAGTTCAGGGCTTTTTGTCTTAAGGCAAACCAAAGCGTCCAATTTTCCGTATCAATACACTGACTGGGGGTCTTCGTCAGCCAATGCTGAATACAGAGAACCTACTTCTTCATTTCTTCAACGACGATCCTAGCATTTTTATTATGATGTCGTGTGGTACAATGGAATGAGCACGGATCAGATGGGAGTTTGAATCTCAGCACCACGATTTATGAACTATGAGACTTTGCGTGACCAACTTAAGTCTTTCTCAGCCTCCATTTCACTACCTTTAAGGGAGACAGGGGGAGGAGAAAATAACTATTTTTTAAACGTTAAATCATAGCGTCCGCCCAGGAGTAGAATTGCTGAATCTCATGGTAGTTCTTGACTCCCCTGGAGAAGGAAATGCCAACCCACTCCAGCGTTCTTGCCTGGAGAATCCCGTGGACAGAGGAGCCCAGCGGGCTGCTGTCCCTGGGGTCACAGAGAGTCGGACACGACTGAGGACAAGGACTTCCAGTTTTACTGTTTGAGGCCCCTCCACGCCGTTTTGCAGCCTGGCTGCAGCAGTCTTACATTCCCACCCACGGTGCTGAGATGTAAGTGACCACAGAATTATCTTTGTTTCAGGTTTACAACATAATTACCTTTGTCTCAGGTTTACAACATAAGTCATTCTATATATGTATATAAAGCAAAACAAACAAAAAAACACTCTAATACATCTTGGTAACATCCATCCCCTTACATAGTTAGAAATAACTGTTTTTCTTTTCTCCACACGGTCACCACCGTTTGTCATCTCTCGTCTTTGGGGATAAAAGCCATTCTGACGGGTGTGAGTTAACATCTCATGGTGGGTTTGATTCCCATTGGCAAAGAGATATCTGGAGCCGCGTTTCTCCGCAGCATGACTCGCAACATCCAAGATACGGAGACAATCTCAGTATCTGTACAGAGATGCACAGATAAGAAGACGCGGAAGGTACATAGCATGGAATACTACTCGGCCATAAAAAGGAAATCCTGCCAGTTTTAGGCAACGGAAACGGACCTGGAGGGTATTATGCTAAGTGAAATAAGTTAGACAGAGAGAGAGACACAAATATTGTATGACCTCATTTATACGTGGAATCTAAAAAGGCTAATTAAAACAAAAAAGAGTGAAACGGTGGTTATCAAGGGTTCTGTGTGTACTGAGTGCCTCAGTCATGTTCAACTCTTTGTGACCCCGTGGACTGTAGCCCCACCAGGCTCCCCTGCCCACGGGCTTCTCCAGGCAAGAATACTAGAGTGGGATGCCATTCCCCTCTCCAGGAGATCTTGCCAACAGAGAGATAAGACCCATGTTTCCTGCATCCCAGGCAGGTTCTTTCCCGTCTGAGCCATCAGGGAAGCGCTGTGAAGTCTGATACTCAGCTGCAACGATGCGATTCAAGTGTTATAAATCACACATGGGTTTGACTTACAGTGAGAAAGGCAGGATTTTTTTTCTTTTTTTTTTAAACCAAACTTCGAAGGGGACTTGGAAAGTTGGGTGTCAAGCCAAGATATGTGAGTGAGTGAGAAGGAAATTTTAAAATATTTTTGTAATGACAATGATGAAGGAACACTTTGAACAAGCCGCAAAGGTGACTTAGTCAAGACACCACAGGCCACCAGATGAGAGGCTGGCAAACCCGGCCCCCCAGCCTCCGTTTATAAATAAAACTTTATTTCAACACAGCCACACCCCTCCGTTTTACACATTGCCTGAGGCTGCTCTTGCTCACTGCATGGGAAATGCCAAAAATGCTGGCCAGTGTGTGATATAGTGGTGTATCATATACTTACAGCTTGTTTTAAAGGAGCAGAATGTGAAAGATCTCAGCACAAGAAAAACATTTATCTCTAACTATGTCAGGGGATGGATGTTACCAAGATGTATTAGAGTGTTTTTTTGTTTGTTTTGCTTTATATACATATATAGAATGACTTATGTCGTAAACCTGAAACAAAGATAATTCTGTGGCCACTTACATCTCAGCAAAACATACAAATTTAAAAAGAAAAGATTGCCACTCAGGGCTAGATGAAAGCAGAGAAGCTATAGCTTTTCCCATGACCACAGGAACAAACCAGAGTCAGACTTTTATCTTAAAAGATACAAAGTTTTATTAAACAAACCTGGAATCAACAGTATCATTCCATAAATTAGACAGCAGTAAAATCTTCCCAGGGTGTGTGTGTGTATATATATATACACACAAATCACAGTGATTTTCATTGTGCAAGGAATGGAGAGGTGTAGATACAGGCTTTTTTTTTTTTTTTCGTTTTTAAACCGCATGAGAAGCTGAGACGATCAGGGCGGGGCTCCCAGTATGACTTGGGCAGGAAGGTGGCACACCAGCCCTGGATGCTTCATCCCTTGAGAAAGAAGGAACCTCCGACCGCCCTGCAGAGCCGGAGAAAGCATCTCGGGGAGCCAGGAAAGGCGGCTGGTGAGCAGAAACCCTTCTGATCCCAGTTGCAAGAAAAAAAAACACACACACGTGCCATGAGTTCTATTTAAATAAGACACGAGTCCACCATGGGAGAGCAAGCAAAGAGAATATCAACAGAAGACATTTCCAGACACAATAACTTAGAGGAACCAGTTCCAGAATATTTCCTTTTTGATTATCCAGGATTGCGTTTGGTGGTGACCACACGGGGTCACCAGGAACAAGCTCGGTATGAAAACATGATGCCTGGTGGACGCATCGGCCCACCGCTCAACCTCCACCAAGACACAGACACACACACACAGACTCAAATATATTATTTAAGACAATCATACAGGTGGGTTTTCTCTTTGCTCTTGGTGAGTCAGCAATGCCCACGCAAGTTGAACTGATTAGTCAAAAACAGATAAAGAAGCGTACAGTATACCCAATGTCTCAGCAGGGACAGAACACACGCCAGGCAGATGGACCACCGGAAAAAAAAGAACACGGGCATCTCGTTTCAAATCTCCACTGGGAGTGATCAAAAGGCTTGCACAATGCTGTCAATTCTGTGAGGCAAAATCAAGAGGGCTGGGGATCAAAAAAAAAAAAAATTTCCACTCTTCCCTGCTCCTGAAGCTGCAGCGAGGATTCTGTGGTTACGATGGGGAGTGATTACAGTCTGCAGGGCTCACCCAAGCGGGGGTGGCCCTCGGTGCCTGCAGAGCAGGGCGTTGGGGACCTGCATGAACAGGATGGAGCCCAGTCTCACAGCTAAAACTGGTTTCCCATCGAGAGGCAACGTAGGTCGTAGGCAGAAACGGCAAAGGCAAGTCATAAGACTCAGCTGCTTGGCGCAGCCGGTGACTCGGATGGGTGGCAGGCTGGTCCTGAAATGCAGATAGAGAAGGAGGGCAAACATCTCCCAAGACGGTGAAAAACAGGGGATGCCAGACCTGCTCGAGGAGCAAGACTATGAGGAGTTTTAAAGCATCATGATGGTGTGACATGCACGCCGGTTATCGGGGTTTTTTCTCCTTTGCATATTTTGACAAATCGACAGCAGAAATCATGGTTTGTTGGTTTTTTTTTCCCCATTGCCGGCCAATGATACACGTCTCCTGAGCGGGATATCCCAACTGCCATGTCCACGGGCAATATGCCGTTATGACCGGCTAGCATTTTATCTCCTCGTGAGTTTTACGGATGGCTCTCAAACCAGGCTGGCTTTATTTTTCCCCGAGGAAAACAAGACACACCCCAATCCACCTCTTGAAATCAATGCATTTCCTAAAGACTTTATGAGTTTTTTTTTTTGGCGGGGGGGCGGGTGGGAGCGTGGAATAAGGACCATTTTTAAAGTCTTTACTGAATTTGCGACATTGCTTCAGTTTCATATTTTCGGCTTTCTAACTCTAAGGCAGTGGCATCTTAGCTCCCCCCACCAGGGATTAAACTCACATCACCTCCCCTCAACAATGGAAGGTGAAGTCTTAACCACTAGGCCACCAGGGAGAGGTTGGCGGGGGAGTCCCAAGACTTTTTCAAGAGTTACTGTCACTTAAGGAGATATTGCCAGCTTGTCAGACGGCAGCAAACAAAAAACAGATCCTTTTCCGGTTCGGAATGTCGTCACGGTGGCGGTGAACGTTTTTCAAAGCCTTGCACACCCTGATTACTTTGGATCCAAGACGCGAACATCACAGAATGCCTCCAGGGAGTGAACGATTTTCCGGTTGTATGCGGTGAGCCGTCCATGTGTTTAAGACTCATTTTGATCACGCCCAGCGTTGCATGACGTCAGACCGTTTAATTTACGGCCCAGCCACCAGCACATAATGCTTTCCCTGACTACATGGGCGCCAGGGATGTCAAAGGTGAGGTGAACCCCGCCTGGCAGTGTTGGAATTCCTCTTCCTTTCCAGCTGGCTTTCCATGGCTGCTGGTCAACGACCATGCTTTTATACAGAAGCGAGCCATCCACGGTATCTGAACCTTTGTTTTCCCTGCATAGTTCTTCAAAATTAAGGCAACGCATTTTCGTGCGTTCTTGTGCTATTTTCATCTCATAAATTACATCCTAGAGAGGAAGAATGAAGCCAAAAAACTATGCATCGGGATCAACATGTGTATTTACAATTTTTGTACTGTGTTCAAGAAAGGTGTTTCATTTATTTTGTATTTTCTTAAGCATAAGGCTCCAAATAATACTCATTTATTTTTATAGTCAGAGGACACAAGACTTAATGCTTTTCCTCGTGGGGTCTGTATCTCTGTGCAGGTTCACGCTGCTCATTCAACCTTCTAACATTCAATGACGTAATAGTTCAGAAATGGCATGATAAAGTTTGTAGACCTAGGTGGCTCACCATCTAATCCAAAGAGCGTGGTGATGGAAAAGTACAGACTCAAAATAACAGTTCTCTGGGAACATTTATCCAAGTGCACCCTTTGAAAGTAAATTTTTAATGAGCTGCCCATTGTAAGGTTTGTTTTATTCAACCTTGGACTCACTCTCACCTACGGAACGGACTGCTCTTTGAAGATGAGGTCATTTATGAGAAGGGGGTGATTCAGCGCCTTCGGCTCAAAGCTTCCATCGGTGTTGTTTCTCTTCACATCTCCTTCAAGCACACACAGCCCTTGTCTTCTGGCCCAGCCGTTGCTGTTGCTCAGCCGCAACTTCCCTTGTGTCTTTTTCTGACCCAGAGACTGCAGCACGCCAGGCCTCCCTGTCCATCACCAACTCTCAGAGCTTGCTCAAATGCATATCCATTGAGTCGGTGATGCCATCCAGCCATCTCATCCTCTGTCGTCCCCTTCTCCTCCCGTCTTCAATCTTTCCCAGCATCAGGGTGTTTTCCAATGAGTCAGCTCTTCGCATGAGGTGGCCAAAGTATTGGAGCTTCAGCTTCAGCATCAGTCCTTCCAATGAACACCCAGGACAGATCTCCTTTAGGATGGACTGGATGGATCTCCTTGCAGTCCAGGGGACTCTCAAGAGTCTTTTCCAACACCACCGTTCAAAAGCATCCGTTCTTCACGGTGCAAATGGTCAAATCTGATCCATACATGTATGTCCTTTGACATTTGTGCTACGTTAAAAAAAAAAAACAGTCTACTTTTCCCAAACATCAGCTCTCCACACCCCCTAGATGTGCCTACACAAGCGAGGGAAGCAAAAGCTGGAAAGACGCACCTTTCTGGCCCAGCACAGCAAAGAAACCAGTGTCGGCAGGTGAGCCCAGAATACCTGAGTTGCAGAGACCTGAGGAGCTGAACGCTGAGGGCGCACCCAAGCCTTTATAGCAATACGACCCGAGGACCCACTCTGCCTGCAACCCTGCAGTCCAAGGAACGGCACCTTTCTGGGCAGGAGAAGGGAGGAGGCAGGACTTGGGGGTCAGGAGAGGGCTGGGAGGTCTATTGACTGATCCCCGGCAGCCACTGAAGGCTCTAGAACTGAGTGCTTAAATGCACAGACCTCCGCAGGCTAGGGCATGGTTGGACCCTACGACCGGATTCTACACAACGGGTTGGAGCCACTCTTGTCTTTCCAGCTGAGTCCCATTTAGGCTTTTCTCCACAGCAAAGGTTAGAATCAGAAAGCAGAAGAGAAAGAGGGTAAAGACGGCAATGAATGAGGATGCGAAGCACCTCTGACCACGTCCTGCTTCTGGGAAGACACGAACTCAAACAGCAACACTGGCTCAGGCCGACACGCTCGGCACCTGGCTTTCGGGATCGACAGAGTTCACGGTCCTCACCCAGCCCTCGGGTCCAAAGGGAAAACAAAGCTCATCGCAGGCTTGTCCGGCACAGGCCGGGCAGGTCTGTGAAACCAGAAGCACAGCGAACGGATGAGGAGAGAGAAAACCACGCAGAAACAAGGAAGGTTCAAACGGTTCCATCGTATCCCTTCCGTTCCTTGCTTTTCCCAAAACCAAAGGGGAAAAGAAACACACGTGCGTTGAATTCCTCGAGCCAACGCTGAGAAGAGACGCTTCTGTATCGGGAGATGCCCATTTGGTCCAGGGATTGAACCCGGAATACGAATAGCTCGCCATCTCCCTACAGAGTCTGAAAATTTTTTTTAATGCCACAGACAAAAGTCCTTGAAAAACATTCGCACTCAGTGGCTAGTCTTGGGACTAAAATTCAAACTCACATCTCCTCCCTCTGCCTTCTGGTTTCAAGACCTCAGGCTACCAGACACAGGGATACAGACCATCATGGGATTTAACCATAAAATGCATGTAAGATAAGAAAAAATACATATATCGTAACTTTAAAAATTTTGTCCAGCAAGAGAAGATTCATTAAAAAAAAAAAAATCTGAAACATAAATATAACCTCTGGAAAGTAAGAAAATGTACATCACTCCACAATTTCTGTGCTCCAAGCATACCGCCTTTTTTTATACACAGACACGAGCAGACGCACACACACACACACACACACACACACACACACACAGTTTGTGGTCATATCTGAAGAAGTTCAGCTCAAACTTAAAAAGTCAAGTCTGTGACGGAGGAAAAAAAAAAAAAAACGAAACCAAGATATTCCAGTAGGAACACACGAGGCTAAAAAGAAGAAAACCTCCAACCAAACGAAAGTTCAAAGAGTCCTACTGTGCAGCCGATTTTCCAGTAGATTAAATAATTCCAGGGCCACGGACGTCAACAGCTGTGCAATCTCTTTATACACATCCGGGCGTATCCAAATGCGGAAGCACCCTTACTCCAAGAAGATAGATGCTTCCTCGGGTTGGCATGGGGGCCACTGTGTGTCCCAGGCAGGCTCAGATCACCCTGTGACTGGCGTGAAATGAAACAGAGGATTTGGTTACTTCTGTAAATGTTTACTCTTTCTTATCTTTTGCTTGCCCTGTGTGGCACAAGAGATCTTATTTCCCCAAGCAAGGATTGAACCTGCATCATTGGAAGGATGGAGTCTTACCCATCGGAGTGCCAGGGAAGTCCAGATTTTGTTAAATTTTCAAAACACCTGGGTACCATTTGTCATCTTAACTAACAACAACGGTGGCACAAAAGAAGCCAAAGATTCCTTTCACATTCTTATTGCAAAGACCCACAAGCCTGAATTCTACGGAGTGAGAATGCCACATAAAGAAAATGGAAACAATTTTTTTTTTAAAAGGTGGGTTCTCCATGTTCCAGAGAACTAGCCCAATCTCGTTCACAATTTGAAAAGAGATTCAGCCCAGAAACAAAAGTGGGTCTCCGTTTCCTGGTACTTTGCCACAGGACCTCACCATCAGACAAAACATTTCATGATGAAGAAAAAACTACAGGGCCCAGACTCACAATCTAAAGTGAGCTTCTGTTTTGTAAATCAGTTCAACCCACAAGGACCCAACATAGAGCACAGGGAACTCTACTGAGTACTCTCTTATAACCTATATGGGAAAAGAATTTGAAAAAGAAGAAATACATGTATATGTAAAAAAAAAAAGTATATATATAAGAAATTTTAAAATAAACAGAATTCAACTGATACAGAGCTTGCCAGCTAACTCAGATGATAAGGAACCCACCTGCCAATGCAGGAGACCCGGGTTCCATTCCCTGAGTTGGGAAGATTCCCCTGGGGAAGGGAATGGCAACCCACTCCAGTCTCCTTGCCTGGAGAATCCCATGGACAGAGGAGCCTGCTGCGCTCCAGTCCACGGGGTCGCAGAGAGTCAGACACGACTCAGCAACTAACACGTTCACTTTCACCTACTTTCAAGTGCTATCCTGAATGAATGAAATTAAAAGGTGCCTTGACATTTCAAAAATCAATACGTAAAATAAAGACATACCTTCCAGGCGGGGAGTCCCGAGCTCAGAAATTCTTGAAGACATCCAGCTCTTTCTGTGACACCGGCGGGGCAGAAGTCCAGTCATTCTCAGGATACGTTTCGAAGTTGGAGGTATCGTCCGCACTGCACAGCTTGGGGACAATCGGGGGCTGAGGAACCATCAAAGATACAGCGCCGTGGTTACAGAGGAACAGTGTTCACCAGTGAGCTTACATTCAGCCATGCGTCAGTTTTACCGCACTTTGCAGATACTTTGTTTTTCTAATAAATCAAAGCTTTGCAGAAACCTTGGATGGAGCAAGTCTGCACCAGGAAGTTGTTGTATTCAGGTATGCCTAGGTTTATTGCACCATACAGATACTATGTTTTGTTTTGTTTTGTTTATAAATCAAAGCTTTGCAGAAACCTTGGGTGGAGCAAGTCTGCACCAGGAAGTTGTTACATTCAGGTATGCCTAGGTTTATTGCACCATACAGATACTATGTTTTGTTTTGTTTTGTTTATAAATCAAAGCTTTGCAGAAACCTTGGGTGGAGCAAGTCTGCACCAGGAAGTTGTTACATTCAGGTATGCCTAGGTTTATTGCACCATACAGATACTATGTTTTGTTTTGTTTTGTTTATAAATCAAAGCTTTGCAGAAACCTTGGGTGGAGCAAGTCTGCACCAGGAAGTTGTTCCATTCAGGTGCGCCTAGTTTTATTGCACTTTATAGCTCAGCTGGTAAAGAATCCGCTTGCAATGCAGGAGACTGGGTGCCATTCCTGGGTTGGGAAGAACCCCTGGAGAAAGCATAGGTTATCCACTCCAGTGTTCTTGGGATTGCCTGGTGGCTCACACTGTAAAGAATCCGCCTGCAACGCAGGCGACCTGGGTTCCATCCCTAGGTTGGGAAGATCCCCTGGAGGAGAGCATGGCAACTCACCTCAGTATTCTGGCCTGGAGAATCCCCATGGACAGAGGAGCCTGGTGGGCCACAGTCCATGGGGTCGCAAAGAGTCGGACACGACGACTCAGTGACTAAGGGCGCACACACACATACATACTCCTTTATTTTGGTGGGTTTTTTTTAATGTAATCAAAGTTTCGCAGAAACACTACATGGAGCAAGTCTGCCCCAGGAAGTCGTTACCTTTAGGCACGCCTCATTTAACTGCACTTTGGACATACTGTGTTTTTTGCATGCTGAAGCTTTGCAGAAACTGTACATCGAGCAAGTCTATCTGCGTCCTGCCTTTTCGCTGTGTCAGCTTCTGATAATTCTCACATTTCAAACTTCCATGATTTTACTTGTGAGGTTGGGGGACGGCTTATCTTTGATGTAACTACTGACATTGGTATCCTTTTGTTTTGTATTTTTCGATTAAGGTATAGATGTTCTTTTAAGACTCTCTGCCACTCCATGGACTGCAGCGCCCCGGGCTCCTCTGTCCGTTGGATTCTCCAGGCAAGAATACTGGAGTGGTTTACCCGTCCCTTCTTCAGGGGAACGTTCCTGACCCAGGGATGGAATCGGGCATGCCTGCATCGCAGGAGGTCTCTTTACCAACTGAACCTGTGTGTGTGTTCAGGAGAGCTTGAGGCTTCCCCGGGTACGAGCTGGCAGATTTGACGTACAGCCGTACCTTCAGCTTCTTTTCGGGGACTGCGCCCCAGTCCACGAGCCGGAACCACCGGTGCTGTTTGACGTCCTCGGCTCCGTTCTGCAAAAAGGAACAGCCGTCATCAGCGCAGAGAAGGCCGGCAGGATGGGAAAGCACGGAGCACAGACAAGCTCTGGAGGATTCCACACAGAGAGAAACACGGGTTCGCCATGAATCGAGCCTTTGTCCCCAGAGAAAAACACCGATGAAGGCATGTGAGCGTCATTATATGCTTTTGGTCACGATCGAAACAAATGCAGTCATGGAACTCAGGCTTCCCTGGTGGCTCAGGGGTAAAAGAACCTGCCCGCCAGGGCAGGACATATGGCTTCCATCCCTGGGCGGGGAAGATCCCCTGGAGGAGGCAATGGCAATCCAATCCAGTATTCCTGCCTAGAGAATCCCATGCACAGAGGAGCCTGGTGGGCTATACTTCATGGGGTTGCAGAGAGTCAGACACGACTCAGTGACTAAACAGCAACATGCTGTTCACACGTATACTGCCCCAAAGACCAAAGGGCAATTATGGTTCAAGCCGTCCCAATGTAAAGTGGGATTTTCACCTTGACGATTTCCTTCAGCTGAAGCTACGCTCATTTTGTGTGTGTGAGTGTGTCAGTCGCTCAGTCGTGCCCAGCTCTTTGCGACCCTCTCGACTGTAGCCCCACCAGGCTCCTCTGTCCATGGGGATTCTCCAGGCAAGAATACTGGAGTGGGTTGCCATTTCCTTCTCCAGGGGGTCTGCCCGACCCAGGGATAGAACCCAGGTCTCCTGCACTGCAGGCGGGAAGCTTTACCACCTGACCTACTTTTACAAACGTATAAAATGAGGCTCACAAAATGATGTCGTTTGCTCACTTCGGCCCAGAGATTAAGTCACGTGACTACGGTGCAAATCGAGGATGTCACACTTGAGACGGGTTTTTCTTTTTTAAAAGACCTTGCAACGTGTGGGATTTTAATTCCCCAACCAGGGATAGGAACCACGTCGCCTGCAGCGGAAACCTGGAATCTTAAGCCCTGGACCACCAGGGAAGTCCGGAAACCTCAGAGAAGTGTTAGCTACAGGTCACTGGGTTCTTTTGGAAGGAACGAGCCTGTTCTTTAAAACTGTGGTAACGGGTGCATCATTTTGCCAACGTATCGCAAGCCATCCGACTGTCGGATTTAAAGGGGTAAACTGCACGGCATGTGAATGACGAGAGGGAGGTTCAACGGGGAAGGGGACATGGGTATCCCTATGGCGGACTCGGGCTGACGTGTGGCAGAAACCAACATAATATCGTAAAGCAATTATCCATCAGTGAAAATTTTAAAAAATATTCAGAACCAAAAAAAATGTATACGTAAATGAAGAAGTGACGATTCGTCAACTTATAGATCACTGCTGAGTCACTGACTTCTTCGGAGAGCTGAGGAGACCCGATTCTGGGTGAATCAAATCTGAAATTTGGCCAATGAAAGGGTAAGACTGTTCTGCCATGGTTGACATGCCTCAAGTCAGATGAGAGGCATTTAAAGTGAGTACCACTTAATACGTGCCAAGATGCTCAGTCGTGTCCGACTCTTTGCGACCCTGGTGGACTGTAGCCCTCCAGGCTCCTCTGTCCAGGGGGATTCTCCAGGCAAGAATATTGGAGTGGGTTGCCTTTCCCTCCCCCAGGGGATCTTCCCGACCCAGGGATGGAACTCGAGTCTCTTACGTCCCCTGCATTGACAGGCAGACTTTATACCATGAACCCCACATGGGAAGCCGTTACCGTTCCACATATAGGGATACAAATACTGACCTTCATATTTCCCAGCCTCCTCGTTCTGTCAGTAACAAGCAGTTTCCTGATGAGGTCCCTGTTTGGGCCGGGGTGGGGGCAAGAAGACAGAAACACAGACACGTTGATACGGACCCACGCAAACACAGCAGGTCAACAGCAGTAAAATTCACCCCATACAGGACACCCAGCCTGTGATTCAGCCTTCACGTTGGCTAAGCGTCTTCTAGCCTTTCTCACCACTGTTGAGTGCTAAGTCGCTCCAGTCATGTCTGACTCTCTTTGACCCCGTGGACTGCAGCCCGCCAGGCTCCTCTGTCCGTGGGATTCTCCAGGCGAGAATACTGGAGTGGGTTGCTGTTTCCTCCTCCAGGGGGTCTTCCCCGACCCAGAGATCGAACCTGAGTCTCTTATGTCTCCTGAATTGGCAGACGGGTTCTTCACAGTTAGCTTCACCTGGGAAGGCCCTTTCCCATCATTTTCTGTTCCTAAATAACCTAAACAATTTATGTGGTGCAGAGCTGCAACCCACCTAAGGCACAGAGGTTGATCAAATCATCATAGAGATGAACAGCCTTTGAACATGAGCTGGAGAAACCCTGTCTGCCCTGGGGATGTCTGACCTTCATTTCAAATACACCTGCCAGGCCAACCGCAGCCAACTACACAATGTGTGATTCTACCAAAATCAGTCATCACGCTTTGCCCGGTGGGTCTACTTATATGTGGGATTCTTGTCTGGATTCCTTGCCGTCCCGGAAGCAAGAGAAGTACTTTTGTGTGTGCTGGGTCACTGAGATTTTCCTTCTAAATAGCAGACGGTATCGGTATACTGACTCACTCACTGGACATCAACCCTGAATATTCATCAGAAGGGCGGATGCTGAAGCTCCAATACTTTGACCACCTGATGCAAAGAACTGACTCATTGGAAAAGACCCTGATGTTGGGAAAGACTGAAGGCGGGAGGAGAAGGGGACGACAGAGGATGAGATGGTTGGATGGCATCACCAACTCAATGGACATGAGTTTGAGTGAGCTCCGGGAGATGGTGATGGAAAGGGAAACCTGGCGTGCTGCGGTTCATGGGGTCGCAGAGAGTCAGACACGACTGAACAACTCAACAACAACAACAAAAAATCACAACACAGAAGGGTAGAGAAGCCTGAATTCACACCGCAGATGAGGATTCAACACAATTACGTCAAAGCATGTTTCAAGAAATCATTTCCTTTTACTTCCCCCTTAAAAATTTTATTCAAGTAACGTAATCACTCACAGTACTTACATTATACAAGGGTTCCCCGGTGGCTCAGCAGTATAGAATCTGCCTGCCAGCGCAGGACATGCAGGAGACCCTGGTTCGATCCCTGGGTCGGGAAGACCCCCTGGAGGAGGGTATGGCAGCCCACTCCAGTATTCTCACCTGGAGAATCCCACGGACAGAGGAGCCTGGCGGGCTACAGTCCACACGGTCGCCGAGAGTTGGACATGATTGCAGCGACTTAGCATGCAAAGTCATCCTAAGTCATCGAGGCCCGCACCAGCCACCAAAGTAGCTGGGAGGAACAAGGGCCTTCTTCTCGAATAACAAAGCTGCTTCCTTATTCAATATGATGACAAACAGCCTTTATTCGCTGATGATAAATACACCCATTCTCTCAAAAGATGTAAAACGGCTGCGAGTCACGAAGAGAGGAAGTGTCATCCCCGCAGAGTCATGAAAAGCTTTCCCCTTTTCGGGGGGAAAAGATGACCCACCCAAAGAGCATCAGCTGAGCTCAGAGGAACAAACCAGGATGGTACCCAGCTGGGCAGGACGCCTCCACTGGGGGGTCTGTCACGAGCTTTAGAAATGAACGTCCCCCAAAGACCAGAGAGGACGGCTGACTTACTTGACGCTGAACTCCAAATGTCTGGGGAAGTCTATCTTGCCAGCAAGAATCTTCTGATAGATGCCAAAGGCGTTGTCATCGAAAAACGGAGGAAACCTGTTAGAAAGATTAAAACGTCTATTTTTAGCAGCCAGTGGAGGGCGAGGGGGGAGGGGAGGAAACACCCGCAGGCTTTACAAGGATGGCTTCCTTCGGCCTGCCACGGGCAGAAGAGAATTTTATTTTGCGGTGTGCGCTTTCTCCTCTCACGCTAGAGTCACGGATGACTTGGGACCAGCTATGAAGGCATGGTTCCAAGAGGGCAAGCGGGAGGCACTTTGTCCCAACTACAGACGACGGGCAAGGCTAGAAAAGGCCACGACCACGAGGCTATGTGACTAGCTAGACAACACAGAGCCACTTGCGTCTGTTGTTTAGCCGTTGAGTCGTGTCCGAGTCTTTGCGACCCCGTGGACTGCAGCCCCGCCAGGCTCCTCTGTCCATGGGGTTCTCCAAGGCCAGGATACCCGAGTGGGTTGCCGTTCCCTCCTCCAGGGGAATCTTTCCAAACCCAGGGATCCAACCTGCGTCTCCCGTCTTGGCTGGCAAGTTATTCGCCCCTGAGCGCACCTGGGAAGCCCATTACGGTCTCAGAACGACAACTAACCCGGCCAGTTGTACTTCTAGAGTAACCAGCTTCCGTAGATCGCGAACCTACCGCGGCCAAGGACACCCAGCCCTCGGCGAGTGTGAACGCCTTAGAGTGAATAAAGCCCCGAGTCGGCCCTCCGCCCCGGAGCCAGAAGCCAGTTCCAACAGCGGCCGGGGGTTCGTATCCCTGCCTTGGGCGGTGGCTGTGAATGAGGATACGCCGCGGGATGGTTTCCATTCAGAAACAGGCCCGGGAGAAAACGCGTCATGCATTCCTCCACGGGCTCCCGGAGAATACGGCATACGGAGCCCCGAGGAAGCTGGCGTGACACGCCACCATCATGAGAAAGGTATGCGGGCAGCAGCTTTAACGAGCGGAAAAAAGTCATCACGAGGCAGCGCTCACAGATGCAGCCTGAGAGAAAAAGCAGACGGAACGTGCAGCCGAGAGGTCGGAGTGCGGAAAGCGGCCCAAGACGGCGCCCACGTCTGACGCGTGTGTTAGTCGCTCAGTCGTGTCCGACTCGTTGCCACCCCACGGACTATATATACAGTCCATGGGATTCCCCAGGGCAAGAATACCGGAGTGGGTAGCCTTTCTCTTCTCTCGGGGAATCTTCCCAACCCAGGGATCGAACGCAGGTCTCCCTCATTGCAGGCGGATTATTTACCAACTGACCTATCAGGGAAGCCCGCCCAGATTTGAAAGTTATCTTCAAGTGTCTATCTTTAATCCAATGGAAACCTTCCAAGATTTTATTTATTGGCCGCATGGGATGGGATATGGGGTATTCCTTCCCTGACCAGGGACAGAAGGCCCATAGCTCACAGTGGAAGCTCACAGTCTCAACCACTGGACTTCCAGGAAAGCCTCCCTCCTTCAAGCCTTTTTTTCTGTTTAATTTGACTAATTTAACCTAGACAGCATGTTAAAAAGCAGAGACATTACTTTGCCAACAAATGTCCATCTACTCAAGGCTATGGTTCTTCCAATAGTCATGTATGGATGTGAGAGTTGGACTACAAAGCAAGCTGAGCGCCAAAGAATTGATGCTTTTGAACTGTGGTGTTGGAGAAGACTCTTGAGAGTCCCTTGGACTTCAAGGAGATCCATCCAGTCCATCCTAAAGGAGATCAGTCCTGAATATTCATTGCAGGGACTGATGCTGAAGCTGAAACTCCAATCATTTGGTCACCTGATGCAAAGAGCCGACTCATTGGAAAAGACCCTGATGCTGGGAAAGATCCAAGGCGGGAGGAGAAAGGGGCGACAGAGGATGAGATGGTTGGATCCCATCATCAACTCGATGGGCATGAGTTTGAGCAAGCTCCAGGAGTTGGTGATGGACAGGGAGGCCTGGTGTGCTGCAGTCCATGGGGTTGCACAGAGTCGGACACGACTGAGCAACTGAACTGGAGGATAATTACTTGACAATATAGTGATGGTCTTAATAAAACAGATAGCGAGTGCCGTTCACACACGTGGGCACGACCTGCATCTTGACATCAGCCGTGGTGAGCTGTAGACAGAAGGACCACCTGTACTGCCCCATAAAGGCAAGCTCAAGAATTTCACCTTAAAGAATGCACGGCCAGGAACTTGTGTGGCGGTCCAGTGGTTGAGAATCTGCCTTACCGCATGGACGACGCCAGTTCCATCTCTGGTCGAGGAGCTAAGACCGTGGAGCAAGTGAGCCCAATGTGCCGCATACACGGGGTCCAAGCTACACAACTTGAGTGTCTGCAGGCCGCCAGCAAAGAGCTGGCCGGCTACAGCTGACCACTAACGCCCAATTCAGCCAAATAGATGTTCTTTTAAAAACATGCACATCAGGGCCTCCCCGGTGGGTCAGTGGTAAACAATCCACCTGCCAATGCAGGAGATACGGGTTCA
The DNA here is from genome assembly GCF_042477335.2 of Ovis canadensis. Classification (NCBI taxonomy): domain Eukaryota; kingdom Metazoa; phylum Chordata; class Mammalia; order Artiodactyla; family Bovidae; genus Ovis; species Ovis canadensis. The sequence goes on from NC_091727.1 coordinate 1,753,619, forward strand.
ATCCCTGACCCGGGAAGATCATGCCTCAGAGTATGTACCCCCCCCCCCAACAACAACAACAACAACAAAAAATATATATATATATATATATATGCCAATTTTGCAAATTTTTTCCCCATCATCTATCTATCATCTTTTTTTATAGACATCTTTGACCTACCTCAACGTTCCTGGTGGCTAAGAAGGTAAAGAATCCGCCTGTCAATGCAGGAGACCCGGGTTTGATCCCTGGGTCAGGAAGATCCCCTGGAGAAGGGCATGGCAACCCACTCCAGAACTCTTGCCTGGAGAATCCTATGGACAGAGGAGCCTGGCAGGCTACGGTCCATAGGGTTGCAGACTAAGACACGACGGAAGCTATGCTTGGCAAACACAGAACACACATCCTATTACGATACTACGAGGGTCAGCTCCGGAGAAGGCAGTGGCACCCCACTCCAGTACTCTTGCCTGGAAAATCCCATGGATGGAGGAGCCTGGTGGGCTGCAGTCCATGGGGTCGCTAAGAGTCGGACACGACTGAGCGACTTCACTTTCCCTTTTCACTTTCATGCATTAGAGAAGGAAATGGCAACCCACTCCAGTGTTCTTGCCTGGAGAATCCCAGGGACGGGGGACCTGGTGGGCTGCCGTCTACGAGGTCGCACAGAGTCAGACACGACTGAAGCGACTTAGCAGCAGGATCAGTTCAGTTCAGTTCAGTCTCTCAGTCGTGTCCAATGACTAGGATACGGTGTATTGAAATACTAGACTTCTAATAATTGTGTTTACATAGTAACTGTAATAATCATTCTAACATATCCTAATATTGTATTCTAACTCTCTCCCTTGTATTTTAATAATTTCTATTGTAGAATATTAGAGTACACTATAGACTATGTAGGTTCCCATAGTAGAAGAACACAGTCGCTCAGTCATGTCCTACGCTTTCTGACCCCGTGGACTGTAGCCCGCCAGGCTCCTCTGTCCATGGGATTCTCCAGGCAAGAATCCTGGAGTGGGTCGCCGTGCCCTTCTCCAGGGGATCTTCCCAAGCCAGGGATCCAACCCAGGTCTCCTGCATTGCAAGCGGATTCTTTACTGTCTGAGCCACCAGGGAAACCCCGAATGTCCTAATAAGATCCCATTATCTTCCAACAACATATCTTCCAATCGTACACTATATTCCAGCGTTATCTTTGCTACGGTATTCCATATTATTATATTCCATGAAATTACATGCCCCCCCCCCCGCCCCCCGTAATAATACAGACTAAAAAAACAGAAGACACAGGAAGTCCATTCTAGCAAGACGTCTTCTGGGCAGCGGGATTCAATTCTCGGGCAACGCTACCCTCTGCTGGTCAGAAACGCTCAGGAAGAACACAGCCACCCGTGGCCGGGACATGTCTGGAACACTGATCAAACACAGGCGCACAAAGATGTATGATTCTTCCATTTCTTTTTACATTTTGCATTTCTGACACCGTAGGGAATGCATTTCAGTCTTGTGTTTCTGACCGGGACTTCCTGGGCTGGGGTGCATGGGAAGGGATTTTTTTTTTTTTTTGGTCTATTTGATTGACTACAGAGGCGCGTGTGAGCAAAGAGAGAGAGAGAACAGAAAAAGGGCAAGGGGACGGAGGAGGGGCAGACGGGGGCGGGGAGGAGTCCTGGGCGGACAATTCCCCCTCCTCTGCCTGCCGGCCAAGCACAGCATCCCAACAAGAGCCGTGTGAGCACAGGACGGCCAGGAAGCAGCGAGTGCTCGGACATCTACGGGGAAGACGCTTGCTCTGTCTGCCCGGCGTGGGGAAACGCGTGCGTGCGGGCTCAGTCGCTCAGTTGTATCTGACTCTTTGGCGACCCCGTGGACTGTAGCCCCACCAGGCTCCTCTGTCCATGGGATTCTCCAGGCGAGCACACTGGACTCGGCTGCCATTCCCCTTCTCCAGGGGAATCTTCCCGACCCAGGGAGCGAACCCGCCTCTTTCCACTTCTGCACTGGAGACAGATTCTTTACCGCCTCATGGAATTCCTAGCAATACCTCACGAAAACGCCAGGCACGAGTGGTTAATCATGCTGATACAGAATCTGGACCGGGGTGGTAAATGCAATTCCAAACATTCCCCGAGGCATGTTTGGGGCTTTCAGGAAAGAACTGGACTCTTTCCTTTCTGCAGCACTGTTCCTTCCGAATGTCCGAAAGAGCGTTTCTTTACCCAACGTGCCCACAACCCAGCTCGGGGCTTCCCTGGTGGCTCAGATGGCAAAGAATCTGCCTGCGATGCAGGAAACTCGGGTTCCACCCCTGGGTCAGGAAGATCCGCTGGGGGAGGGCATGGCAACCCACTCCAGTATTCTTGTCTGGGACCATTCCACGGACACAGAAGCCCGGTGGGCTACAGTCCACGGGGTCGCAAAGAGTTGGACACGACTCAATCGCTAACATATACATCCAGCTCTGGGAATCACTCTGGAGTGATCGGTGCGTGATGAATCGTATACTCTTGGCAGACAGGGACATTTAGAGACAAAAGATCTCAACAGACACGCCCTGCTGGTCCCCCAAGCTCCTGCTGCTGCTTCTTTTGAAAGCAAGCCGAATGGTCAGTTCATATCATCATCACCCACAGTGGGAAACTTTCGGAAGATCCCACACCAAGTGTGTGCATCCCCCGACAATCCCTGCACCTAACCCTTGGGGCTGAGCACCCAGGGAACTGTGGGAGACCCCACTCCAAGTGTGTCCATCCCTGACCCCCTGCACCAAATCCTGGGGGCTGAGCACCTGGGAACTGTGGGAGACCCCACTCCAAGCGTGTCCATCCCTGACCCCCTGCACCAAATCCTGAGGGCTGAGCACCTGGGAACTGTGGGAGACCCCACTCCAAGCGTGTCCATCCCTGACCCCCTGCACCAAACCCTAGGGGCTGAGCACCCAGGGAACTGTGGGAGACCCCACTCCAAGCGTGTCCATCCCTGACCCCCTGCACCAAATCCTGAGGGCTGAGCACCCAGGGAACTGTGGGAGACCCCACTCCAAGCGTGTCCATCCCTGACCCCCTGCACCAAATCCTGAGGGCTGAGCACCCAGGGAACTGTGGGAGACCCCACTCCAAGCGTGTTCATCCCTGACCCCCTGCACCAAATCCTGAGGGCTGAGCACCCAGGGAACTGTGGGAAACCCCACTCCAAGCGTGTTCATCCCTGACCCCCTGCACCAAATCCTGGGGGCTGAGCACCTGGGAACTGTGGGAGACCCCACTCCAAGCGTGTCCATCCCTGACCCCCTGCACCAAATCCTGGGGGCTGAGCACCTGGGAACTGTGGGAGACCCCACTCCAAGCGTGTCCATCCCTGACCCCCTGCACCAAATCCTGAGGGCTGAGCACCCAGGGAACTGTGGGAGACCCCACTCCAAGCGTGTTCATCCCTGACCCCCTGCACCAAATCCTGAGGGCTGAGCACCCAGGGAACTGTGGGAAACCCCACTCCAAGCGTGTCCATCCCTGACCCCCTGCACCAAATCCTGGGGGCTGAGCCCCCTGGGAACTGTGGGAGACCTCACTCCAAGCGTGTCCATCCCTGACCCCCTGCACCAAATCCTGCAGGCTGAGCACCCAGGGAACTGTGAGGAGACCCCACTCCAAATGTATCCCTGACGCCTGCACCAAATCCTGGGGGCTCAGCCCCCAGGGAACTGTGGGAGACCCCACTCCAAGTGTGTCCATACCTGACCCCCCTGCACCAAATCCCAGGGGCTGAGCCCCCCAGAGCAAGTGAACAGGCCAGGGAGCCACAGGCATCTTCCCCACAGAAAGGGTACTCACCCTGACAGCATCTCGAATATCAGGATACCAAGTGCCCACCAGTCCACCGCTCGGCCGTGGCCCTTGCTCTGAATGACCTCGGGGGCCAGATACTCGGGGGTCCCACAGAGGGTCCACGTCCTGTGGGAAGAGAAGGAGGTGGGGTCCACAGAACTCAGGGGTGATTGGCCTACACGTGCACCTCAGGAGCGGGGAGGCTACGTCACTGAATTAATCTATGCGGAGCCTTAGACCCCAAACCTGTAGATAGACACGGCAACGCTGTCCTCTGTGACGTTTTTCCTTTTATAAACAGTTTTTTTTTCAATTTAAGGTTTTCAACTTTTACTTCATATGAGCATACAGCCGATGGATAATGTTGTGATGGTTTCAGGTGGACCGTGAAGGGACTCAGCCACACAAACACAAGTACCCACTGTCCGCCAAACTCCCCTCCCATCCAGGCTGCCACTCAGCAGAGTTCCCGGAGCTGTCCAGCAGGTCCTTGCTGGTTCTCGGTGTTAAACCCAGCAGCGTGTCCCTGTCCATCCCAAACTCCCCGACTATCCCTTCCCCCACCCTTCCCCCCTGGTGACCATACAGTTATTACAGAGTATTGAGCAGAGATCCCTGTGCTGTCCAGCAGGTCCTTGCTGGTTCTCCATGTTAAACACAGCAGGGTGTCCATGTCCATCCCAGACTCCCTGACTATCCCTTCCCCCATCCTTCCTCTCTGGTGACCACAAGGTTATTACAGAGTATTGAGCAGAGATCCCTGTGCTGTCCAGCAGGCCCTTGCTGGTTCTCCATGTTAAACACAGCAGTGTGTCCATGTCCATCCCAGACTCCCTGACTATCCCTTCCCCCATCCTTCCCCCTGGGAACCCTAAGGTTATTACAGAGTATTGAGCAGAGTTCTCTGTGCTGTCCAGCAGGTCCTTGCTGGTTCTCCATGTGAAATACAGCAGGGTGTCCATGCCCATCCCACACTCCCCAACTATCCCTTCCCCCACCCTTCGCCCCTGGTGACCATACAGTTATTACAGAGTATTGAGCAGAGATCCCTGTGCTGTCCAGCAGGTCCTTGCTGGTTCTCCATGTTAAATCCAGCAGTGTGTCCATGTCCATCCCAAACTCCCTGACTATCCCTTCCCTCACCCTTCCCCCCTGGTGACCATAAGGTTATTACAGAGTGTTGAGCAGAGTTCCCTGTGCTGTCCAGCAGCTCTTTGCTGGTTCTCCATGTTAAACACAGCAGTGTGTCCCTGTCCATCCCAAACTCCCCGACTATCCCTTCCCCCACCCTTCCCCCCTGGTGACCATAAGGTTATTACAGAGTACTGAGCAGAGTTGCCTGTGCTGTCCAGCACGTCCTACCCCATACATAAAGACAATAACCTTGTCTTCCCTGAGTTTCTTCCTTTTATGATCATGACGAAATGATGTAAGTCACTCAGCCACGTCCAATTCTTTGCAGCCCCATGGACCGTGGCCCACCAGGCTCCTCTGGGATTCTCCAAGTAAGAATTCTTGGAGTGATTCTTTTCCAAGTAAGATTCTCTAAGTAAGAATACCAGAGTGGGTTGCCACTTCCTCCTCCAGGAGACCTTCCTGACTCAGGGATCAAACCCGGGTCTCCTGCATGGCAGCCAGATTCTTGACAGTCTGAGCACCAGGGAAGCCCTGCTTCCTTTTATAAACACTCATTAAGCGAAACAGACTCGAAGTTAACAGTCCTGTTATCACGGCCGTGTATTATTCTTGGTGTTTCCCTTCCCTGCTCGGAAGCAAAACCCCCAAAATCCTGTTTCCCCATAAAACGTTATGAAAACAGATTCAAGCCACTGACTTGTGAAGCCTGCTGTACCAGTGAAGCATCTTCTCTGCCCTCTCTGCAGGAGGTCTGAAGTGTGTGCTGAGCTTCTGTGGGTTCACTGACACGTTAGTGTCAGCAGCGCCATTCAAAAATCCTGAGGCTAAGGGGCTCTGGGATGTTTGGGGGTAGAAACAGGGCTGAGACCTTTGGAAGTGATTTTCTCTCCGAGATGAGCCGAGACCTGCAGGAAAGTTAGCTTTTGGCGCCACCTAGAGGACAGCCGGGAAAAGACCGTGATGCTGGGAAAGACCGAAGGCGGCGGGAGAAGGGGGCGACAGAGGATGAGATGGCTGGATGGCATCACCGACTCGATGGACGTGAGTTTGAGCAAGCTCTGGGGGTTGGGGATGGACAGGGAGGCCTGGCATGCTGCAGTCCATGGGGTCGCACAGAGTCAAACATGACTGAGCAACTGAACGAGAGCAACGCAGCACCTCGGGCTGAAAGCCGGAGATCCAATGAGCGAGACAGACCCAGCAGAGGAACTGCCTCCCCTTAAATCTCCTGCACCAGCAGCCGGTTTTTTTTTTTTTTTTTAACACTATCACCACCTCGTTGCTTTGGCTCAGGAAATTCTTTAGTTCTGCGGGCCGATCCCTTTAGAGCTGTGTTTCCAGCCTGGGGGCGCATCCAAGGTTGTCTGAATGCGGCTGGAAGCTGTGAGGTCAGACCAGCTGGAGGCGGTGGCAAGTAACATACCTGCCAGGTGTGGTGTCTCCGCTTACGCGCGGAAAGTTGAGTCTCTGTCTGGCGGCAACCTCAGCTGAGAGGCCCACACATCGAAGGCTGTACGACTTAGCAGTTTTCCAAGTAGACTCAGGTAGCCTGACACCTTTTTCTTTTTTTAGCTCTGCCAGTTTATAGCTACCAACCCATCTCCCTCCAACCTCAGACACGCCTGCTCAGTCACGTATCCCCACGGACTGCAGGCCGCCAGGCTCCTCTGTCCATGGACCTTTCCAGGCAAGAATACTGGAGTGGGTTGTCATGTCCTTCCCCGTATCTTTTTGAAGCAAAAGCTTTTTCCAAAAAGACTCCACGCTTCTTAGGAGCTAGAGAGGCATAAATTGCTAGAAACAGCTTCAGAATAGAGCAAAGCTTCGTAAAACTTTACATCTCGAAGCGGAACTGCAGTTCCGTGAAACGTTCCAACAGCGTTTCCACAAGCCCCAGAAATGTCAGTCCTCACTTAATATCCCCAAAGAAAACTGAAAGCAGGGCGCTGAAGAGACTTGTGTACAGCCACGTTCGTAGCAGACACTTACGGAAAAGCGGGAACGGTTTGTCCTCTTCCTTTAAGAGAATTCTCTCTATACTTAAAAAATTTTCCCAATCCTCTTGGGCACACGAGGCATCCATTGTTAGAAACAAGCTTGTGATTTGCAAGAAATATGGAAAGAGAAAGACGGACGGCTGTTGATGGTGGGGGGAAAGTGCTGGTCCCGGCTGTGAATTATCAACGCTCTGCTGTGGTCTTTTTCACTCACTCAGCTCATGGAGAGAAGGCAAGGTGATATCCACCGCTGTTACTTTTTCTCAGTGTTATCATTTCCACTACGACACGGGGCTTCCCAGGTGGCTTAAAGAGTAAAGAATCCGCCTGCAGTGCGGGAGACCCGGGTTCAATCCCTGGGTCAGGAAGATCCCCTGGAGACGGGATGGCAACCCACTCCAGTACTCTTGCCTGGAGAATCCCCATGAACAGAGGAGCCTGGCGGGGCTACAGTCCATGGGGCTGCAAAGAGTCGGACATGACTGAGCAACTAACACCTTCAGGGGTAGGAGGCTGTTATCCAGGGAGAGTGCGGTTGGTCTGTGCAACAGACGTCCAGCTGGTGCTATGTTCATATTCCCAAGTGCCCACTGTGGCATCCACACTGGGTTGAGCTGAGTTCCACCCAAAAGTCCTAACGAAAGGCTGGTACCCGTGAATGTGATCTTGCTCGAAACAGGGTCTTGGAAGATGTAATCAAGAGAAGATTGGGCCTAACCCAGCGACTCGTGTCCCCGTAAGAAGAGGGAGGCAGACGGAGATTTCGCTTTACCACGGGAGGACACGGTGAGAATGAGCCGGGAAGAGACCGTCATCAGGAACTCGGGTCGTGGATTTCAGAACTGGGGAGGGTAATAAATGTCTTCCAGGGTCGCACATCCGGTACTTCTAAGACCGCACTGCCGTGACGTCACCTGACCTTGATTTCCCTGCAACAAGACTCTCTCCAAGTCAAGTCACAACGGGAGGTAGAGCTTTAAGACAGGGATTCTGGAGGGACATACATGCACTCCACAGCAAAGGAGAGTGATCGCGATGCTGGTGGTGATGGTGGTGGTGACGACAATAATGGTGGTGATGTTGATGGCGATGATGGTGGTGATGCTGATACGATGGTGGTGATAACGACATGATGAGAGTGGTGATGCTAGTGATGGTGGTGACATTGATGTGGTGGTGGTGGTAACAATAATGATGGCGGTGATGCTGATGGTGATATTGATGTGGTGGTGGTGGTAATAATGATGGCGGTGATGCTGATGGTGATATTGATGTGGTGGTGGTGGTAACAATGATGGCGGTGATGCTGATGGTGGCGATGGTGGTGATTTTGATACGACGGTGGTGATGTCGATGGTGATAATCCTATGATGATGGTGGTGACGACATTGACGGCAGTGATGCTGACGGTGGAGACAGTGGTGACGTTGATAACGCTGCTGCTGCTGCTGCTGCTGCTGCTGCTAGTCGTGATGGCAGTGAAGGTGAGAATTATGAGGTGACGTTGGTGCCGGGAGGTTGGACGTGATGAACTGAGAAGCACTGCCTCTCTACCCCACATCCACTACCTGATCGGAACTGTCTTTAGGAAAGACTTTCCAACAAGCAGATCCAGCCATCCTTACCTCTCACCCTACAGGGTAGGAACAGCTCTCATTTCACAGATGAGATGAGCAATGCCAGGAACACAGGGGTGACCCCAATCTACACACTCACTCCGACCCTCTAGAAACGGGCAAACACACGAGTCCAACGCAGACAAGCGGTGCCCACAGCAAGCCTTCATTCCGCACTGCCCCTCTGAGGTGCTTCCATTAACAGAGGCTCTTGGTAAGGGAGATAAACTTATCCTGAAACCCATAAAGCACTATCGCTTGGCAACTGTGGGGATACGGGCAGACCGTCTCACCTCTCAGAACCACAGATGTCTCAGCTGGGAACTGGTGATGGTCGGGCCAACTGATCACCCAGCGAATCTGTGAAGCATTTTACTGATGGTTTGTTGGAATCAAGCTTCCAAACAAAATGACTTTGGAAAAAAAAAGGAGGACTTTCATGTTGATGTTTGGTAGACGCCAACACAATACTATAGTGCCATTATCCTTCAACTAAAAACAAATTTAGAACAATGGAATTCTGTAAAGCAATCATCCTTCAATTAAAAATAAATCATGGAGAAGGAAATGGCCACCCACTCCAGTATCCTCAGCTGGAAAAATCCATTGACAGAGGAGCCTGGCGGGCTGCAGCCCATGGGGTTACATGACAGCGAGCGTCCATGAGGGTTCAGGGAGATGGGTGGGTAGCAATAAACTGGTATAAGCAAAAATAAATAAATATATTAAAAAAATAAAATTAATAAAAACAAAAAAAAACTGGCCTCCCCTGGAAGTTGAGAGATTGGGAATCCACCGCTGAGGGTGGTCACAGGTTGTCAACACCTCTGCTTCCTTGCTTTGTCCCCTGGGTCCCATCCCTGATCCAGGAAGACTGCACATCACACAGGGCAGTGAAAACCCCGTGCGCCACCGTGAGTGAGCCCGCTCTAGAGCCCGTCCTCCACAACGGGAGAAGCCGCTGCAATGAGAAGCCCCGCGGGTCACGACCGGAGAGGGGCCCCTGCTCGCCACAACTAGAGAAAAAGCCTGTGTGCTCTGCTGAGTTGCTCGGCCATCTCTGACTCTTTGTGACCCCATGCTCTGTAGCCCGCCAGGCTCCTCTGTCCATGGGGATTCTCCAGGCAAGAACACTGGAGTGGGTGGCCATGCCCTCCTCCAGGGGACCTGCCTGATCCAGAGATGGAACCCAGGTCTCCCACATCGCAGGCAGATTCTTTACCAGCTGAGCCACCAGGGAAGCCCAAGAATACTGGAGTGGGTAGCCCATCCCTTCTCCGGGGGATCTTCCCGACCCAGGAATTAAACCGGGGTCTCCTCCATTGCAGGCAAACTGTTTACCAGCTTAGCCACCTAAGTACTGCAATGAAGACCCAGTACAGTCAAAAAGAACAATTTTTTTTTTAAACAAGGGTGGACTTTATACCCAACACTGCTAATAGATGGCAGCACCACTATCATAGAATAAAACCCAGGTTTAAAGCTACCTGTACTCTTTCTACAAACACTGAGAGTGAAAGTCACTCAGTTGTGTCCAACACTTTGCGACCCCACAGACGATCAGTTCAGTTCAGTTCAGACGCTCAGTGGTGTCCAACTCTTTGCGACCCCATGAATCGCAGCATGCCAGGCCTCCCTGTCCATCACCGACTCCCGGAGTTCACGCAGACTCACGTCCATCGAGTCCGTGATGCCATCCAGCCATCTCATCCTCTGTCGTCCCCTTCTCCTCCTGCCCCCAATCCCTCCCAGCATCAGAGTCTTTTCCAATGAGTCAACTCTTCCCGTGAGGTGGCCAAAGTACTGGAGTTTCAGCTTTAGCATCATTCTTTCCAAAGAAATCCCAGGGCTGACCTCCTTCAGAATGGACTGGTTAGATCTCCTTGCAGTCCAAGGGATTCTCAAGAGTCTTCTCCAACACCACACTTCAAAAGCATCAATTCTTTGGCGCTCAGCCTTCTTCACAGTCCAACTCTCACATCCGTACATGACCACAGGAAAAACAATAGCCTTGACTAGACGGACCTTAGTTGGCAAAGTAATGTCTCTGCTTTTGAATATACTATCTAGGTTCGTCATAACTGTTCTTCCAAGGAGTAAGCGTCTTTTAGTTTCATGGCTGCAGTCACCATCTGCAGTGATTTTGGAGCCCAAAAAAATAAAGTCTGACACTGTTTCTACTGTTTCCCCATCTTATTTCCCATGAAGTGATGGGACCAGATGCCACGATCTTCATTTTCTGAATGTTAAGCTTTAAGCCAACTTTTCGCTCCCCACAGACTATATACATCCATGTAATGCTCCAGGCCAGAATACTGGAGTGGGGAGCCTTTCCCTTCTCCAGGGTATCTTCCCAACCCAGTGATCGAACCCAGGTCTCCCACGTTGCAGGCGGGTTCTTTCCCAGCTAAGACACAAAGCACCCCACTTTATTCTTAGCCATGTAAGTGATGAAATTCTATAGTGAAATTGACATTGACTTTAACTTCATCAGAGAAAGTAATCCCAGGACGGCCCCTGTGTAAAAGTCACCAGACATGAGTTATTTAATGTAAGTCACTTCAGTTCAGTCGCTCAGTCGTATCCGACTCTGCGACCCCACGGACCACAGCACGCCAGGCCTCCCTGTCCATCACCAACTCCCCGAGTTTACTCAAACTCGTGTCTATTGAGTTGGTGATGCCATCCAACCATCTCATCCTCTATCGTCCCCTTCTCCTCCTGCCTTCAATCTTTCCCAGCATGAGGATCTTTTCCAATGAGTCACCTCTTCACATCAGGTGGCCAAAGGATTGGACTTTCAGCTTTAGCATCAGTCCTTCCAATGAACAGCCAGGACTGATTTCCAATGACTATTCAGGATTGATTTCCTCTAGGAGTCACTTCCTTTAACGTAAAACTGCTCCGCAATTGTTTGCCATAAACAGATGTTTCTGCAACGTGAGGAACAGTACTCACGTGAACCAACCCCAACTCGTCACAGGAATGGACACCAGGGGCGTTTGTCCCAGATCTAGCTTCTGATATGGGAGTCATCAGCTGTACTTTCACTGCACAGAGTGAAATTCTAACCCGGTTTTAATCAGAATGTAAATGTAACAACCCACACTCAACGCACAGACTGAAAAATGGACGCGAATCTGCTTTCTTTCCAACCGTTTCAAGCGTCACGGGCAATAAACACAGATCTCGTGTTTCTGATGGGAAATCAGTGCCCAACTTAAAGAGACACCAAAGGAGAAACGATGTTTGGAATTTCAAAACCTGAGTAGCGAAGATTCATGGAGGACTTCCCATGGTTCAGACCCACGCTTCCAAAGCAGGGAGCACGCACGTTCCAGCCTTGGCTGGGGAACTAAGATCCTACACACCATGAGGTGTGGACAGAAAATATTCACGGAGAGTCTGTCAGAGCTGATACGGACAATTAGTTGAAATGGTCCCATTTGGGACATCCTGAATTAAATCAAGTTCTGAATGAAATCATTTATGCCTGGTTTGACTTTTTGAAACAAGACTCGTTAAAAATGTGAAATAATTCAGATCTGTGCTGAATTTGTTTTGAACAGCAATGCTCTCGATAGCAACGTTAGGAAGCTAAATTAGTACAATCGTGCAGAGGAAGGGAACACACACCTTTGTCCTGGGAAATACGGTACTGTACGCTCCTCAGTAAGCTAAGGCGTGTCTGAGTCTTCGTGACCCCAGGCGGTGTCAGAAGGACTGGGCTCTGGGGCTGTCTCTAAGATTGTCCTGAGCTTGGGGACAAAATAACACACCTCTACCTCTTAAAATGTCATCATCCTTATTACAGACAATAGCCGAGGGCGTGGTGACAACCTCATTGTCCGTCAGCAGAAGAAACTATAAAGGAGGTGGAGTACCTATACGAGATGGAATATTACTCAGCCATGCGAAAGGACGACAGCGTGCCATTTGTGGCAACGTGGATGGACCCACAGATGGGCATATTAAGTGAAGCTGGTCAGGTAGAGACAAAAGCTATACGGTATCAGTTATAAGGGTGAGTGTTAGTGGCTCAGTCATGGCTAACTCACTGCCGTGAATTGTAGCCTGCCAGGCTTCTCTGTCCATGAGATTCTCCAGGCAAGAACACTGGAGTGGGTAGCCTTTCCCTTCTCCAGGGGATCTTTCCAACCCAGGGATCGAACCCAGGTCTCCGGCATTGCAGGCAGATTCCTTACCAGCTGAGCCCCCAGGGAGCCACCCATCACTTCTGCTGAGATGAGGAATCTCAACAGAAAGCAACTCCCAGCACAGAAGGCGGAGTGGAGGCCGCCAGAGGCAGAGGGCGGGGAGAAGGGGCAACACGGGGAGGGCGACGGGCACTCACTTGTCCACCAGCTTCTTGGCGAACCCGAAGTCGGTGAGCTTGACGTGGCCGTCTCTGTCCAGCAGGATGTTCTCCGGCTTCAGGTCCCTATAGACGATGTCCCGGGAGTGTAGGTACTCGATGGCACAGACGATCTCGGCCGCGTAGAACAGCCCGGTGTTGCTGGAGAAGCGGCCGCGGTTCCGCAGGTAGCTGAAGAGCTCGCCACCCGGCACGAACTCCATGAGCATGTACAGGAATCGGTCGTCATGGCCCGTCCAGAACCTGCACCGGGGAGTGTGGGGGGATCCCAGTGAGACTGAGCGCTCCGCCCCGGCCGGACACACAGAGGCTGAGGTGGGCAAAGCATTGAGCTCATGGCCCGTCCAGAACCTGCACCGGGGAGGGCGGGAGGATCACAGTGAGACTGAGCGCTTTGCCCCGGCCGGACGCACAGAGGCTGAGGTGGGCAAAGCATTGAGCTCATGGCCCGTCCAGAACCTGCACCGGGGAGGGCGGGAGGATCACAGTGAGACTGAGCGCTTTGCCCCGGCCGGACACACAGAGGCTGAGGTGGGGAGAGGATTGAATTCATGGTACATGAACAGGTCACGCAAAGATACATCTACAGGGGCGGTCTAGCAGTCACATATGGATAGGAGAGCTGCACCAGACAGAAGGCTGAGCGTCTGAGAACTGATGCTTTCCAACTGTGGTGCTGGAGAAGACTCTGGAGAGTCCCGTGGACTGCAAGGAGACCCAACCAGGCCATCCTAAAGGAAATCAGTCCTGAATATTCACTGAAAGGCCTGATGCTGAAGCTGAAGCTTCAATACTCTGGCCACCTGATGTGAAGAGCTGACTCACTGGAAAAGACCTTGATGCTGCAAAAGATTGAGGGCGGGAGGAGAAGGGGGCGACAGAAGTTGAGATGGTTGGATGGCGTCACCCACTCAGTGGACATGAGTTTGAGCAAGCTCCAGGAGCTGGTGATGGACAGGGAAGCCCGGCGTGCTGCCGTCCATGGGGTCGCAAAGAGTCGGACACGACTGAGCGACTGAACAACAACTTCCTTGGTTCTGCAAGTGCTGTTTCCATTACATAGGAGGGTGACAGACTCTAAGCCGAGGTGATAAAGGCGTTGGAGAAAGAGAGAGAAGAAAAGAACAGACTGGTAGATTCAACAGCCAGCACAAGGCCCTCAGTCATGAGAAAGCCAGGTGCTGCAGTCCCTGGGTTCACAAAGCGCTGGACCAGCTGAACGACACACACCGTCACAGACATGTATATGTGTCCACGTATACGTGTCATGAAGAGTGAAGTCGCTCAGTCGTGTCCGACTCTTTGCGACCCCATGGACTGTAGCCTGCCAGGCTCCTTCGTCCGTGGGATTTTCAAGACAAGAATACTGGGGTGGGGTGCCATTCCCTTCTCCATCTATTGGAATAAATACAACTGTATAAGATACGGCCCTGGAAAAGGTACCCATAAGAAAGAGATGGTCACACTAAGTGAAGCCAGACAGAATCACAGAAATACCACCTGATACTACTTATGCATAGAGTCTATAAGAGAATGACAAAGTCCCCTAAACAAAACTTTTAGACACACTGGGAAACCAAAAACCTCTTGCTACTTGCCTTACAGCACTCTCTGCTTTACTGAGGTGCTCGCCACTGAATCCGCTGTATCTCTGAGGTCTACCTATAGCAAACTGTTATCAATATATAGATATATATATCAATATATCAATGTATAAGCACTGGAGGAGATCGCTTGCAGTGACCCAAAACGTAACTGGAAGGAAAATCAGACAGAAGTAATGAAGTGCAGTGATCAGGAAACTATACGTGCTAAGAGTCATGTCTGACTCTTTGTGACCCCATGGACTACAGCCCACCAGGCTCCTCTGTCCATGGGATTCTCCAGGCAGGAATACTGGAGTGGGCTGCCATGCCCTCCTCCAGGGGATCTTCCCGACCCAGGGATCAAACCCAGGTCTCCTGCACTGCAAGCAGATTCTTTATCGTGTGAGCAACAGCAAAGTTCCCAGGGAAATATATGTTTATGCAATTAAAAAAAGATGAGGGAATTCCCCAGTGGTCCAGCGGTTAGGACACTGCGCTTTCATTGTTGAGGGCGTGGGTTTGATGCCTGGTGTGAGAACTAAGACCCTACAAGTTGCACAAGGTGGCCAAATTAGAAAAAAGATGGCCGGCAGAGAGGAAAAACTTTTCTGTGTCCAAGGAAAGCCTTTCAAAAAGAAAAAAACAGCATACTGTTCTGATGTTCAAATGAACGTCTATTTCGCTGATCACTGTGGTTATCCGTTAGAGAAAAGTATGGGTCCTGCATACAAGAGGCTTTCTCTAAGTGTGCATTTAAATGTGAAGACTCTCTGAGGCTAGTCTCAGACATGTACTTAGTCGCTCAGTCCTGTCTTACTCTTGGCAACCCTATGGACTGTAGCCCTCTAGGCTCCTCTGTCCATGGGACTTCCCAGGCAAGGAGACTGGAGTGGATTGCCATTCCCTTCCGCAAGTGGATCTTCCCGATCCAGGGATTGAACCTGTGTCTCCTGCATCGGCAAGCGGCATTCTTTACCATCTGGGCCCCCTGGGGAGCCCGCTACGCTCAGATAGAGCTGCTGCCCCTTTGCCTGACACCCAGAGAACCAAACGATACTAGGATACTGGAATTTGAAACACAGGAAAGTTTGTTACAGGGCCACACAAGGAGATGGGTGCGTCAAGCCTTAAGAAACCCAAAGTTACTGGAAGCTTTCAGCAAAGCCCTTTTGTACAGAAGGTGAGGGATGGGCGTGGTTAGCTGTTGCCAACTTCTTGATGTCAGAACCTTTATTCAGGCTTCCCAAGTGTCTCAGAAGAATCTGCCTGCAATGCAGGACACCTGGGTTCAATCCCCAGGTTGGGAAGATCCCTTGGAGAAGGCAATGGCAACCCACTCCAGTATTCTCACCTGGAGAATCCCACGGACAGAGGAGCCTGGCAGGGAGACAGTCCAAAGGGCTGCAAAGAGTCAGACACGACTGAACACATTCACACGCACACACATCCTTTGCTCTTGAGGTCCCGTCAACGGTCAGCGGATAATGTTCCACTAAATCTCTACCAGACACGTGTTACATTATCTGTTCTGAAAAGAAAGGGCCAGGTCCCCAGGCATAGGTTTCACCCTTCAGGGTCCCAGGCCTGGCTCAGAAGGGACAGAGCTTAGAGGGCAGCTCCCTGAAGGCCAGGTCCCCAGACCCTGCCCAGCTGTCATCACTGAACTGACCCTCGAGCTTCTCAGGGTGCCCAGGTCGGGGAAGATGGGGTCCCAGAGGGGTCCCTGACTGTACGGTAGCCAAGACAGACGCCCAAGTAGTTAGATCGCAGACCCAAGGATGAGGGAGACCCCCAGGCTTCTCAGGGTGTCCAGATGGGGGAGACGAGGTCCCATGGGGGTCCCTGACGGCAGGGTAGCCACGACAGATGCCCACTCTACTTAGATCACAGAACCTAGGACGGGAGGAGACCGTCACCGCGGCCTGAAGCCCCGGGTCCAGACAGCGGGTGGCCCTGGCAAGCACCCTGGAGCCCCCGAAGCCATAACCCCCAGCTTGTTCCTGGGCCCCTCCGGGCTCTCCCACTGGACCAAGGCTGGGTGAGCTGGAGGGCCCCCAGGGGTAAGGCCAGGACCAGTATCTGCATTGTGTCCACCCGATGACCGCCGGTCCACACACCTTTGGATGAAAGCCCTCACTAACGGGCACTGAATGACAGCTGGGGCCTGCGGACGAGGCCCGGGACAGCACCGTCCAAAGGCTGAGCAGCATCACTAAGCGCTGTTCATTGATGCTTGCTTGCCAGTGGGTGGGGCCCACTGGGTGCCGTCCAATGGCTGAGCAGAACCACTAAAGGTCGCTCATTGGCAGCCGGCTGCTTGTGGGCGGGGCCCACTGCAGAAATGACCAATGGCTGGGTGGGACCAAGAATGTTACTCATTGACGGTTGCCTGGGTGCCACTGCGGCACTGCCCAATGGCTGAGCAGAACCATCACCAGGACTTCATTGGCAGTTGGCTGCTTGTGGGCGGGGTCCACTGCAGAGCCAACCAATGGCTGAGTGGAACCACAAAGGGTTGTTCACTGACAGTAGCTTGTGGGTGGGGCCTGCTGAGGTGCCATCCAATGGCTGAGCAGGACCATTAAGTGTTGCTCATTGGAAGTTGGCTGCTTGTGGGCGGGGGCCCACTGAGGTGCTGTCCACTGGGTGAGCAGAACCACTAAGGGTCGCTCATTGGCAGTTGGTTGCTTGCGGGCGGGGCCTTCTGAGGTGTCAACCAATGGAGGTGCGGTACCACTAACGATCTCTCATTCATAGTTGGTTGCCAGCGGGCAGAGCTCACTGAGGCATCAACCAATGGCTGGGCAGGACCACTAAGGGTCACTTATTGACGGTGGTTTCTGGGCGGGTCCTTCTGCAGCACTGACCAATGGCTGAGTGGGACCACTCATGCGCACTCATTCATAGTTGGTTGCCGGTGGGCTGAGCCCACTGAGGCCTCAACCCATGCCTGAGCAGAGTACTTAGGGTCTTTTATGGACAGTTGGTTGCTTGTAGGCGGGACCCGCTGCAGAGCTGACCAATGGCTGAGCGGGACCTGTTGCCTAGTAATGGTGCAGCCTAGCGATGCACATTGAGGGCTGCACGCTAAGGGATGCACTCACCTCACTTTGTTACACTCCTATAAATGCCTTTCTTTCTGCATTGCTAGATTTCTGCCTCTTGCGGCCAGGGCTGCCCAGGGACCCCATCTTTAGAAAGCACAGTGGCATCCACTTCTAGGGGTTTCTCTTTCCCCAGTTCCTATGTATCTTTGTCCCGTTCCCAGTCTCAAGGTTCAAGAGCTGCAGTGTTGAGATCTGACAGAAGACAGGAGGCAGGAAGGGGGCTTGGGGTGGGGTGGGGGTGGTTTGTGGCTGTTGTTACTGGAAAAGGAACAAAACCTGCCCTCCCCCAGTATCTCTCAGGCACGCAGATTATCTCCAGCTGAAAACAAACAAGGTCCGGCAGATGCAAGGGAAAACTTGGACCTTCTCCCTGAACTGCCTACAAGAACGTAGATAGAGGAGTTGGTCCTGGAATCTCTCGTTTCAGCAGAGATGTCTGCAGAGGGCAAACAGAGCCTGGAGACTAGAGTTCACACTAGGTCTCTATGTCTCTCCTGGACCAGCAAACATTTATTTATAAAATTTTTGTTTTTTCTCCGTCTCTATGTCAACTGCCCTTCCTCCTCTTTGATATCTGAAACCACTACCCCCAACATCCTCTTTTTGTCTGCAGCTGAAGAGGGTATTTAAGGGGAGTGTTAGGGCCATCTGGTGAGTCCCAGTTGGCTCAGGGGTAAAGAGTTCGCCTGCCAAAGCAGGAGACGCAGGAGTTCGATCCCTGTGTTGGGAAGATCCGCTGGAGGAGGAAATGGCAACCCAGTCCAGTATTCTGGCCTGGAGAATCCCATGGACAGAGGAGCCTGGCGGGGCTACAGTCCATGCGGGTCGCAAAGAGTTGGGACACAAGTGAGCATGCGGGCTACAAGTTGGGCCATTTAAGGGAGTGACTCCATTTTCGTAACTCTCTCCCATGTATACATGAGATTAAATTTGTGTGTGCTTTTTCTCCTGGTTCATCTGTCTCAGGTCCATTTCATTCTTAGACCAGCCAGAAGACCCTGGAAGGATCAGGAACATGTCTTCCTCCCCGGCATCACTGTCTAGAGAAACCAGATGACCAGATGCCCGCCTTTGTCTCCATCATTTATAATCGAGACAAGTCTCTTTCTCTGGGCTGCGCTCACTCCTTCTCTGGGTCACATCATGACCTGTCTAGGTCTAGCCCGCCTGTTCCTCGCCGTGATGCTCAAACAGAAGCACACAGAATCCCAAAGGTATGACAGCCTCACTGTTCTTTCTTGGGCGAGCTTAGCACCCAGCGAGGGCTCTTCTGACGGGAAAACGTCTTCCAGGGTCCCAATGACACCTGGCAGATGACCCTGCACAATGAACCTCTACAGAAACTCATGAAAAATGGATTTCCAGCCATATCAGCGAACCAAGGATGTCACAGTCATGAGTGACTGCAAACACGATGGATGGGGAGTCCACGAGCCCTAAAGGAACTCAGGAAACAACAGCTGCCGGCGAGCAGCCACTCCCCGTGGTGAGCCCTGAGGAAGCTCAGCAGGTGAACACACAGATGCTGGCCCCAGAGAGCTGAGATGCAGAATCAAGGAAAGAGTCCAGATGCTTGCATCTTCCTATACATCAGTTCAGTTCAGTCCAGCCGCTCAGTCACGTCCAACTCTACAACCCCACAGACCGCAGCACACCAGGCCTCCCCGTCCATCACCAACTCCTAGAGCTTGTTCAGACTCATGCCCATCGAGTCGGTGATGCCATCCAACCATCTCATTCTCTGTGGTCCCCTTCTCCTTCCACCTTCAATCTTTCCCAGCATCAAGGTCTTTTCAAATGAGTCAGTTCTTCCCATCAGGTGGCCAAAGGATTGGAGTTTCAGCTTCAGCATCAGTCCTTCCAATGAACACCCAGGACTGACCTCCTTTAGGATGGGCTGGTTGGATCTCCTTCCAGTCCAAGGGACTCTCAAGAGTCTTCTCCAACACCACAGTTCGAAAGCATCAACTCTTCAGCGCTCAGCCTTCTTTATGGTTCAACACTCACATCCATACATAGAAAAGCACTAAATTCCTCAACTTCGGGTATCTGATTTCTTTCATTAACAATCACCTTCTGATGTTCACACTAACTGCTCTCTGTTGCAAAACTTCTATTTAACCTGGCTCCCCGCACCCCATCCTGCTTCCTCAGAGCAATTCTCAGGGTTAATAGAGATGCTGTCTCCTGGGCTTAAGTCCTAAAAATGTCAGCAGTGCTGAGAACACCTGTCCTGATGCCACTCTCAAAAGAACAGAAAGTGTTAGCTGCTCAGCCATGTCTGACTGCGACCCCATGGACTGTAGCCCACCAGGCTCCTTTGACCATGGGATTCTCCAGTCGAGGATACTGGAGTGGGTTGCCATTCCCTTCTCCCGGGGATCTTCCCAACCCAGGGATCGAACTCAGGTCCCACTCTTAGATGCCAGCAATCTCTATATGGCAGAAAGGACAGGGAGGAAACACAGGGTTGCCTTCTTCAGACAGGACCGAGGCCGTCCTCCCCTGGAAAATCTTGACTGTGTCACAATCCTTCAACACCCTGGACGCTGAGTTACTAAGCTCTTCTAAAATTATCTCTCCGCTGGCTGCACTGACCTTTGGAATGGTTTTATCCCAGAACAGAAAAGTTTCGTCCGATATCTATGTAGTGAACCTCCTGGCTGGCTTTCAGAAAAATGCAACCAGTCACACTTCAAGTCCCGAACTTGCTGATAACACCCCAGGCGAACGTGCCAAACCGTTCAAGCACAAGTTCAAACTGGAGCCTTTCTTCGGCGTGATCTTCTTCGCTTCACGCAGCTTCATGGAAATGCAAGGAAAACCCACTCGGGGCTTCTGGACAGTGTTTCAAAAGGCAGATATTGGGAGAAGTGACTCACTTCCAAGAGAAAACTGGACAGCTGGGAGGATTCAACACCTGCGCACCTCCAGTTGAGTGGGTTTTCTTCCCACTCAACTGCAGGCTTCACCCCATGGCTGCAGGCCTTCCCTGCCGTCTGTTCCCAGGGCTGGTCACACAGATCCCTGTCCCCCCTGCTCTGTATGGAGGCGCATCCAAAGCCTACTGGCTCCGGATCAACGCAACCGCAGTTTTCAAACACAACCTGGTCTCTCAAGTGATAACACACGGAAAAACATCCCAAACCTCAAGGACCTTATAATAACACCCTCATGGGTTAAAACACCAGCACTGAGCAACTCAGTAAGTAGGTGTTCTGGGCTGGATGGCCAAAGTGTCTGTGGCTCAGTCATGTCCAACTCTGCGACCCCACGGACCATAGCCCACAGGGCTCCTCTGTCCATGGGACTCTCCAGGCAAGAATACTGGGGTGGGTTGCCATTTCCTCCTCCAGGGGATCTTCCCGACCCAGGGATCGAACCTGCGTCTCCTGCCATTTCAGGCAGATTTTTATAGATACTGTCTGCATCACCCCAAATCCATATGTTGAACTGCTAACTCCCCAGGACCTAAGAATATGCCTGTATTAGGAGATGGGTCTTCAAAGAGAGGATAAAGGTGAAATGAGGTCACTAGGGCGGGTCCTGATCCCAAAGAACTGGGGTCCACACAGAAAGAGGAGGTCAGGAGACAGACACACGCAGAAGCACAGCTGTGTAGACTAAATTACAAGGAAAAAAATCCCCATTTCCTTCCCCTGGGCATCTTCCCGACCTAGGCCTCTTGGTATAAGGCCACCCATGAAATCGGACGAACAACACATTTCTACAGCACCTCAACAACTTAATTCTACCTGCAATGACCCAATTTCCAAACAAGGTCGCTTTCACGGGTACTTATGCTGTATTTCTGGGCTTGGGTGCTGCTTGCTCAGTCATGTCTGACTCTTTGCAACCCCATGGACTGTAGCCTGCCAGGCTCCTCTGTCCATGAGTTTCTCCAGGCAAGAACCCTGGAGTGGGTTGCTATTTCCTTCTCCAGGGGATCTTCCCGTCCCAGGGATCGAACCCAGGTCTTCTGCATTGCAGGCAGATTCTTCACCGTCTGAGCCACCAGGGAAGACCCATCTTTTGGGGAGGCAGACACAATTACAGCCACAACGAGGCGGAATATCCAGAGCTGGCAGCCCCCCGCCCAGCCCAAGACTCACAAGAGCATCACCCTAACGTGTGCTGAGCCCAGAACACACGCGAGGTCAACTCAGCATCTCCACCCTGCCACTCCCAGGCCTGAAAAGAGCTTCTCCCGCCGGCTTCTTGCCTCTTCCAAACTCTTGTCTTCTCAACATTTCGGACTTTCCCTGTCCACCATCAAGTCTACCTGCTTCTCTTCGGTGGAAGTGTTAGCCCATCAGTCGTGTCCGACTCTTTGAGACCATACGGACCATGGCCCGCCGGGCTCCTCTGTCCATGGGATTGTCCAGGCAAGAACACTGGAGTGGGTTGCCTTCTCTTGTTCCCAGCCCAGGGATTGAACCCGAGTCTCCTGCATTGCAGGCAGATTCTCTAACCATCACATAAACTACCACAGAAAGCTCAACAGACCACTAGGTCTCCAGAACAAACAGGAATCCGGCCACCAGGAGGCCTGTCTTCCTGGGAAAACTGGGCCACAAAGCACCCTCAGGGACACACCCTGGGGGTTCTGGTTTGAGGACTTCCTGTATTCAGTTAAAAAAAAAAAAAGGCTCAAGCCAGTTCTCCTAAATCACATGAGACTGCCTTGGCCACAGACATAGCAGTCTGCATCTCCTTTATAAAAGATTCATCGAAAACCGCTGGGCAACGGGAGTGCCTTCCCAGAATCTCCGAGTCCACAGGAGAGACACCGTTAAGTAGAAGCTTTGTTTTGTTGCAGAGGAAGGCACACACGCATTGGATCGTCTACAAGTCTTCCCGTCAGCCACCTGGACACTCAGACTCGACCGGGGTCAGGGGGTTGACTCCGATGCACCAGCGACTTCTGTTCTGATGACTCAAAAGCATGAGACTCTAGTGACCCATCCACATGGGCCCCAGACTGCCCTTCGGCTCCGTAAAAGGAAAGTCAGACACACACACACAAAAAGCCAGCTGCTCCCTCTGTCCCCCATCAAACATGCCTCTACTCGTCTGGAGACATTGCTCCGGCAGTTTTGAGTTTATGGGTGTTTTCGTCCGTGCATGGGGGCGGAGACGGGGACACGCAAGATGTTCCGAGACCATAGTAGACGGTCCTGTATCTGCTTGCCTGGGCGAGTGGATTGCAGAAAAGGCAGGTGTGGATGGCTGAGTTTGGAGGTGGCGAGGGGCAGGGCAAGGCAGAGGAGGCGAGCATCGCAGCAGAGGCGAGATCCTGGGCTGACCACGTGGCTGGCACCCCCACCTTCCAGTGCGGTCACTGTGCTGGGATGATGGAGGGAAGGGCATCTCAAAAGGGTCACCGTGACTGTGTGTTCAGTCGCTTCCATCGTGTCCGACTCTGCGACCCCGTGGACTGTAGCCCCCGTAGGCTCCTCTGTCCGTGGGGATTCTCCAGGCAACAACAGTGGAGTGGGTTGCCATGTCCTCCTCCAGGGGATCTCTGCAGAGCCGGGGATGGAACCCACATCTCCTGCATTGGCGGCTGGGTTCTTTACCCACTGAGCCACCTGGGAAGGCCGAAAAACAGTCAAAGACAAAGCCAGAGCCCGTGACAGCCGTCTCGAGGACACGATTAAATGAAGCCCCTGGGGTCATTCTCTACGGAGCTGCAAGCGGAGACGCAGATGGCCGGCGGGGCACGGCGTGGGGTGGGTGGGCCCCAACGGCTGCAGGGAAGCGAAGGATACCTTGAAAGCAGGCAAGTCGGGGAGGCCAGAGCAGCTGTTAACTCCGAGCACAGGCTGGGCTGGGGGAGAAGGGGGGCTCAGAGGAACACAGTGCAGGCCAGAGGTGGGAACCACGGAAGCAGCAGCCCCCTACATCCCGCCAGGGATGGGGACAGACAGCCTGCTGTGGACGCCTACACATCTGGGCCGTGGGCAGGGTCGTACCTTTCAGTAGCAAAGAGGGTAGGAGAGCAGCGTTCCTGGTGGCTCAGTGGGAAAGCCTCCACCAGCCCATGCAGGCAGTGAGTGAGTGAAACTCACTCCGTCCTGTCCGACTCTTTGAGACCCCGTGGTCTGTGGCCCCTCCAGGCTCCTCTGTCCATGGCATTCTCCAGGCAAGAATACTGGGGTGGGTTGCCATGCCCTTCTCCAGGGGACCTTCCCAACTCAGGGACTGAACCCGGGTCTCCAGCCTTGCAGGCAGATGCTGTACCCTATGAGCCCCCAGGGAAGCCAAAGAATACTGGGGTGGATTGCCATTTCCTTCTCCCTGGACTGTGGTCCCTCCAGGCTCCTCTGTGCATGGGATTCTCCAGGCAAGAATACTGGGGTGGGTTGCCATTCACTGCTCCAGGGGACCTTTCCAACCCAGGAACTGGACCGGGTCTCCTGCACTGCAGGCAGATGCTGTACCCTATGAGCCCCCAGGGAAGCCCAAAAACACTGGAGCAGGTTGCCATGCCCTCCTCGAGGGGATCTTCCCCATCCAGAGATTGAACCCACGTGTCTCGGATCTCCTGCACTGGCAGGCGGGTTCTTCACCACCACCACCGCCTGGGAAGCCCAGCAATCACGCACCTGAGCCCCCAAATCATACATCAACTAATAAAGGAAACTTGAAAGAGCGTGGGGGAGAGAGGCATGTATGCGCTGCACGTCGGGCACCATCAACTGGATGATGCCACGATACACCCACGTGACGACACTCGAGACTCCACGAGACACCCAGAGAGGATGGGAGCGGGCAGAGGCGGGCGGGTGACTGAGGTCCCGGGAAAACCCAGGAGATGAGCGCTCTGGCGACGGCAGGCGGGGAGCCCACGTGGATGTCTTGCTGGGGCAGACAGGCACCCCTTCTTCCCGCCGACCCTGGGCAGGCACTCAGTGGGACCCTCTCTTGTAAGATGGGGAGCTTGAGGTACGTCAGGACCCGGCGGGAACACGCTCCATCCCCAGCACACACAGGAGACTCCCACGCTGGGGGGTGCGGGCGGGCGGGCAGGCGGGGACCCAGAGCCAGGGACTCACAGTTTGACCAGGAAAGGGTGGTCGACTTCCTTCAGCACCGACTTCTCGTTGTGAACGTGCTGCTCCTGCTTCAGGCGGATGATGTCGGGGATGGTCATCATCTTCAGGGCGAAGAAATGCTTGCTTGTCTTCTCCTGCACGAGCTGCACGCGGCCGAACGTCCCTGTACCTGCACGCGGAGGGCAGAGATGGGGGGAGAGGCGTGCTCAGCGACCACAGCTACCCCCCCACCGGGAACGTCAGACGACCTGGCAGGTCGGAAGATTCCCTTCCCTACGAGACGCCAGGCGACAGACCCCCCTCTGCAGTGGTCAAGTTAAATTTCTGCACACACACACAGCACCACTTGACTCTAGGACAAAGCTACGTAGAGTCACAGCTGTGGTTCTTCCAGGAGTGACGCACGGACGTGAGAGCTGGACCATAAGGAAGGCTGAGCGCACTTAAGCATTGATGCTTTCGGACTGTGGTGCTGGAGAAGACTCTTGAGAGTCCCTTGGACTGCAAGGAGATCCAACCAGTCCACCCTGAAGGAGACCAGTCCTGAATGTTCATTGGAAGGACTGATGGTAAAGCTGAAACTCCAATACTTTGGCCACCTGATGCGAAGAGCTGACTCATTTGAAAAGACCCTGAAGCTGGGAAAGATTGAAGGCAGGAGGAGAAGGGGACGGCAGAGGATGAGATGGTCGGATGGCATCACTGCCTCGATAGACATGAGTTTGGATAAACTGTGGGAGTTGGTGATGGACAGGGAGGCCCAGCGTGCTGCAGTCCATGGGGTCGCAGAGACACGGACACGAATCAGCAGCTGAAGCACAAGAAGCGTAACTTGCCCCTGAATTATCCTTTGACGAGAGTGACTGACCATCGTTTCTGGAAATGAGTCATCCCAGAGAAAACACACACGGAGCTAAAGGCAGAATGGGAAAGCACGCCAGATACATTCCTGTGACGTGTCTTTTTCTTGACACTTTTCTAAATCAGGATGAGACAGTCAACAAACTTAGGGCGACTGAAGGGGAAGGGGTTGGGGGAGGGTTAAATGAAGAGTTTGGGATGAACAGATAACACACGACTAGATGGAAAATGGACAAGCAAGGAGCTACTACTGAACAGCACAGGGAATTCTACTCCACATCTCATAATAACCGTATACGGAAAAGGAATGTAAAAAAAAGAACAGATATGTAACTGACTCACAGCTCAAATGAACACAACGCTGTAATTAACGCTTGCTGCCTTTAGTCACTCGGCAGTGCCTGACTGACTCTTTGTGACCCCACGGACTGTAGCCCCGCCAGGCTCCTCTGTTCCTGGGGATGCTCCAGGCAAGAATACTGGAGTGGGTTGCCATGCCCTCCCTCCAAGAGATCTTCCTGACCCAGGGATCAAACCCGGGTCTCCTGAATCGCAGGCACATTCTTTACTGCCTGAGTCACCAGGGGTGGCTGTAAACCCAAGGACAGGGCCCTCATAAGACACAGAACAGGAGAGACATGGACACGGCGGAGAAGCCACGTGGAGACGGAGACAGAGACGGGAGGGAGGCGGCCATCAGCCCAGGGACGGACGCCTGGAAGCCGGAAGAGGCGGGAAGGACCCTCCCCTGGAGACTGCAGGGAGCCCAGCCCTGGCACCCCCTGACCTCAGACGTCTGGTCCCCAGGGTTCAGGGAAGATGAATGTCTACAGTTTCAAGCTTCCCAGTTTGGTGGAAATTTGTTACGGCTGCACCAGGGGGTAGGAATTCAACCAAACAACGCTCAGGAATGGTCCGAGCATCCCTGTTTGCATATAGAACCTAACACAACTTTAACCTTCCTCCTGTTTGAGAACAGGTCTGGACATGGAAATGTACATGTTTCAACTGCCCCAGCGGAGCTCCCCTCAGGTCTCTGGATATGCTGATGTGCTCTCGGAAAATTTCGGGAAAATTAAAGGCCAGGGGTGAGGACACCACGCTCAATTGTCTTTGTCCAGATTAACGCTGATGAGGAGAAATTCGAAAGAAAGACAATGAGAAATCATAAACAGAGAAGCCAGCCTGTTCTGGAAAACTGATGAACTTTGCAAAAGCTCATCAAAAGAAGCACCGTCTGCTTCTGGCTAATAATAGCAACATTTTCTTGGCAAAGGAAACGCTGCTGAGTTTCTGGTACCCGTGGGGTAAGCCCCTGGGCGGTTCTTACTGGGAACACACCCTGGCTAGAAAGGGGAATTACTCTCAGACTTCCTAAAAGAAGAAGTTTCTCCAGAAGGGCTGCCACAGTCCACGTTCCTTTTTTATGAATTTCCCTGGCACTGTACGTTTTAATTACTGGAAGGGAAAGGAGTCCTCATGTTATAAAAAAATGTTTCTAAATGTGTCTATGCGTGGTACCTCATGCAGAAAATAGATACAGTAACACTTCTCTTAAGACATAAAGTCTTGCTTCCCAATACCTGTATTGTTTTTATCCTTGAGACTGCAGGCATGAAATATGTGATAACACTCTTTTTTTTTGATACCTCTGACACAATTTGGAAGAAATCGCACTGGTTTTAATGGTTCCACATCATGGAGACCATCAGGGGCCTTACTTACATGCTTACACCTTGGGTTACATTTTTTTATCCTTGAGACTGCAGGAATCAAGTAAAATCTGCGATGCCTCTGTATCTTTTTCCCGATACCTCTGACACAATTTAACTTGGAAGAATCGCACAGCCTTTTTTTTTTTTTTAAAATACCTTTCCATCATGGAGACCACTAGTAGCATTTTCTTACACATCTGTCTCTTGTGTTTAAGAACGAAAAGACCCCGTCCTGAAGGACATATTCACTCTTTCATGATGAAAGTAAAACGGGAGGAATCCAAGTGTTACTCGATCAGTCGTGTCCAACTCTTTACCACCCCCAACGGACTGTAGCCCACCAGGCTCCTCTGTCCATGGGATTCTCCAGGCAAGAATTCTGGAGTGGGTTGCCATGCCCCTCCTGATGAAAGGGTTAGAAACAAACCATCTGAAGACATGTTTAAAAAGAAATATTATTTCACACATAAAGGAAAAGATGATGTGAAACTACAGGATAATGATAATAACTGGTGAGTTTAGAGTCCACGTAGAAATCCCACCAAGGTAGAAGTTTACCAAAGCCTGGCTAAACGTACAAGCAGATCCTACACGTGTGAATTTAATCTCCTGCGTTCTGCTGAAAAACAGGGAACTGAACTATTTGTTTCATCTGATGAGAAATCACCTTCTCTTCCTGTTTCACACATTCAGAAGCACTGGGTGGGCGAAAAAATTCACCCAGTTTTGAGGAAAAGTGAAAACCATTTTTCATGTTCACCAAGAATTGTATAGAACAATGGCTTTGCGAGGCACACGGACTGGTTTTGGCCAAACCCAACAGCACTGGTTCCTTGAAAATGACCTAGTTCATGCTTTAAATGGGCTTCTCTGGTGGTTCAGACAGTCCAGAATCTGTCTTCAATGCGGGAGACCCGGGTTCAATCCGTGGGTTGGGAAGATCCCCTGGAGAAGGAAATGGCAACCCACTCCAGCCTTCTTGGCTGGAGAATCCCATGGACAGAGGAGCCTGGTGGGCTACAGTCCATGGGGTCGGAAAGAGTCGGACACGACTGAATGATGGAGCACAGCCACCCACACACACACACACACAAACACAGACACGATACAGAAAACAGATAATGAACAAGGACCTGCTGGGCAGCACAGGGAACTCTGCTCAATCCTCTGTAATAACCTTATGGTCACCAGGGGGAAGGATGGGGGAAGGGATGGTCAGGGAGTTTGGGATGGCCATGGACACTCTGCTGTATTTAACATGGAGAACCAGCAAGGACCTGCTGGACAGCACAGGGAACTTTGCTCAATCCTCTGTAATAACCTTATGGTTCCCAGGCAGAAGGGATAGTCAGGGAATTTGGGATGGACATGGACACTCTGCTGTATTTAACATGGAGAACCAGCAAGGACCTGCTGGACAGCACAGGGAACTCTGCTCAATCCTCTGTAATAACCTTATGGTCACCAGCAGGGAGGGATGAAGGGAGGGATAGTTGGGGAGTGTGGGATGGACATGGACACTCTGCTGTGTTTAACATGGAGAACCAGCAAGGACCTGCTGCCCAGCACAGGGAACTCTGCTCAATCCTCTGTAATAACCTTATGGTCACCAGCAGGAATGGATGAAGGGAGGGATAGTTGGGGAGTGTGGGATGGACATGGACACTCTGCTGAGTTTAACATGGAGAACCAGCAAGGACCTGCGGTCTAGCACAGGGAACTCTGCTCCATGTCACGTGGCAGCCTGGATGTGGGGGAGTTTGGGGGAGAGTGGATACATGTGTATGGATGGCTGAGTCCCTTTGCTGTCCACCGGAAGCCATCACATTGTTAATCGGCTATACTCCAGCATAAAATAAAAAAGATTAAGAAACACAGAATAAAATTTGGCTTTCGGCAATTATGGCTGCAAACCAGTACCAACTCGTGTTTCACTGGGGGCAGGGGAACCTTCAGGAGTTCTATAAAGAATGTGTCCTAACTTTGAATAAACTTAAAATCATGGAACTGGACCCTTCGAACAGGTGAATTTTATTGATTTGGATATTATCTCTTAATAAGCAAAATCTACCCTCAAAAAAATAAATATGATTTGGATAAAGTTATGAAGTTTTTTTTTTTAAGCTTGGAATCTTCAGCTTCAAAGATCAGCTGAATAAGCTGGACACAGTTCAGCTGGGCGCTGGGTAGGGCAGACGGCCCTTCTGAGTCCACTCGTCTAGACAGGCTTTCAAAAAACAAAAACCAGTCATTCCCTCAAAATGCTGCGGGAGGGAAGCGGCATTCCACTGCACAGTCAACTCCTTCATTCTGTAAGATACTTATTTTTAAAAGACAAAAATAGAACAGATACTTCAGCGCCCACCCAATTCTTCTAGTTACAGGCTATTAAAGTTACGCTGTCTCCCATCAAAGATACAAAGTGTGTAATCACAAAAGAAAACCAGGAACAGGGAAAGTTGCCAGCCTAACTCCCACTGCTAACAAATGCGAGACAAGGAGATGCCTCGAATTCCTGGTCTTGCACTGGGCTCCCTGAGAGAAGATAGGAGCTGCTCGGAACCTCGCCTGGTAACTCTTGACCCGGAGGCAAAGGTTGGTCTCTGTAATTTGATAACACGAGCTGGCCACTTTAAAAGTCGAAGCCGTAAACTGCAGTCGAGTCTGACTCTTTGCAACCCCATGGACTGCAGCCCACCAGGCTCCTCTGTCCATGGGATTCTCCAGGCAAGAAGACTGGAGTGGGTTGCCATTTTCTCCTCCAGGGGATCTCCCCGACCCAGGGATCGAACCCAGGTCTCTCGCACTGCAGGCAGATTCTTTATCAACTCAGTCACTAGGGAAGCCCTCCCGGAGGCTACACTTACATTTGGCTGTGCTGTGTCTCCGTCTGAACACACAGTATGTTTAGCCATGGCATGTGGGATGTAGTCAGCTGACCAGGGACAGAACCTGTGTCCCCCTGCACTGGGAGGGTGGAGTCTTTAACACTGCACCACCAGGGAAGTCCCAAGGCACTGTCTTTGGAGGAAGCCAGTCCTAAAGGAAATCAGTCCTAAATATTCATTGGAAGGCCTGATGCTGAAACTCCAATCCTTTGGCTGCCTGATGCAAAGAACTGACTCATTGGAAAAGACCCTGATGCTGGGAAAGATTGAGGGCAGGAGGAGAAGGGGACGACAGGGGATGAGATGGTTGCGTGGCATCACCGACTCGATGGACGTGAGTTTGAGTATACTGCGGGAGTTGGTGATGGACAGGGACGCCTGGCGTGCTGCGATCCGTGGGGTCGCAGAGAGTCGGACACGACTGAGCGACTGAAGTCTGCAGTGGAAACTGGGGAAGAGGGCGAAGACTGGAGCTTTCAGTCTAGCTGAAATGAACGCTGGTGACAGCCACAGACAAGAGCTGAGATTCAAGGGGGCGGAGGAAACGGGGGCAGAGAAGGGCCGGCCTTTCGAAAGCCTCCACCAAGTTCTTTGGGAGAGGCAGGTTCCAGGAAGTCATGGGGCAGACAGAGGGGAAGTGGCCCGGCTGATCTGAGCTCTGGGGTGTTTTCAGTTTGTTTCAGAGCTTTCCCTGTGGCCACGGAAGGCAGCAGGAAGAACCGAAAAAGAGGGGCTTGCAAACTCAAAGAGAAGAGAAAATGCAGCTTCGGGACGGGCGGGGATGGGGCTGGCAGAGGGCGGAAGAGCAGGGAGGACCACAGTGGGTGGGTGAAGCATCTGAGAGGGTCCTCCCGGTCCCCCTGCAGATAGGGGAACCCTGGCGGGTGTCCAGAGGGGTCTGCGGAGTTGCTTTGTTTTGGGGAGAAGCTGGCGACAAGTTCCGTGCTGGAGCCTCCGGACAAGCAGAGGATGTGGGATATGGTGGCTGGAAGGCTGTTTGTCCCCGAAACAAGATTCCTGTCTGCCTGCAACCTGTCCTTTTTTTTTTTTTTTAATATTTATTTATTTTAATTTGGCTCAGCTGGTAAAGAATCCTCGTGCCATGCGGGAGACCCGGGTTCAATCCCAGGATGAGGAAGATCCCCTGGAGGAGGGAAGGGCAACCCACTCCAGTCTTCTTGCCTGGAGAATCCCATGGACAGAGGAGCCTGGTGGGGCTACAGCTCATGGGGTCCAGAGAGTCGGACGTGACTGAATGACTAACACACACTCTTTTAATTTACTTGGCCGAAACCTGGTCTCAGCTGCTGCATGTGGCAACTACTTCCCTGACCAGGGGTCAAACCCAGGCCTCCCGTGCTGGGAGCGTGGACTCTTAGCCACTGGACCGCCCAGGAAGTCCCCACCCAGAACTTTAGAATGAGGAGTTACCTGGAAAGAAAGTATTTGCAGAGGTGATGGACCGAAGGGTCGGAGATGAGGTTCCTCCTGGATGGGGGTGGCCCTAAACCCCATGACAGGGTCCTCATAAGACACACAAGAGGAGAGACACAGACGCAGCAGAGAAGCCACGTGGAGATGGAGAGGCGGCCACCAGCCCAGGGATAGACGCCTGGAGCCCCGAGAAGCAGCAAGAGGCGGGAAGGACCCTCCCCTGGAGCCTCTGCAGGGAGCCCAGCACTGGGACACCCTGACCTCAGACGTCTGATCCCCAGGAGTCGGGGTGTCTGGTCCTCGGGACTCGGGGTGTAGGGAGGGGGGATGGATGTCTGTAGTTTGAAGCCGCAGGTTTCGTCTGTTACTATAGATGCTGGAAGGTCACGCAGGTTGCAAGAGCCCCAGGGACGGACGCCTGGAGCCCCAAGAAGCGGGAAGAGACAAGAAGAACCCTGGAGACTCTGGACGGAGCTCAGCCCTGGGACACCTTGACCTCAGACATCTGGTCTCCAGGGCTGGGGGAGGATGGATGGGTATGGTTTGAAGCCACCTGGTTAGTAATGGTTTCCTGTAACAACAGCTCCAGGAAGCCAACACAGGGGACCCCTGGACATTCACGGAGACGGACCCCCAGCAAGCACCACCTTGGGGACACCCCCTCAAGCCCACAGCAGAAAGCTGTAGATGAAAGCGGCGCCTATGGGCGCCCCCAGCTCCAGAACGATAACGAAATTCACCAGGATGAATGAGACCCTCCCTCCTTTGTCATGTCCAGCCAGCCTGTCAAACACTGTTACTAACTGCCACTTCCTGCCTTTGTTCATCAACACAGCATCTTGTCAAACTGCTCTGAAAATGGGACTCAAAGTGAGACTTGTTAAAAAAAAAATTCCTCTCAAGTTCCCCTCTTGGTTTTTATCATCTCTTAGGTTCCCTGAATTCTTCGTCCGTTTTGAGATCTCAAGCCTTCTGCTATCTTCATATCTCGGACAGTTGTCAACATACCGATCACAGTTAGGTTGCTTGTCTTCTCCTGTTAAGGAGGCAAGAAAAAGGACTTCCCTGGTGTTTCAGCGGTTGAGACGTCGCCTTCTAATACGCAGGTTTGATCCCTGGTCAGGGAAGTAAGAGTGAAAAAGCTGGCTTAAAAGCCAACATTCAAAAAACTAAGATCACGGATTCCGGTCCCATCACTTCCCGGCAAATACATGGGGAAACAATGGAAATAGCGGCTGATTTTATTTTCTTGGGGCCTGAAACCATTGTGGACGCTGACTGCACCCATGAAATTCAAAGACGCTTGCTCCTTGGAAGGAAAGCTATGACCAACCTAGACAGCGTATTGAAAAGCAGAGACATTACTTTGCCAACAAAGATCTGTCTAGTCAGAGCTGTGGTTTTCCAGAGGTCATGTATGGATGTGAGAGTTGGACTATAAAGAAAGCCGAGCGCAGAAGAATTGATACCTTTGAACTGTGGTGTTGGAGAAGACTTTTGAGAGTCCCTTGGACTGCAAGGAGATCCAACCAGTCCATCCTAAAGGAGATCAGTCCTGAATATTCATTAGAAGGACTGATGCTGAAGCTGAAACTCCAACACTTTGGCCACTTGATGCAAAGAACTAACTCATTTGAAAAGACCCTGGTGCTGAAAGATTGAGGGCAGGAGAAGGGGACAACAGAGGATGAGATGGTTGGGTGGCATCACCAACTCGATAGAGCAAGCTCCGGGAGATGGTGATGGACAGGGAGGCCTGGAGTGCTGCAGCCCTTGGGGTCGCAGAGTGTCAGACCCTCGTTAACAACTAAACAACAACCGCAGGGAACCAGATGCCACGTGACTAGGAGCTCGCATGCCAGAACTAAGACCTGCTGCAGTCAGATAAATACATCAATGAGGAATTTTTTTTTAAAAGATGCTGAAGCACATTAAACAATAAAGTCCCCCATGACCCCAGACTAGGGTAAGCACCCAGCCTTCCTTTTTGCCCAATGCACACAAACCGTGTTCTGAGCAAGCCCACGGGATCCATGCATCTGTGAGGAAAAACAAACAGTGGTGTGTCTCCAAACGCCCCCGGCCCGAGGCTGGCCCGGCTGGAGCCGGAGAGCGCAGTCATCACCCAGGACACACACACTGTTCTGCAAGCCCAGGCACGGCGGGTCGGTGCGGAGTCTGGACACGCCAGAGATCCATTTTCAAAGGGCGACGCCATGCCAAGCCACCTGGGAAAGTCAAGTTCAACGCCGGCAACAAATAAAAAGCCACTGAAAGATGACATCTCCGCTCCTCAAGTTTACCGAAAGTATGTGCTGCTCGCTCAGTCGTGTCGGACTCTTTGCGACCCTGCAGACTGTAGCCCCACCAGGCTCCTCTGTCCATGGGATTCTCCAAGCAAGAATCCTGGAGTGGGCTGCCAGGCCCTTCTCCAGGGGATCTTCCCCACCCAGGGATTGAGCCCAGGTCTCCTGCGTGGCAGGGGGATATGTTACCCCTAGGACCACCCCAGCCATTCCTCAAGAGTCCTAATAAAAGCTGGTCACTCCGTCTCCACAGCCCGCCTGTCAATCTGCCTTCCTTCAAGAGTCCACCTGCTCTCAGTGTGGCTGGGTGGTTCCTGCACTGGGCTGCCATCGTTCATTGGTGTCTTTTCTGGGCTGCAAACGCAGCAGCCTGGAATCCCGACCCTGAGAGGTCACACTGCTTCCGACCTGAGACGTTCTAAACGGACAAATACAAACCACCTTCCGAGGCAGGTTTGAGACTGTCTACCCGCGAACTTCCCTAGTGGCTCAGCTGCTAAAGAATGCGCCTGCAATGCGGGAGACCGGGATTCCATCCCTGGGTTGGAAAGATCCCCCTGGAGAAGGGAAAGGCTACCCACTCCAGTATTCTGGCCTGGAGAATTCCATGGACTGTACAGTCCATGGGGTTGCAAAGAGGCAGACATGACTGGGCGACTTACACACACACACACACACACACACACACACACACACACACACACACACACACACACACACACACACACACACACACACACACACACACACACACACACACACACACACACACACACACACACACACACACACACACACACACACACACACACACACACACACACACACACACACACACACACACACACACCTGGGAACTACCTCCGAGCTGACTCAACAGTCAAGCCAGGCACTGAGTCCCAGAACAGAGCATGGGTTTCCTGTCCTAAGAGGCAGCAGGCCTCAGGTTTCATCCAGTTATTTGTCAACATGCAAAGAACCGGAGTGTTTTCAACAGCCAGAAGGGTCCCCCCTCCCCGGCCCTTGGCCAGAAACCTTCCTACGTATACGGCTGTGTGTGCTCCAACTCATGCGGGCAAAAAGAAAAACCCACGAAATCGCTGGACAATTAAAAGCAACCGCTTTCTTCCTGCACAAAGGCAGACCTTACCCAGGAGGTCGAGAGCCAAGTCCACCCAACCGCACCCCAACCATGAACAGCATCCCAGGTGCTAGACGGCGATCCTAAAGATGATGTCAAAAGCAGTCGTCCCGGGCATTTTTACTTTTGCTTTTAAAGGAAACCAGGCCAACTGTCCCAAAATGGACACTTCTTAGAAACAGGCTTCTGGTAGAACAATATGAAGAGTCCTTAAAAAAAAAACTAGGAATACCACAACTGAGTCAACACAATACCCCGAAATCTGTTATCAAAAAAAAAAAAAAAAAGCTAAGTAACCTTTTTGAGGATCAAGTAAATGAACATCTTTGTGAGTAAAATCACATCCCAACAGTAACTATTTTCATTCAAGCATCCACATAACCCTCTGACTCCTTGGTGGAGTTTTTTTTTTTTTTTAATAACGGGTAAATTTGCTAATTTTTTTTTGTTATGAATGTGTTAAGGATAAATGGAAACTGTCACTCAAGTAGAATTTCCAAAAAATGAAACTGTAGTTTCCCACGTTAAACACAGCAGTGTGTCCATGTCCATCCCAAACTCCCTGACTATCCCTTCCCCCTGGAAACCATAAGGTTATTAGAGAGTATGGAGCAGAGTTCCCTGTGTTATACAACAGGTCCTGAGGTGAAGAGCTGACTCACTGGAAAACACCCTGATGCTGGGGAAGATTGAGGGCAGGAGGAGAAGAGGATGACAGAGGATGAGATGGCTGGATGGCATCACCGACTCGATGGACATGAGTTTGAGCAAGCTCCGGGAGTTGGTGATGGACAGGGAGGCCTGGCGTGCTGCAGTCCACGGGGTCGCAGAGAGTCAGACACGACTGAGCGACTGAACCGAACTGATGTTGGTGAGAAGTTTTCAACCTGAACTAAATTTTTTTTTTTTTGAGCAGGGGGAAGGAATTGCTCTCAAACATAAGCTGGTTCACTATCCACCTCTTCCCTGCTTCCTGCAGGGCCCAGGGCTAAGCGCGCGCACACGCACACGCACACGCACACACACACACACACACACACACACACCCCCGCAGAGCCCTGTTTCCATCTGTCCCTCACTCAGACTCCGGGCGCCCTCACCACTACAAAGGCCAGCTTTCTCTGCAGCCGAGTCCCGCCGGCCACACCCAGCCTCCGATGTGCTGGCCCCTTTGTTCGGAGGAGAGGCTCCCCAGAGAAGGAGCCAGCGGGGTAAAGCCATCCGTTCAAGTCATCGTCCGCCTTTTCACAGGAACCCCAGGGAGGCTTCCCTCCAAACCCCTCCCCCGCGATGAGCTGCCTCATCAAGCAAGTGTCCACTCGAACCATCCGGAGAGAACTCAGAGACCAGCAGAAACCCAACTACGTTCAGCAACACGGAACTGAACCCCACTTCTCATACAAGGTTAAAAAGCACATTTTTTCTTCCCGACCACCTGCCCAGTCCCCTGGCTCTTGGAAAGAGATACGCTTGAATTGAATTATTTCATCTGATGGCTGACTCGCCAGTAGACTTTACTGCTACATCTCTCTTGGGTATTCCTTCAGAAAATGGGTGTGTGGACTCAGCTATGTTAATGTACTGTGTACAGATTATCAGATAAAGTCAAGCTGATCATTCCTCACCTCATACTTAGAAATGTCTCCTCAGTTCAGTTCAGTCACTCAGTCCGACTCTGCGACCCCGTGGACTGCAGCACGCCAGGCCTCCCTGTCCATCACCAGCTCCCTGTCCATCACAAACTCATGTCCATCGAGTCGGTGATGCCATCCAGCCATCTCATCCTCTGTCGTCCCCTTCTCCTCCTGCCTTCAATCTTTCCCAGCATCAGGGTCTTTTCCAGTGAGTCAGCCCTCCGCATCAGGTGGCCAAAGGATTGGAGCTTCAGCTTCAGGAATTTAGCAAAAAAATGCAGCATTCTGTCGACCCAATCCACCAAAGCATCGGAGATCCCAGCCCTGAAATGTGGGGGAGGCTATTTCTGCAATTCAGAGTAGCTCACAAGCATTCATTAATTTCCCTTGTGACTCAGACCATAAAGGATCCACCTGCAAAGGCAGGAGACTGGGGTTCGATCCCTAGGTGGGGAAGATCCCCTGGAGAAGGAAATGCCTGGAGAAACCCATGGACAGAGGAGCCTGGTGGGCCATAGTCCATGAGGTCGGAAAGAGTGAGACACGACTGAGCTACTGACAGAGAAATACACAAGTATCTGTAGTGTTGGTTTTGTTATTCTTTGAAGGGTAACCTCAGAAAAACAACAACAGCCTACCAAGTCTGCCGATGGACATGAGTTTAGGAAACTCGAGGAGACAGTGAAGGACTGGGAAGCCTGGTGTGCTGCAGTCCATGGGGTAACAAAGAGTCAGACAGGACTTCCCGACTGAACAAAGCTTACCCAAAAAAAGGGAAGTAAATGGACTCGTGATGTTCAACCAAGCGACACTCTAAAGGCTCCTTGCGAAAAAGCCTCCCCTCCGTCACCCGTGTCTCCACCGCCCAGGTGGATCTGGATACGAGCGCGGTTTCCGGGATTCCACGCGGCTGCCCGCCCGACATCCCCGCTCCGAGACCAGTGGCTCAGAGCTGCGTGTCTAAAGGCGCATCCCGGAGCCAGAAGCTCCTCCTCGAAGGGAAGGTTTTACGTCTTATCCAGGAGCAGTCCTGGGGCTGGGGCCCTCCTGTAACACTCAGAACTGGTTCTGCTTGTCCAGCACCAGCAAGCAGCCTGCCTGGTGGAGGTGGCAATTAGTGGTGGACACGCCGATACAGCCTGACAGCCTCACATGGTCATGAATACCTTCCCCCCTGCGCACACGTGCCCACCTCCAGCCCTGTCTTTTGGTCTCTCCCATTCGACGTACGGAAGAGCTTTTCTTTTTTTTTTTTTAAGTATTTATTTATTTGGCTGCAAAGGGTCTTAAATTGTCCCAAGACTTTCCCCAGTGGCTCAGATGGTGAAAAATCTGCCTGCGAATCGGGAGACTCAGGTTCAATTTCTGGCTTGGGACGATCCCCTGGAGGAGGGCATGGCAACCCACTCTGGGATTCTTGCCTGGAGAATCCTGCAGAGGAGCCCGGTGGGCTACAGTCCAGGGGGTTGCAAAGAGTCGCCTGCGACTGAGCGACGAACACTCTCACTTTTACACAAGAGTCGGACACGACTCACCATCCTGGTGGGACGGTAAATGGAGATGAAACCTCTAAGGAGTAAGGATGTCCTTACAGTGGAGCTCTAATTCAGGAGGGCCTGTCTACATGTCCTCAGGAGAGGAGACCCCAGAGATGACACTTCCTTCTTCTCTCTGTCTCTCACCGCAAACCCCAATCAGCTCACATCCTGAGCGTCTGGGGAGGACACCCCAAAACGCCCTGGTCATCTCCCTTTCCTCCCAGAGAGCTCTGTGAAAACTCCAGGGAGATGCTTGTGGTCTTCCCTGAGACCGGAGCTCCCAAAAAAGTGAACCTCGCTTTTTCCCAGTATTGACTGGTTCTTCCCGGCAAGAAAAAGCACTTACAGTTTCAACGAAAAGAGGACAAAGGGAAACGTTTTCGAATGGTCTGAGGGTAGTGACATGTGGGTGTCTAAAAAAAAAAAACTTGGGGAAAATACCAGGAAAGCCCCACAGCGTGATGCCCAAAGCGAATGAGGAAGGTTTCCTGAGAATCGCGAATGTGGCTTTTCTTTTTTTCCTTTTCTCTTCTCTCCCCAACAGGAAGGACAAGATGGTTACAAGGGTCAAGTGACCCAGGGAGGGGATGGTCACGCCTGTGTCACAGACTGTTCTGGCCCTTTCCTTAGAGACGGACTTGACCTCCTCGGTGGTCCCCACCCGAGAAGCAAGGCTGACATCAGCATCACCCACCATGTCCTGATGTACATGGATGACCCAGGAGGGGGTCAAGGAGGCTTTGTCCCCAGCCCCAGGGGGACAGGTGTTCTCCCGGGAGGATTCTGTGGCTGCTGCTGCTGCTAAGTCGCTTCAGTCATGTCCGACTCTGTGCGACCCCATAGACGGCAGCCCACCAGGCTCCCCCGTCCCTGAGATTCTCCAGGCGAGAACACTGGAGTGGGTTGCCATTTCCTTCTCCAATGCATGAAAGTGGAAGTGAAGTTGCTCAGTCGTGTCCGACCCTCAGCAACCCCATGGACTGCAGCTTTCCAGGCTCCCTCATCCATGGGATTTTCCAGGCAAGAGGACTGGAGTAGGGTGCCGTCGCCTTCTCCGTGGGAGGATTCTAGGACGTGGCAACTTGATGGTGTTACTGGAGACAGCCACCTGTAGCCCCAAAGGCAGGTCAACCTTTGACCTCAAGGGAAGGTAGGTCAACCCCAGTCTTACGGACTAAACGTGCACGTCCCTTCAAACTGCTCAGGTAGAAGTCCAAACACCACCCACCCACACACACACCCACCCACACGGACACGTGATGGTGTCTTGAGGTGGCTCTCTGGGACGGGATGAAGCTGAGAATAATTCACGAGGATGGGATTACCATCCTTAGAACAGCTTTCCTACTGTCCAGCCGCTAGAAGCCAACCCAGGAGACAGCTCTGAGCAAAATCCAACCACCCTGACTTTGAACTTCCAGCCTCCAGAACCGTGAGAAGCTGACCTGTGTTGCTGATAAGATACCCCATGGATAGTGTTCCTGGTGGGCCCATGCCCCACCAAGACACCAAGGTCGGCATGGATTCAAGATGGTACCCGCTGGCCTGACCACATGGGAAGCTGGTGGAGACCCTGCCCCATGGAGCTCCGCCCGGCAGTGAATGAGAGACGCCTCATCTTCTGAAGGGGCTTCCCCAGGTGGCCGTAGTGCTAAAGCATCCAGCTGCCCATGCAGGAGACGTCAGGGACGCGGATTCAATCCCTGGGTCGGGAAGATCCCCCTGGAGAAGGAAACAGCAACCCACTCCAGCGTTCTTGCCATGGAAAGAGGTAGCCTGCCGGGCTAACAGTCCACGGGGTCACAAAGAGTTGGACACGACTGAGTGACTGGCTTTCTGATTTCAGACACCTTCTGCGTGGGATAAGAATAACCTTGGAAAACACGCGTCTGACGTGGAACCGGGGGTCCTCGACCTCCAAGGATTTTAGGCCAACCCATTATTCACAGACCAAGCTCCAAAGTCACGAAGAAAGCAACTCCGCAGTCCTCTCTGGGAGTTGTATGAGCTTCCAGGGGCGCCTACAATGTGGGGGCTTAACAACCACACAATCCACCTTCCCCGAGCCCTGGAGACTAGATGTCTGAGGTCAAGGGTCCCAGGGCTGGGCTCCCTGCAGAGGCTCCAGGGGAGGGTCCTCCCCGCCTCTTCCAGCCTCCGGGGGCTCCAGGCGTCCGTCCCTGGGCTGGTGGCCGCCTCCCTCCCGTCTCTGCCTCCGTCTCCACGTGGCTTCCCCTCTATGTCCGTGTCTCTCCTCTGTGTGTCTTATAAGGACCCCGTCACTGGGGTTTAGGGCCACCCCCATCCAGGAGGAACCTCATCTCAGACCCTCCAGTTCATCACGTCTGCAGAGACCCTGTTTCAAGGTAAGGTCCCACTGTGAGGGGACGTAATTTTCGTGTGCGTCCGTGGCCGAGGGTCTAGCCTACCCAGGACCACAGGTTTTGTGTGGCCGTACCTGTGGGTTGTTAACGCATCCCTGCCTCCCTCCTTCCGCGAGAGAGAATGAGAGTGCAATTGCTTTTCCTTGCACATTGCTACTCCTGGATGGTCCTCCCCTCCCGTACTTTTCTCTCCTCAGGCGAGTTTTCCTTTTCTTTCTCCCGAGCAGGGAACCATCGCCTCTGCACCTACCAGGCTTCTCTTGAGGCAAGGTGTCAGTCGCTCAGGCATGTCTGACTCTTGGCAACCCCACGGACTGTAGCCCACCGGGCTCCTCCATCCATGGGATGCTCCAGACAGGAATACTGGAGTGGGTTGCCATTTCCTTCTCCAGGGGAATCTTCCCGACTCAGGGATCGAACCCGGGTCTCCTGCATTGGCAGGTAGCTTCTTCATGCGCTGAGCTACAACCCTTGGAGATGAAAAGTTTACAAAGGCCCCGCCCCGCGGAGATGG
The DNA here is from genome assembly GCF_042477335.2 of Ovis canadensis. Taxonomy (NCBI): domain Eukaryota; kingdom Metazoa; phylum Chordata; class Mammalia; order Artiodactyla; family Bovidae; genus Ovis; species Ovis canadensis. Next base: position 1,794,717 of record NC_091727.1, read on the forward strand.
AAGCCGAGAAAGCAGAGTCTATGCGAGGATGAGAACACGGAACAGGCAAAACCGTGGAGACAGACAGCAGACGGGGTTCTCAGCGGCCGGAAGAGCGAGAGATGGCTGCGGTGGGGGGTGGGGATGACTGTGAGAGAGTCCCCTTTGCGGGGGACAAAAATGGTGCAACCTCACAGAGGCGAGGGCCACGCAACTGTGAATATGCAAAAGGCCAGTGGATGGTTCCCTTGAAAACAGTTCCTTTCATGTTACATCAATGTCACTGCAGTCTTTAAAAAAGAAAACAGAGCCTTCCCTGGTGGTCTAGGGGTCAAGACGTCATGCTTCCAACACGGTGGGGTACAGGTTCGATCCCTGGTCAGGGAACTAAGTTCCCAGAAGCCACACAGCATGCCCAAAGAGTAAAAAAGTAAATAAATAAACTTTTTTTTTTTTCTTCTTAATGAGGACAAAGAGCCTACAGGACTTCTGTAAGAAGCAATATTCTTTTCTGGTCCTTTACCTAACTTGCGAGGTTGCCATGATGCTCCCAGGATGAAAGTATCCTCCGCACCCACGCAAGGTGAGTTAAAATTAAAAGACAGTATCGTGGCACCAGAAACCACATTCCCTCCTAACGGCAGCTCCTGTCAACACCGCCCGGACAAGGAGTCGCTTCACCAGCACGGGAGATCTGGCCTGTCGGGATTCCACCGGCCACGGAGGTTATGTTTCTGTTGTGGTTTGGGAGCAGAACGTGGGAGGGAACATCCAGGTGGCAGGGAGAGAAAGATTAGGGTCGATGCTGGGGAACCAAGAGGCGCAGCAGCTGAGAGGAAAACAACCGTAAGAGAGAAGAGTACGGGTTTAATTATTCACTACGGAAGCACTTCCAGAGCGTAAGAACACACGGCTTTCTGACAGTGTGACGCTACGCTATACCAAACAAACAAAAAGTCAGATGTGAGCACACTCCCGTGATCAGGGAATGAGTTTTGTGCCTTGATCTTGATCTCAGTCACGGCAGGGGGTGGGGGAGGGTGGGCGCTGCCCAGACAGACGCACAGGACTACACAGACACACACACACACACCCCCTTCTCACACACTCAGAAGAGCTTCCATGAAAAGTGGGCACACTGATCAGGGCTATGCTCTCTCAACACGATATGGAACCCATTCCAACATCCTGGTTCGTTTTCTAAAAAAATAAAAGATAAAAAGCTTAGTATTTTATACTGGAATATAGCCGATCAACAATGTTGGGACAGTTTTAGGTGGACAGCAAAGGGACTCAGCCGTACATCTACGTGGATCCATTCTCCCCCAAACTCCCCTCCCATCCAGGCTGCCACATGACATTAACAGAGTTCCCTGTGCTGTCCAGCAGGTCCTTGCTGGTTCTCCATGTTAAATACAGCAGAGTGTCCATGTCCTTCCCAAATTCCCTGACTATCCCTTCCCCCATCTTTCCCCCTGGGAACCATAAGGTTATTACAGAGTATTGAGCAGAGTTCCCTGTGCTGTCCAGGGGGTCCTTGTTGCTAATCTACTTTAAATATAGCCGTATGTACAGCCAACATCCTCGTTTTGATATCGTATGATAGCTAAAGAAGATGTCACAGGAGGGAAAGCTTTGTGATTGATACACGAGTCTAGGTGTGGGTTTTGGGAATCCCCTGCGCACCTACGATTATTCCAAAACATTTCTTGCTCACGGCAAGAAATCAAGCGTGGCTGCAAACCATTCCTGCTGTAACTGAGCCTGAGTTTCCCAATCCAGGAAATCGGTTTAGCCAAGATGGTACCCCACCCCACCCCCGACGCTCCAAGCCCTTTAAAAAATGCCCTTCATGGACTTCCGTGGTAGTCCAGTGGATGAGACGCCACACTCCCAATGCAGGGGGCCCAGGTTCACTCCCTGGTTGGGGGACTAGATCCCACGAGCCACAGCTAAGACCTGGCACCGCCAAATAAATAAACATTTTTAAAATAAATAAAGAAAAATGCCCTTGGTGAGATTTTTCACCAATACAAGCTGAGCTTTCTTCCAAGCTCTTTGAATTCGTGGAGAACTAGTCAACAATTCTGGAGTTTCCCAGAGAGGGTTTATCCCGGAGCACAGAACAAGAGCATCTGATCACTGACTGCTCACTGACTGTCCTCCTTAGTCAAGCTCTCCAAGATGTTGTGGCCTCCCCATGAACTGGGCCGTCTGCTGCCAGCTGGCTTCTGAGGTCACAGTCCCTCCGTCCAGCAGCGGGGAGGCAGGGGAGTGGAGAGGGATGTCCCACCGTCTGAGAAGCCCTGGCCCCTTTTTTCTTGCTAAATCTGGCATAAGCACACCTGTGCCCACCTGCAAAGTTCCACCTGCACTGAGAGATCAGACGTCACCACAACCATCCCTGGGGGATGGTGAGTCAGAAATTCAGTCCCACAGGTCACTCCCCCAGGGCTCAGCTCACAGGCAAAAGGAAAAGATGGAAAAAAAAAATGTGCACTTTAAGAAAATAGAAAAGCTGACCCTCGGGAGTGGCCATGCGGCCGGTTGAAAATGCCTCACTGTGTGAGGCCAGGGCTCTAACACACCCTTCAGGGTGGTGGCTCAGTTGGTAACGATTCTGCCTGCCAATGCAGGAGACCCGGGTTCAACCCCTGGGTCGGGAAGATCCCCTTGGAGAAGGGAGTGGCAACTCACTGCAGTATTCCTGCCTGGAGGATCCCCATGGACAGAGGAGCCTGGCGGGCTGCAGTCCGTGAGGCTGCAGAGAGTCGGACACAACAGAGGGAGTGACACAGTCAGGCTGGGGAACAGGTCCGGTCATGCTGACTCATTCTGGAAGTTTCCGAGGGGGTGGGGCCTGTGATCATGGCTGAGAGGCTTGTGGGAGCGGTTACTTTGTGTCTTGCCTGTGGGTTCCTTTCATGTCCTGCAGAAAGGCCTTCCTCAGCTGGAAGAGTGCGCACAGACAGTTCATAGACACCAGGGGAGCCTGTCTGTGATGGGGGCTGGTGAGGCATGGGTCCGTGAGCAGTGCAAAGGGAAACTGCAGTTTCCCCGAGTGGAAACTTAGGATGAAGTTTCCTAAGGCTAGTCTGGACTGCATTCTAACAGCAGGCAGCCTCTCACTTTTGTCCGGGACACCTTATGATATCAAGTTACTGGAAACTGTGACACCTCCGGAGGGGTTAGGACTTTTTCAAGCTTATTCTGAGTTTCTTAGCATCTCAGGCCGTGCCTTTAACGTTAAAAGATTCTCTCACACAAATCTTCTAACATTAAAGAAAAAGGTATTGTCAAAAGGTGACTTCAAAACAAAAAGTCAGCAGTATACCAATGGCTGATTCATGTTGAGGTTTGACGGAAAACAACAAAATGTTGTCAAGCAATTATCCTTCATTAAAAAAAAAAAAAAAAAAACTTTAAAAAGTCAGCAAAGCTCCGAAGTGACACACACACACCCCTTGGTCCCACACCTGAGCTAGTCCAACATCCTGAATATGGATGACCTGGCTCTCCCTTCATACCCTTGGAACCCACAGGAAGTTATCCTTGAACGCAAGCATCTTCTTCATTAAGAGAGGCAAAGAGAGCGTGTCTTACCCTACCTGGCCGCGCTCCATCCCCAGAAGCAGTGACGCTCTATTTTTAAGGACCAGATGACTCATTGGGGCTCCCCAGGCCCACCAGGCAAGCGCCCACAGTATCCCCAGGGGGCTGCAGACACCAGGCTACGTCCCGGGCCTGCAGTCCACCCACCTGCCCCCGGGGGGCCCCGCCAGACGCCCTGGCATCTTTCAGGAGAGACTGGCTTCAGTGCCCCATACAGATCCAACTGCCAGAGCTGTGTGCCAAGGGGATGGCAGGGCCTCCATCAACTTTCCATTGTTGATGTATGTTTTACAGCTAGCGGAGCAGGGGAGGGGGTGGTGGTGGTGGCTGCCCCCGCCCACCATCTGGGGTTTCTCACCTCCTCTGCTGCCCTGCAAAAAAAAACACAAACACGGGCAGCTTCTTAAATCAGCCCAGCGGAGTGCCCCAGAGGGAGGATGAGAGAGACAGAGAGAGAGAGAGAGAAGACAGACAAGGTGATAGACACAGAGAGAGTGAAAACAGGACAGAGATGAAATTGAGAGGGAGGGACAGACAGAGACAGGAAAGGCAAGAGACAGACGGAGACAGAGAAGATGGAAGGAGCAAGAGCAGAACCGGGCAGACAGGGAGAGGAGGTGAACAGCAGGACAGACGGAGGGTGCCATTCATTCACTCTATCCCAAACCAGGCTTCCCGAGGACCCCTTCCTCACTGCTGACCTCACATGGCCAAGAGGTTACAGAAAAAAGGGGAAGTTTCAAGGCCACCCTGGCTGTGCCCTTTGGTCTTATGAAGCCTCAAGCATGACCCTGAACTCAGTGCTTCCTCCCTTGAAAAAGAGGGTGGTGATGGTGGTAGGTGTCGAGTTGCTAAGCCACGTCTGACTCTTTGGGGGTGACCCCATGGACTGCAGCACACCAGGCCCCCCTGTCCTGCACTGTCCAGTATTCTCGTCTCTCCACAAGGCCACAACAACATGAAAAAGGCGAAAGAGGGACAGATTGGCACAAGGCCCTTAGCCACAAAGAGTTGTCAAGAAGTCACAGGCTGACTTGAGCCCCCGGGGCTGAATGAAGCGGCCTTGTGGGGTTGGGACGTTCTAAGCACTCGAGGGTGGACTCCAGAAACCAACATGTCTGGGGACCGAGGTGCCCAGGGACCGGGACACTTTACCTATTCAGTTGCGTAGGAGTGGTCAAGTACAAAGGTGGAGGTGGAAAGTTAGTGTTGCATTAAAAAAAAAAAAAAGAAACGCAAGTTTCAAAGGTACACAGGAAAAGTACCACGATGTAACGAAACGTGTAGTCTGCTGTTGTGTACCTCCAATGCCGTCCACTGCCCCCCAAAACTCCATGGGCCACCACAGATGGTTGGATGCACACAGGAAAAGAACTGCGATGTAAGGAACCTCCCCCCAGAACGCCACGGGGGCACCCCAGAATTCTAAAGTCCAAGCGGGAGCATCCTGACGCGGGACAGGGGCAGGGGACCCTGACCAAGGTGGAATCGGCAGGTGTCTCTACGGACGCTGCCTGTGTGCCCAAGAGTCCCGGCCCCGGTGGGGGGCGGGGTGCGGAGGGTCCGCGCGAGACCACCAGTGTGAATTAATCCCCGGCAGGCTTTGTGACGTCGGGGTTGGGGGGCGGGGGGCGGTGGTGAGGGCGTTCAGACAAGGAGATGGTTGCTGGGGGGCACCGCGCGGTGTGTATGTGTGTGGGGGGGATCTCAATAAAGAGACTTTGAAAGATCTAGAGAGTGCGCCCGCAGGTGGGGAGACGAGATCTCAAGGGGCGGGGTGGGTGACCTTCTAAACCGAGGAGCGCTGGGGAGGGGTGGGGGAAGACAGTCCAGAGAAGGGGATGGTTGCTGGGGGCGGGGGGGGGGGGGGGAACCGGGCGGGAAATCCCAATAAAGATACTTTGAAAGATCCTGAGAGAGTGCCCGCAGCTGGGGTGGCTCTTAAGGACCAAGCAGGAGAGGTCCTCTAAATCGAGGACCGCTCGGGACGTGGGGGGCAGTCCAGACAAGGGGAAGGCTGCTGGGGAGGGGGGCCTCTGGGGGACTGGGAGGTGGGGAGAGATGTAAATAAAGAGAGTTTGGACGATCGGGAGAGAGGGAAGGCTCTGCAAGACCAGGGGCGTCGCGGGGGAGAAGCCCTCCAAGTGTAGGGGCGCTCGGGGACCCCCGCGTAGGCAGGCGGGGAGAGACCGCGCCAGCAGGGCGCGCCCCGGGAGCCGGTGCTGGAGGGGCGAGCGCACGCGACCCTTTTGTGTGCGGGCCCGAGTTCCCCCCCGGGGGCAGCAGCGGCGCAGAGAACTCACCCACGGTGGCCCGCATGTGGAAGTCGTCCGGCCGGTAGGCGAGAGGCTCAGGCTCGGGCGCGCCCGCGGTGGGCTCCGCGGGTCCTTCTTGGGGGCCGGCGGCGTCCGCCTCGGCCAGGGCGCGCGCCTCCATGTGGAGCGCGCAGAGGTCCCGGGGAGCGCGGGGCGCGGGGAGGGGTCCGCGCGGGGCCGGGCTCCTGCGGACGCAGCCTCGGAGGGCGGCGCGGAGGCGGCGGCATCAGCCGGGCCCCGCCATGAGCGTCCCGGGAGGTGGCCGAGCACGCCGGAGACAAAGGCGCGGCTCGGCGCTCAGTGCAGGGGCGGCTGGAGGGAGCAGCCCCCGACCTTCAGGGGCGGCGGGGGCGCGGCCCGGGCGCGCGGCGGCGGCGGCGGCGGCGGCGGCGGCGGCGGCAGCGAGGCGGGGTCCCGGAGGCCGCGGGCGCCGGGCTGCGCGTGCATTCCTCGGGGCACGCGAGCGCCGCCCCTAACGCCGGCCGCTGCGAGCGCGCTGCTCCGAGGGAGGGAAGAGCCAGCGGAAGCGGGCTGGGCGGGGCCGCGAGCGCGCTCCCTGCGCCCGCCCTGGGCGCCGGCCCCGACCCTGCGCGCGCGGCTAGGGCGTGGACCCGCCTCGGCTGGCCGCGCCTCCGCTAGCCACGCCCCTTCCTACTTGAGTTGGCCTATGGCCCGCCTCAGCCCCGCCCCCTCCTCCGCTAAGCCACACCCCCTTCTTACTATATATTCGCCTATGACCCGCCCCCGTTGGCCGCGCCTCCGCTAGCCACGCCCCTTCCTACTCTACGTTCGGCTACGCCCCGCCTAAGCTGGTCGCACCTCCCCTGGCAACGCCCTGCTAAGCCCCGCCCCCTCTGCTCTCGGTTTCGGCCCGTCTCCGTCGGCCACGCCTCCGTTTGGCCACGCCTCCTCTAAGCCGTCCATCACAGTACGCTCGGCTATGGCCCGCCTCCTCTAGTACCGACTCCACTGGCCACACCTCCGCTAAGCCACGCCTCTGCTAAACTACGACTCCTCTGCGTACGGCTACGCCCCGTCACCGCCCCCCTCCACTCCGCCCGGATCCTGGGCGCGCGGCTCGGGCGTGGCCCCGCCTCCGCTAGCCACGCCCCTTCCTGCTCGACGTTCGGCTGTGGCTCGCCTCCGCCCCGCCCCACCTCCGCTGGCCAAGCTTCTGCTAGCCACGCCCTCCAAGAGCCTCCCGCTCTGCGCTCGGTCACGGCCCGTCTCTGCTAGCCACACCTCCGCTAGCCTCGCCCCTTCTTATTCTATGTTCGTCTGTAGCCCGCCTCCGCCCCGCCCCACCTCGGCTAGCTCCGCCTTCGCCAGCCCCTGTCCCCCGTCTCCGCCACGCCTCCGCTAAGCATCGCCTCCGCTAAGCCACGCCTCTGCCTCGCTCTGTCCCCCTCTGCGCTCTGCTATGCTCCGCCTCCGCCACGCCACGCCCCCGCCAGGCCCCGCCTCCGTTAAGCCCCGCCTCCTCTGCGCCTCCTCTTCTCCCCCGCCACCTGCAAGTCTCCGCTAAACCCCGCCTCCGCCTCTCCCGTCTTCCTCCACGCCCGGTCCTACGCGCCTCCGCTAAGCCCCGCCTCCGCCGCTGCGCGCCTCCGCTAAGCCCGCCTCCTCTACACCCCGCCTCCGCCCCGCCCACACGCTGGGTACCACTCCCTCCCCCACTGACTACGCGACCCCCACAGCAGTAGAAAGTCTCTCAGTCGTGTCCGACTCTGTGCGACCCCATAGACTGCAGCACGCCAGGCCTCCCTGTCCATCACTAACTCCTGCAGTTTGCTCAAACTCATGGCCATCGAGTCGGTGACGCCATCCACCCATCTCATCCTCGGCCATCCCCTTCTCCTGCCTTCAGTCTTTCCGAGCATCAGGGTCTTCTCCAGTGAGTCAGTTCTTCACATCAGGTGGCCAAAGCACTGGAGTTTCAGCTTCAGCATCAGTCCTTCCAATGAATATTCAGGACTGATTTCCTTTAGGATGGACTGGTTGGATCTCCTTGCAGTCCAAGGGACTCTCAGGAGTCTTCTCCAGCACCGCAGCTCCGAAGCTTCAGTGATTTGGTGCTCAGCCCTTTTTTATCGTCCAGCTCTCACATCTGTACATGACTACTGGAAACACCATAGCTTTGACTGTACAGACCTTTCCAGACAAAGTAACGTCTCTGCTTTTGGCTACATGTCTAGGTTTTGTCATTGCTTGTTTTCCAAGGAGCAAGGGAGAGCAGGTGCTCATAGGGAGACGTGTGCACTTGGCGTCCACATCCTGGGGGACCCCAAGGGTGGAGTCCCTGCCAAGCTCCTCTGGAAAACTCGTGGGCGTGAGAGGTGTCACCGGCCCAGGAACTTGAAGGTGTGGTTCAAAGTTTTTAAAAAATAACTTTTTAAAAGAGCTTCCCTGCTGGCTCCCTTGGCATTCCCTTATAGCTCAGTTGGTAAAGAATCTGCCTGCAAGGGAGGAGACATTGGATTTGATTCCTGCACGGAAAAGATCCCCTGGAAAAGGGAATGTCAACCCACTCCAGTATTCTTGCCTGGAGAACTCCATGGACACAGAAGCCTAGTGGGCTACAGTCCATGGGTTCGCAAAGAGCTGGACATGACTGAGCGACTATCACTTTACACTAAAAAATAAAACTGGAGTTGACCGGGAGCTCAGCTGACCACGCCATGCCCATTAGTCCGCAGCAGGCAGTAGACAGATCTGGAGAGTAATCAGCGGGACCAGGGTGACTTCCAGCCCAGCCTTGCTGGACAAAAGTGATGTTATAAAGATGTACACAGCGGGAGAAGCAGGCAGCTGCACAGGGACCTCCCTTGAGGGTTTCTTGGCAGCTTCAGATAAGTCTATTTTTTTTTTCCTTCTTAATTTATTAGGCTCCTCCAGGTTCTAGCTGCAGCATGTGGGATCTAGTTTCCAGACCAGGGATTGAACCCTGGTCTCCTGCATTGAGAGCACAGAGTCTTGACCACTGGACCACCAGGGAAATCCCTGATAAATCTTTAATTATTTCAAAAGAACTGTTTTCTAAAATACTAAGAGGCAGATAATAGAACAGGCAAAAGCTGATGGGCCCCTGGTTTAAACACACCTGAGATGGTTTGGGGAAAGAAATCCAAGATGATCAGATACATTAAAATTTCAGACACACAACGATAGGTTTTGTTCTGTTTTCTTTTTCCATAGTGGGAGTCTGTCTCAGGCCATCTGTGATTATAGCAGCCAGCCACTGTTTCTCTGGTTATTCAGTCGCTCAGTCCTGTCCGACTCTTTGCGATCCCATGGACTGCAGCACTCCAGGCCTCCCCGTCCACCACCAACTCCCGGAGTTTACTCAAACTCAAGTCCATTGAGTCAGTGATACCATCTAACCACCTCACTTCACCCTCTGTCGTCCCCTTCTCCTCCCGCCTGCAGTCTCTCCCAGCATCAGGGTCTTTTCCGATGAGTCAGCTCTTCGCGTCAGGTCGCCAAAGGATTGGAGTTTCAGCTTCAGCATCAGTCCTTCCAATGAACATTCAGGACTGATATCCTTTAGGGTGGACTGGTTGGATCTCCTTGCAGTCCAAGGGACTCTCAGGAGTCTTCTCCAGCTGCAGCTCGGCTGGCCCAACTAGAAACGCCTCGAATGAACCTTTCTGAGCCGTCCCCGCCCCACCCCCACCCCCAGGCCTCCCCCAACCCGGCTGACGGGGCCGCAAATCCGCGGCCCACAATCTGAGCACGGTGCCGGCGTATAGTTTGAAGCAATTCCAGCCCTTCCGCGCTTGGAAGGGAGTGTCCGGCCCCTGCGTCCTGGGGGTCCGGGTGGGGACCGCCTATCGCAGCGGCAAAAACTTCAGAAAGAAGGCGTGGGCCCGCTGGGAGCGGGTGGCAGGATATAGAACCAACTCTGGGTGTGGCTCTTCTGCCAGCCTCTCGCCAGCCCTGTTCTTCCCACTGTGGGTGGCTTTTACCCCCGGGCGTGACGCCTGCTCCGGTCAGGTTGCCAGTCCTTGGGCTGGAATGCGAAGAATGCGCTCCGGGAGCGGGCGGGGCGAGGGGAAGGGCTGCTCGCCCCCGCGGCTGGTTTAGACAAAGGCCGGTGCCCCTGAGCTCAGACCACCCGCCAGGTTCTGTCCCGCAGAGGGGTCGCCTGGGGGGTCTGACTGGCTGATGAAGGTCGGTGGTCAAGGCTGGGGGTTTTACACCCAGGGAAAGGCACGCCTTCCCCTTCTGAGTCCAAGCTCTCTCTGCTTAACGGCTGCTGCTGCTGCCGCCGCTGCCAAGTCGCTTCAGTCGTGTCGGACTCTGTGCGACCCCATAGACGGCAGCCCGCCAGGTTCCTCTGTCCCTGGGATTCTCCAGGCAAGAATACTGGAGTGGGTTGCCATTCCCATCTCCAGCTCAACGGCAGGACAGGCCAGTGAATCAGAGCAAGGAGGTGTTGAGGCAAGAAGTGACTTTCAATCTGGGAGCCGGGAGATCGAGAGGAAGGCAGGCTGGCGCCTCCAAATAAGCATCTTATTGGGGGCTGGATGCCAGGTTCTTTTATAGATCCGAGAGAAGGGTAATCAGGAACTAAAGTCAGAAGGCAGAGAGGCACTGTCGAGTGAAAGGGTCTTCAGTCTCGCAAAAACATCTCCAAGGGAGGGGTGTGTTAATCTCATCTATTGAGAGTCCCCTGGGCTGTGAGGAGATCCAACCTGTCCATCCTAAAGGAAATCAGTCCTGAATATTCACTGGAAGGACTGATGCTGAAGCTGAAATGCCAATACTTTGTCCACCCGATGCGAACAACTGACTCAATGGAAAAGACCCTGATGTTGTTGGGAAAGACTGAAGGCAGGAGGAGAAGGGGACGACAGAGGATGAGATGGTTGGATGGCATCACTGACTCAATCGACATGAGTTTGAGTATACTCCGAGAGTTGGTGATGGACAGGGAGGCCTTGGCGTGCTGCAGTTCATGGGGTCGCAAAGAGTCAGACACGACTGAGTGACTGAACTGAACTGAACTGAATCTCATCTAGTCACAGGTGGGCAGAGACAAACCATGTCTCCCTGAGCTGAACAAAGACGCTTTGGTTTTCAGTCCAGCAGAGGGGCAGGGTCCTCCAGGCAAGCTACTGAGTATGATTATAATAATTAAAGCAAGTCAGACAAACAAGTTTCCAACATGGAGTCAGAGTTGGCTTTCTCCCTGCAACAATGATATCCCAGGAGGAAAACTGTTAACAGAGACACTTTGAGAATTAAAGTCTGGGTTGCGGGGTGGATCTGACCCTTGCTTTCTGGTTCAGGGGAGTGATCACGTACCTACCTGCTGCTATAAATATCCTGGGCAGGTCTCATCACACCTTGGAAACAAAGCAGATTTCATCTGCAAGGTTCATAAAAATTGTTCAGCAACCACAGCATATTTCTTGAAAGGCAAAAGGAGAGGGGGGGGGAGCCTTTTAAGCAAGGCATTATACAGTCATAACCACCTTTGTGATGAGCGTGAGGTTGTGATGGGGGACAGGGAATTACTGAGCTTTGTAATCAAGAAGGCATTACAGCCACCTCTACCAAGGATGACAGGTGAAGGCAGTATTGAAGAGAGGAGAAAGACCAAGGGTGGTCTGGGCGTGCAGCTGGACACTTCTTTTAGGACTGCCTGCATGCCAAGTTGCTCAGTCCTGTCCGAATACACGTGGCAGCCCCATGAACTGCAGCCCTGAGACTGAGTGAGCTTCCCTGATGGCTCAAATGGTAAAGAATCTGCCTGCAGTGACCTGGGTTCGATCCCTGCCTTGAAAAGATCCCCTAGAGGAGGCAATGGCAACCCACGCCAGTATTCTTGCCTGGAGAATCCCATGGACAGAGGAGCCTGGCGGGGGGCTACAGTCCATGGGGTCGCAAAGAGTCGGATACAATTGAATCAACTTGGCAAGGACTGCAGCCCACCTGGCTCCTCCGTCCATGGGATTCTCCAGGCAAGAATACTGGCGTGAGTTCCCACTGCCTTCTCCAGGAGATTTTACCAAGCCAGGGACTGAACCCAGGTCTCCCACATTGCAGGCAGGTTCTTTACTGTCTGAGGCACCAGGGAAGCCCATGAAGTCATCCACATTCTGTAACAGACCCTGATCTTCATTATATAACAAGATGACTCTCCCACCCAAAAAGTAGGAAAATATCCAAAAAGTTTTATCTGGATTAGAAAAGGCTTTACAGTAAATTTTCTATTGTGCAGATTATCTGATTCTGAGGACACAAAATTTCACAGGAGATACAGATGGAAAGGCTTGGAAACCTGCTTTTTTTATATTTTTAAATAGTGATGGATTAGAGAAGACAATGGCACCCCACTCCAGTACTCTTGCCTGGAAAATCCCATGGATGGAGGAGCCTGGTGGGCTGCAGTCCATGGGGTCGCTGAGGGTTGGACACAACTGAGCGACTTCACTTTCACTTTTCATTTTCACTTTGATGCATTGGAGAAGGAGATGGCAACCCACTCCAGTGTTCTTGCCTGGAGAATCCCAGGGACGGGGGAGCCTAGTGGGCTGCCGTCTATGGGGTTGCACAGAGTCGGACACGACTGAAGTGACTTAGCAGCAGTATCTTCAGGTCTTGCTCAGAAGCTGTGTTTCCGTAGTTTATCTTCACTTCCAGGCAGGACGTCAAGAACATTTACTAATCCTTATCTGAGAAAGATTGTTGTCACCGGTCATCAGTACTTAATGGGTACAAAGAGGAAACTTGCAAACTCCTGAAGGACGTGAGGGAGATGTGACTAAGTAGAAACAGTCCCCAGACCTTGGAGGAAGGCGTCTGTGGCTAGAATTCTCCCTTCATGCGTGATTCAGGCCAACGCCACAGACCATCGCAGTAACATTCCCTCGGAGGTTTGGTGGTTAAATGAGAATGAAGAGTCAGTTGCTCATTCGTGTCCAACTCTTGCAGACCCCATGGACTATATAGCCCGCCAGGCTCCTCTGTCCATGGGATTCTCCCGGCAAGAAGGCTGGAGTGGGTTTCCATTCTCTCTTCTCCAGGGGATCTTCCTGACCCAGGGATCAAACCCGGATCTCCCGCATTGCAGGCAGACTCTTCACCAGCTGAGTCATCAAGGAAGTCCATGAAATGAACTATTTCCTGCTGTATCGGTGAGCAAGAAGTGTCACAGCCATAAGCGATTCCTGGCCTCCAAACGTGAATGAGGGCTCCGAAAATGGCACACAGTGCCTTCTGCCAAACGAATGCTGTCCCCCAACCCCGCCCTCCCCAAGGTGATTGCTGATGAGGTGGGGGAGCGTGAGATGGAAGAAGCAGTCGTCTGCCATCCCTGCCACGCCCTCAGGAGAACTAGCGGCTTCCTACGTGGCGCTGGTGCTAAAGACCCTGCCTGCCAACGCAGGAGACATAGGAGACTCTGGTTCCATCCCCGGGTCGGGAAGATCCCCTGGAGCAGGAAATGGCAACCCACTCCAGTATCCGTGCCTGGAGAACCCCATGGGCAGAGGAGCCTGGCGGGCTACAGTCCATGGGGTCACAAGGAGTCAGACACGACTGAGCGACTTAAACTTTCAGTGGGAATTTGCTGTGTAACACAGGGACTTCAGCCTGGTGCTCTGTGACAACCTAGAGGGGTCTGACCGGATGGGAGGCGGCAGGGAGGTTCAAGAGTGACTTAGCAAGGGGAACAAGGAGCGGGATTTGGCCCCAGATAACCAAGGTGCTTTTGAACTGTGGTGTTGGAGGAGACCCTTGAGAGTCTCTTGGACTGCAAGGAGACCCAACCAGTCCATCCTAAAGGAGATCAGTCCTGAAATGGAAAGACTGATGCTGAGGCTGAAACTCCAATCCTTTGGCCACCTGATGTGAAAAACTGACTCACTGGAAAAGACCCTGATGCTGGGAAAGATTGAGGGCAGGAGGAGAAGGGGACGACAGAGGATGAGATGATTGGATGGCGTCACAGACTCCATGGAGATGAGTTTGAGTAAACTCTGGGAGTTGGTGATGGACACGGAGGCCTGGCGTGCTGCAGTCCATGGGGTCACAAAGAGTCGGACACGACTGAACGACTGAACTGAACTGAGGTGCATATGAACGCAGTAGCGCAGAGGCTTGCCCCATCCCATTCATAGAATGCTCAGTTCCTTAACCTGATACCTGATCTTTGATGTTTGGACTGCCTGCTCCCTTTGTAACACACTTGTATATAGCCTGACGTCCCTTCCCGCAGGTCCTGTCTGGTGGCTAAGCCGGTGAAAAGTCTACCTGAGATGCAGGAGACCTGGATTCAATCCCTGGTTCTGGAAGATCCCCTGGAGAAGAATCCCCAGTATTCTTGCCTGGAGAATCCCATGCACAGAGGAGCCTGGTGGGCCACAATCCAGGGAGAAGGCAATGGCAATCCACCCCAGTATTCTTAGGCTTCCCTGGGGGCTCATAGGGTACAGCATCTGCCTGCAAGGCGGGAGACCCGGGTTCAGTCCTGGGTTAGGAAGGTCCCCTGGAGAAGGGCATGGCAACCCGCTCCAGTATTCTGGCCTGAAGAATCCCACGGACAGAGGAACCTGGGGGGCTACAGTTCTTGGGGTCCCACAGAGTCAGATATGACTGAGTGACTACTACTTTCCCTTCCTGCCTCCTTGGAGCAGTTTTCTCAGAGCTACTGAGATGCTGTTTCCTGGGCTCCGAGTCCTCATCATGCCGACCAAATAAAATCACTCTTTACTTCAGGTTGTGACTAACTTTTAGTCAACAGTTTGAACCAGAGAGAGTGAAGTTACCTTTATCGTGGAGACATATGAGAGATGACGCCCTAAAATCCTGAAAATTAAGTTTGATGGTGAGGTGGCAACTAGCTTTGCTCATGATAGAGCCACGATTTTGAAAACCGGTTTGGGATTGGAGAGGAAAGAAACTTTTGAACTGGAGTTCACAAGATGCCAGAACGCACATACCATTTCCATGCGGCAGAGAACGGAGATCCCCCAGGAAATATTACTCAGAAGTGTCATATATTTACACATGTATGGGGAAGCTATGGGGTTTTTCTGGTGGTTCAGATAGGGAAGACTCTGCCTGCAATGTGGGAGAGTCGGGTTTGATCCCTGGGTGGGGAAGATCCCCAGGAGAAGGGAATGGCAACCCACTCCAGTATTCTTGCCTGGGAAACCCCATGGAAAGAGGAGCCTCGCAGGCTGCAGTCCATGGGGGTCACAAAAACTCAGACATGACTGAAGTGACTGAACCCGCATAGCATACATAAAATAAACAACTTATGCCTGTAAATATTATATGTTATACATACATTGCATATGAGAACTCAGTCACAGACGTACAGCAGAAATACCACATTCTAAAGCAATATATTCCATTTTAAAAATAAAATAGGAAGAAAGTTTTCATATTTCATATTTGAAATATAATATGTTCAAATTGCGGAGAAGGCAATGGCAACCACTCCAGTGCTATGTATGAAATAGATAATTTGACAATCTACCGAATAGCACAGGGAATTCTCATTGCTCTTCTCCTGCTGCTGCTGCTGCTAAGTCGCTTCAGTCGTGTCCGACTCTGTGCGACCCCATAGACGGCAGCCCATCAGGCTCCCCCGTCCTTGGGATTCTCCAGGCAAGAACACTGGAGTGGGTTGCCATTTCCTTCTCCGATGCATGAAAGTGAAAAGTGAAAGGGAAGTCGCTCAGTCGTGTCCGACCGTCAGTGACCCCATGGACTGCAGCCCACCAGGCTCCTCCGTCCATGGAATTTTCCAGGCAAGAGTGCTGGAGTTCTATACTTCAATTTAAAAATAAAATAAGAAGAAAGTTTTCATATTTCATATTTGAAATATAATATGTTCAAATTGTGGAGAAGGCAATGGCAACCCACTCCAGTACTCTTGCCTGGAGAATCCCAAGGACGGGGGAGCCTGGGTGGGCTGCTGTCTATGGGGTCGAACAGTCAGACAAGACTGATGCGACTCAGCAGCAGCATGTTCAAATTGTGGTGCTGGAGAAGACTTCTGTGACTCCCTTGGACTGACTGCACGGAGATAAATCCAGTCCATCCTAATGGAAATCACTCCTGAATGTTCATTGGAAGGATTGATGCTGAAGCTGAAGCTCCAATCCTTTGGCCACCTGATGGGAAGAACTGACTCATTGGAAAAGACCCAGATGCTGGGGAAGATTGAAGGCAGGAGGAGAAGGGGACAGCAGAGGATGAGATGGTTGGATGGCATCACCAGCTCGATGGGCATGAGTTTGAGTAAGCTCCGGGAGATGGTGAAGGACGGGGAAGCCTGGCGTGCTGCCGTCCATGGGGTCGCAAAGAGCTGGACGGGACTTAGCAACTGAACAGCAGCAGGAAAATTACATCTAGACCCAAAATTAGGACAATTTGTGGTGTTCCTACGATTTGGTCTGTATTTATGAAGTAAATGGAGGCAAAACCCAAAAACACCTAAAATAAAGACAGGGTATAAAACCATCTAGTCCATACTGGATGCGTTGAATGATCTTGTGGCTCTATTTTTTTTATTTTTTATGATTTCTCCTGTATAATTAGGCCGACCCACTTGACACCCAAAATGATGGGGTATGAGAAATCATGCCGCTAATTGCTATTTATTTATTTTTTTAATTCATAAGCACAGCACATAAGATGCCTTGAGAGGGAGGATGGGAGAGAAAACACTCACAGAGAAATAAATAAACTGGGCTCTTAACGTCTTTCTAAGGAATATATGTGGCTGGTATTTAAGGTAATACCCAACTCTGCACTTGGGAAAGAGAGTCAAGAATTGAACCCTTTGCGTCATCTCTGGGATTTGGAACTGCGCTGAGAAGACCTTGGGAAACTTTTGAAGGCACCCAGTGTTTGTTCAATTAGAACAGGGCTTTGCTGGAAACTGCCAGATAAGAGATGTGTGTGTTAGTCGCTCGATCGTATCCAACTCTTTGCGACCCCCTGAACTGTAGCCCCCCAGGCGCCTCTGTCCATGGGATTCTCCAGGCAACAATACTAGAGTGGGTTGCCATTTCCTTCTCCAAGGCATCTTCCCTACCCAGGGATCAAACGTGGGTCTCCTGCATTGTAGACAGATTCTTTCCCATCTGAGCCACCAGGGAAGCCAGATCAGAGGTAGGAATGGGATTCTGGGACTCTCTGTGAAAGGAGAAGTCTTGGCTTTTGTTTCTGGTTGTTTTTTTGTGTGTTTTGACCGCACTGCAGATAAAGCATGTGGGATCTTAGTTCTCAGACCAGGGACTGAACCCATGTACTCTGCATTGCAATGCTAAGTCACTAAGTCACGTCTGACCGTTTGCAACCCCATGGACTGTAGCCCGCCAGGCTCCTCTATCCATGGGGTTCTCTGTTCTCTCGCAACGGAGTGGGTTGCCGTGCCCTCCTCCTGGGCATCTTCCTGACTCAGGGATCGAACTGATGTCTGCCTCATTGCACGTGCATTCTTTACCATCTGAGCCACCAGGGAAGCCCAGAAAATGTGCATAGGCCTGAATAAAACAGGTAATGTACTCCAAAAGAAACATTCAGACATCATATCCCATAATGTGGAGGAACAGAGCGAATCTTAGATCAGGTCAGTTCAGCCACTCAGTCATGTCTGACTCTTTGTGACCCCATGGACTGCAGCACGCCAGGCTTCCCTGTCCATCACCAACTCCTGGAGCTTGATCCAGCTCATGTCCGCTGAGTCGGTGATGCCATCCAACCATCTCCTCCTCTGTCATCCCCTTCTCCTCCTGCCCCCGATCTTTCCCAGCATCAGCATCTTTTCCAATGAGTCAGCTCGTCTCATCAGGTGGCCAAAGGATTGGAGCTTCAGCTTCAGAATCAGCCCTTCCAATGAATAATCAGGACTGATTCTACATGTCCTCAGAAAGCAAGAATGCCACCAACACCTGATGCCTGGACTTAACTTGAAAGATCTGTGTGCAGGATAAAAGACACCCTAGGTCATATCCGTCATGCGTAGATGGGGTCTGTCTGGGGCCACCGTCCCCAGCAACAACCACTGCACCGCAAAGTACATAATGAGCCGTGGAACTTTATGGCAAAACAACAGTTTGGTATCCAGTGTCTTCAATTTTGCTGAATTGGTGGCTGCCCGCTCAGAGAAGACTCTTGGATAGCAAGGAGAACAAACCAGTCAATCCTAAAGGAAATGAGTCCTGAATATTCGTTGCAAGGATGGATGCTGAAGCTGAAACTCCAGTCCTTTGACCACCTGATGCAAAGAGCTGCCTCATTTGAAAAGACTCTGATGCTGGGAAAGATTGAAGGCAGGAGAAGGGGATGGCAGAGGATGAGATGGTTGGGTGACATCACCAGCTCGATAGACATGAGTTTGAGCAAGCTCCGGGAGTTGGTGAAGAACAGGGAAGCCTGACATGCTGGGGTCCACGGGGTCGCAAAGAGTCAGACACGACTGAGCGACTGAACCTGAACTCTCAGTTGAACACAGAGATGATGCAAGTGTGGCTGATAAGCCTGAGGGTAAATACAGAGAGAAAATGACCTTCGTGGGATAGGGACCTCGAGTGGTGTGGAAGCTTTGAGGGACACAGAACCGACAACAGCTTAGAAATGAATCTGATCTGCTGTGTTGACTTAGGCTGACCTGGAGTTCACTGAATTTCAGACATAGCGCTTTAGCTTTATATATATATATATATATATATATATATATATATATATATATATATATATATGTAAATTTATTCATTTATCAGTTGACGGATAATCGCTTTACAGAATTTTGCTGTTTTCTATCAAACGTCAACAGGCATCAGCCTTGGGTATACATATGTCCCCTCTGTCTTGAACCTCCCTCCCTTCTGAACCTCCTTTCCAAGCTCTTTAGGTTTTAAAAGTGAGGACTGGATGTGTGGGCTTGTCCAGAGATGCAGCAAAGAGTCTCACATTTCCAAAAGAAACTATATTCTATGGCCTGGGATAAGCCATAACCGGAAAGAACACATATACATTCTGGGCTATGGATATGTACATATTTGCCTTTCCTGGTGGCTCACATGGTAAGGAATCCATCTGCAATGCTGGAGACCTGGGTTTGATCCCTGGGTCGGGAAGACCCCCTGGAGAAGGGCATGGCCACCCACTCCAGGATCCTTGCCTGGAGAATCCCACGGACAGAGGAGCCTGGCGGGCTACAGTCCACAGGGTCGCAAGGAGTTGGACACCACTGAGTGACTACGCGTTTCACTTTCTTTCTTGGAGGCGTGGGGAGGTAAATACAGGAGCACAGGAGGTGTCAGGTCACCTCTGGAGCACGCAACCCACTGCAGACCTCAGTCGTGCGTGTTCTTCAGGGACCGTGGAGAAAGGTGAGGTTGTTCGTTGGGAGGACTCCACTGAGATGCATCGCATCGGCCAGGACATACCAGAGAAGCCACGGCATGCATCTGATACCCTTTGCTTCTTCAGAGCATCTTCATCACTTGTCAGACCACTCGGACCACCCACACCCAGCCCCACTCTTGACATTCCCTGCTTTGGTTTGTAGTCAAAAGCGATCGGGATATTTTCCTAAATCTCAGTGTGTCAAAAGTGCATGCTCTGAGTTGGAGGGGTTCAGGAGGGGCTTTTGAAAAAAAAAAATGTTTTGTTGCCATTTAAAAAGAAAAAAGAAGAGCAACATTTTGCCATTTGCAACAACATGGATGGACGTGGAGGGCATGAGGTTGAGTGAAACAGATCAGAGAAAGACTGAAGGTATCCCCCAGGGGATACTGGAGGGTACCCCCTACATGTGGAATCTAAAAAAAAAATACCGAGAACTAGTGACTATAACAAGAAAAGAAGCTGAGTCACAGGGGATGCTCCCGACCCGGGGATCAAACCTGGGTCTCCTGCATTGCAGGCAGATTCTTTGCCAAAGGGCTGCCAGGGAAGCCCAAGAAACAAAGAATAAACTAGTGGAGACCAGTGGGGAGAGGGGAGGCAGAAGAGGCCCCATGGGAGGGGAGGAAGACCTACAAACTGCTATCCTTGTAATAAATACGCCTCAAGGATGTATGGTGCAGCACAGAACGTATAGCCAATATTCTATGATAACGATAAACGGAGCATCAGTTTTAAAAGCCTGTGAATCACTGTGTTGTACAGCTGAAACCAATGCAATATTGTACAGCAGCTACACCTCAGTTTTCCTGTTGTTGTTCAGCCGCCCAGCTGTGTCTGACTCTTTGCAACCCCGTGGACTACAGCACGCCAGGCCTCCCTGTCCATCACCAACTCAGGGAGCTTGCTCAAACTCATGTCCATTGAGTCAGTGACGCCATCCAACCATCTCATCCTCTATCATCCGCGTCTCCTCCTGCCTTCAATCTTTCCCAGCATCGGGGTCTTTTCAAATGAGTCAGCTCTTCCCATCAGGTGGCCAGAGTATTGGAGTTTCAGCTTCAGCATCAGTCCTTCCAGTGAATACCCAGGACTGGTCTCCTTTAGAACGGACTGGTTGGATCGCCTTGCAGTCCAAGGGACCCTCAAGAGTCTTCTCCAACACCACAGTTCAAAAGCATCAGTTCTTCGGCGCTCAGCTTTCTTCACAGTCCAACTCTCACATCCATACATGACCACTGGAAAAACCATAGCCTTGACTAGACGGACCTTTGTTGGCAAAGTAATATCTCTGCTTGGTTTTCAATATACTACCTAGGTTGGTCATAACTTTCCTTCCAAGGAGTAAGCATCTTTTAATTTCATGGCTGCAGTCACCATCTGCAGTGATTTTGGAGCCCCCCAAAATAAAGTCTGACACTGTTTCCACTGCTTCACCATCCATTTGCCATGAAATGATGGGACCGGATGCCAGGATCTTAGTTTTCTGAATGTTGAGCTTTAAGCCAACTTTTTCACTCTCCTCTTTCACTTTCATCAAGAGGCTTTTCAGTTCCTCTTCACTTTCTGCCATAAGGGTGGTGTCATCTGCATATCTGAGGTTATCGATATTTCTCCCAGCAATCTTGACTCCAGCTTGTGCTTCTTCCAGCCCAGCGTTACGCGCCCATATTCTTCTGGTTTGTGGTATTTGGTTTAAGTGGAGCCATCGGGACTTAGAGGGGAAAAGGGTGTTCCGTCTATGGAATTCTATTCTTATCTGTCTCACGAGTGTCTACCTTTCCTGGGGGTTGAGAGGGTTTATGTCAGCTGACCTTACTGTTCCTGACATTAGGGCTTATCTCACAGTGACTCAGAAGGGAAAATCTAGGATCAGGAGTCTGACTCATGGGTCGTTGATTGACCTGGAGGTCCTTTTAACAATGGAAAAAAAAAAAAAAGGAGAATGCCCAGTTCTATGAACAGAGAGTAGTTGCCATATTCATTTAATATGAATGCTTTTAATCTTTTATTAAGAGTAAATATTCTAATGAATATTAAATGAAGTTAATATTCATTTAACTTAAATGTTCATTAAAGACCCATTGGAGAAGGGATAGGCTACCCACTCAAGTATTCTTGGGCTTCCCTGGTGGCTCAGCCGGTAAAGAATCTGCCTGCAATGCAGGAGACCTGGGTTCGATCCCTGGATTGGGAAGATCCCCTGGAGAAGAGAAAGGCTACCCACTCCACTATTCTGGCCTGGAGAATTCCATGGACTGTATAGTCTTTCTGACTCCTTGCACTCTATCTGACTCTGTGGACTGTAGCCCCGCCAGGCTCCTCAGTCCATGGGGATCCTGCAGGCAGTGGGTTGCCATGCCCTCCTCCTGGGGATCTTCTCAATGCAGGGATCGAACTGGGGTCTCCTGAATGGCAGGCGGATTCTTTACTGTCTGAGACACAAGGGGAAAATGCCACTGGCTTTCTCTTTTATACACCGTGATGTGTATAGGTTTTAGAAGGAAGGAGAATCAGCTATGTTACATTGATAGTTTTCATAAAGGGTTTTTAAAAACATGAGACAATGTGTCAGTCCATCTGTACTATTTAAGTGGAATTTTATGAAGACACAGGTGAGCTGGATGTTTCCTAACCACTGTTTGGTCAGTCGTGTCCGACTCTTTGTGACCCCATGGACCGCAGCACACCAGGCTTCCCTGTCCATCACCAACTCCCAGAGCTTGCTAAAACTCATGTCCATGGAGTTGGTGATGCCATCCAACCATCTCATCCTCTGTCGTCCCCTTCTCCTCCTGCCCTCAATCTTTCCCAGCATCAGGGTCTTTTCCAATGAGTCACCTCTTTGCATCAGGTGGCCAAAGTAGAATTAGCAGCTAAAATGAAACCTCCTTTATTGATTTAAGTTGGAACTGAAATATGCTGTCATCTCAATGCTGAGTTTAGCTTTCATCCTCTCAGTTTTGCTGAGATGCCTGACACTGCTGTGTTCATTCCATAGTGTCAAATAGCCTCTGATTCTCCTAAGAGGTCTGATCTGCTACTTTTACCTAGAGAAAAACAGTCGTGAGCTCTACTCCCGAGGCACTTATCTGTATTTCAAAAACACACTGGCAAACCCAAATGCATTTCCTAAAATATAGTTTGGATATTGGAGTGGAATAACATGCTTCAAACAAATGAAGCCAAAAATAATTTTAAAAGGTCTAAAGTGTAAAGGACAGGGCAGCCTGCAGTCCACGGGGTTGCAAAGAGTCGGACGAGACTGAGCGACTGAACTGAACTGGAAGGATATACATCCTTAAGAACTGAAGTGTGAAGTATGCTTGTATGGTCCATTTGAAAGGTGTTTTAGGATCTGTGTTTATTCTCTGGCAAGCGATAGAGAAAATTTCGCAAACGTTTTATTTCTGGACAAGAAGATCTAAAACACAGTGCTTGCTTAAGAGATGAGACGTGAGCGCAGAGAAACTGCACGTGGCTCATTCCCCCCGCCCCCAAACCAAAATACACTGATGTTACCGCGTGTGAAATCACTATTTCTTAATCTCAGCATGGCTGACGTCTGGGGCTGGATGAGTCTCTGATGTGGGGTGTCCTTGGCCCTGTGGGGTGTGGAGGAGTGTCCCTGGCTTCCCACTCGCCTGGTGTCACGAGCACCCCCTCCCCAAGTTTTGGCAGCTAAAAATGCCTCCGGATATTGTCATATGTCCCCTCGGGGCAAAGTCGTCCCTGGTTGAAAACCATGGCCGTAGCTGATAAATGGATGGATGGATGGATGCATAGATGGATGGATGGATCTATAGATAGATAGATAGACTCAGTGCATAGATAATCTGAAAGTCTCTTATGCTAGTTCGGGATTTTTCAGCCTCACTCTGATGGATGGATGGACAGATAGATGGATAGATGGATGGATGGATGGGTGGATGGATGGATGGCTAGATGTATATATATATAGATGGATGGAAAGATGGACTCAGTAGGCAGGTAATTAGACAATCTCCTGTGCTAGTTCAGGATTTCTCAGCCTCATTCTGATGGATGGCTGGAAGGATAGATCGATGGATAGAATAAGCAGATAGATAATGAGAGTCTCTTATACTAACCCCAGATTTCTCAACCTCATTCTGATTGATGGATGGATAGATGGATGGATGAATGGATGGATGGGTAGATGGCTGGATAGGTAGATGGATGGATAGATGGATGGATGGATGGATGGATGGATGGATAAATGGATAGATGGATGATGGATGGATGAATGGATGGATGGATAGATGGATGGATGAATGGATGGATGCATGGATGGATGGATAGATAGACTCAGTGGATAGATAATTAGACAGCTCTTATGCTGGTTCAGGATTTCTCAGCCTCACTCTGACGGATGGATAGATGGATGGATAAATAGGTGGACAGATGGATGGATGGGTGGGTGGATGGGTGGCTAGATGGACAGATATACAGATGGATAGATGGATGGATGGATGGATGGATGGATAAATGGATAGATGGATGATGGATGGATGAATGGATGGATGGATAGATGGATGGATGAACGGATGGATGCATGGATGGATGGATAGATAGACTCAGTGGATAGATAATTAGACAGCTCTTATGCTGGTTCAGGATTTCTCAGCCTCACTCTGACGGATGGATAGATGGATGGATAAATAGGTGGACAGATGGATGGATGGGTGGGTGGATGGGTGGCTAGATGGACAGATATACAGATGGATAGATAGATGGATGGATGGATAGAATAAGTAGATAATGGGACAGTCTCTTACGCTAACTTCAGATTTCTCAGCCTCATTCTGATGGATGGATGGATAGATGGATGGATGGGTGGGTGGATACATGGATGGATGGGTGGGTGGATGGATGAATGAATGGATGGATGGATGGATAGATAGACTCAGTGGATAGATAATTAGACAGTCTCTTATGTTAGTTCAGGATTTTTCAGCCTCACTCTGATGGATGGATAAATAGATGGACAGATGAATGGATGGGTGGGTGGATGGGTGGCTAGATGGACAGATATACGGATGGATAGATAGATGGATGGATAGAATAAGTAGATAATGAGACAGTCTCTTATGCTAACCCCAGATTTCTCAACCTTATTCTGATGGATGGATGGATAGATGGATGGATAGATGGAAGGATGAATGGATGGATGGGTAGATGGCTGGATAGATGGCTGGATAGATGGATGGATGGGTGGGTGGATGGATAGATTTATGGATGGATGGATAGATAGGTAGATGGTTGGATGGATGGATGGATAGAATAAATGCTGTGCTTAGTTGCTCAGTCACGTTTGACTCTTTGCAACCCCCTGGACCGTAGCCCACCAGGCTCCTCTGTCCAGGGGATTCTCCAGGCTTGAATACTGGAATGGGTTGCCACGAGCTCCTCCAGGGGATGTTCCCAATCCAGGGTTCAAACACAGGTCTCCCACATTGCAGGTGGATTCTTTACCATCTGAGCCACCAGAATAACTAGATAGATAATTGGACAGTGTCTCATGCTAGGTCAGGGTTTTTCAGCCTCATCCTGAAGGATGGATGGATAAATGGATGGAAGGATATGGATGAATGGAGTTGGGTGTGACTTACTGACGGAATAACAGCATGCTTTACCAAGAAAGGCAACTCTGAGCTACTTTTCAATTCTTTTTAAATAGCTTGCTTTTATTTTTTCCAGAAACAACCATGCTTGAAAAGGGCTTATTAAGGACTTGGGGGAGAACTGATTTAACATCTCTGTTTTTCAAGGAACATCGGTTCTGTGTTGTCTCACCCAGCCCCACCAAGCAATTACATGGTTTTGATACAGACTGAACTGGTTGCTATGATTATGCTAACCATCTAATCCAATGCATAATACAAGTGCCATGACAAGCCTAATTACT
Organism: Ovis canadensis; assembly: GCF_042477335.2. Taxonomy (NCBI): domain Eukaryota; kingdom Metazoa; phylum Chordata; class Mammalia; order Artiodactyla; family Bovidae; genus Ovis; species Ovis canadensis. Next base: position 1,819,923 of record NC_091727.1, read on the forward strand.
ATATAGTTAAGTATAATCTGAAGTTTCCCAGCTAATGGGACCACATTCTTTGCAAGGAAAGGAGTGTGTGTGTGTGTGTGTGTGTGTTGTGTGTGTGTGTGTTTGCATCAGTAATTATAGTGCTATTACAGTGGTTCGGGAAAAAAAAGAAGGTGCGTTTTGTTTTACTTTGCATGTGAGCTAAATTGCTTCAGCTGTGTCCAACTCTTTGTGACCCTGTGGACTGTAGCCCGCCAGGCTCCTCTGTCCATGGGATGCTCCAGGCACGAGTACCGGAGCGGGTTGCCATGCCCTCCTCCAGGGGATCTTCCCCACCCAGGGATCAAACTTGTGTCTCTTACGTCTCTTGCATAGGCTTGTGGGTTGTTTACCACTAGCACCGCCTGGAAAGCCCTTTATTTTACTTTAGGTACCTTTTATTAAATGGTGCTAGTAGTAAAGAACTTGACTGCCAATGGAGGAGACAAAAGAGACGTGGGTTAGCTCCCTGGGTCGGGAAGATCCCCTGGAGGAGGGAATGGCAACCCACTCCAGTATTCGTGCCTGGAGAATCCCATGGGCAGAGCAGCCTGGCGGGCTAGAGCCCATGGGGTCACAAAAGACTTGGACACAACTTAGAGACTTTCTCGTCACTTCGTATTGTGCGTCTGAGAGTTAGGTTGCACACTAACTATTTTGTGGTTGTTGTTCAGTCACGCAGTTGTGTCTGATTCTTTGCGACCCCGTGGACTGCAGCACGCCAGGCTTCCCTGTCCATCACCATCTCTCTGAGTTTGCCCAAGTTCATGTCCATTGAATCCGCCATCCAACGTGAGCTATACCTATTAACTATACCTCGATTAAAAATATATATATATATATTTAAAGACAAGACAAGATGCAAGGGGGATTGGGCAGGGAGGGACAGTGTCTGCATCACCCTCCCTCATCAAAATCAGCACAAAAAGCTGCCATCTCTTCCACCCAGAAGATGCTCAGAAGCAGGTAGCATCTTTCATGAGTCATGCCGTCTACCTGCAAAGACACAGGCTGCAAAGTGAATTCCCTTCCATGCTTTCCCTCTGGGTCTTATTTTGGGTCACCTAGTCACATGGTCTGGAGAAGGCAATGGCTCCCCACTGCAGTACTCTTGTCTGGAACATCTCAGGATGGAGGAGCCTGGTAGGCTGCAGTCCATGGGGTCGCGAAGAGTCAGGCGCAACTGAGCGACTTTCCTTTCACTTTTCACTTTCATGCATTGGAGAAGGAAACGGCAACCCACTCCAGTGTTCTTGCCTGGAGAATCTCAGGGACCGGGGAGCCTGCTGGGCCGCCGTCTGTGGGGTCGCACACAGTCGGACACGACTGAACTGACTTAGCAGCAGCAGCAGTCACGCGGTCACAGATGCTTTTAGCAAGGGCAAAAGAAAGGGAGATTGGCCTGCCTGCTTCTTTTGTTCAGAGAATACAAATCTCCCCTAAGGGGCTCAGGGAATGCTGTCCATTCAAAATGTGGTGCTGGAGAAGACTCTTGAGAGTCCCTTGGACTGCAAGGAGATCAAGCCAGTGAATCCGAAAGGAAATCAGTCCTGAATGCTCATGGGAAGGACTGAGGCTGAAGCTGAAGCTTCAATAATCTGGCCACCTGATGCAAAGAGCCGACTCATTGGAAAAGACCCTGATGCTGGGAAAGATTGAAGGCAGGAGGAGAAGGGCACGACAGAGGATGAGATGGCTGGATGGTATCACCGACTCGATGGACATGAGTTTGAGCAAGCTCTGGGAGATAGTGAATGACCAGGAAGCCTGGCGTGCTGCAGTCCACGGGGTCCAAAGAGTCGGGACAAGACTGACCAACTGAACAACCGCAGGTCTCTTATAGTGATGCCTTTCTATTATGGAAACGAAAAAATTATCTGTTGTTTACAAATTTACTGCCAAGAAGAGAGAAGAGAGTGACCTTCACGTGGGGCAAATGTTTCTCTTTGGAACTCAGCTCCGCTCATCTCTTTCCTGGAACAATCTCGTTCTCCTGAGAAAACGTCTGGGAGGTCCATTTTCGGCTGCTTGGTGCCCATGTGAGCGGTTTAGAAGCCGTGGGACGCACAGAGGTCCCGTGGAAAGGTCCAGGCTTTGTGTCAGGAAGGGAGAGCTGGCCTCAGAAAGAAAACAAGAGAAGAGTCTGACCCGTGAGGTTGCAAAGAGCACACACATCCCGGGAACAGAAAGAAAAGTCAACGGCAGAGTGCATTCCATTAAAAAATAATACAGTAAGGCCAAAGGGAGGAAGCAGAGGGTGGGACTGAAGGAGAGAGGAACAGGAAACCATTTACACGACCACATGTGAAACAGATAACCAGTGCGAATTTGCCGTTTGACCCGGGGATCTCAGGCGGGAGCTTTGTAACCGCCTAGAGGGGTGGGATGCGGTGGGAGGTGGGAGGCAGGTTCAAGAGGCAGAAGACCCACGGATAGCTGTGGCTGACTCATCCTGACGTATGTCAGAGGCCAACAGAACATTGTGGAGCAGTTATTGTAAATTAAAAAAAAAATTAAGCAAACAAAAGATCCGCGTGGTCAACATTAAGAGCCTTTAAACATTTTTACTAAAATCCAGTGAAAGTGAACATCGGATTTTGCTAAAATTGCTGTGATTCAAGAATGCACTTGTAACTCATTCGTTTCAAGTTTTATCTGTTTATATATCATTTTGGTGGCACCATACAACTTGCAGGATCTTCGTTCCCCCCAAAAGGATTCAACTTGAGACCTCTGCATGGGAAGCACACAGTCCTAACCACTGGGCTACTAGAGAAGTCCTTCCAATAGAATTTTTTAAAAAGTAATAATAATAAAGGCAATGTCAGATACTGCAGGTCAATAAATGAAACAGGCACGTGTCTCTGGAAGTCACCATGACTTGTTCATCCTTATTACTTCCCTGGAGAAGACCGGGGTCTAGCGTAAGAATCACAGAAATGACAAGTGCATTCATTTCTACCGCACGCCCCCACCATTCAAGCTGGTAGTTCCCTTTTCTCCGTATTAAAAAATAAAGAAATACACATTTCCGTTCAATCCTGCCAGGTCCTAAAGGGGACGTTATCTGTGCCTTTGTTCTCTTTTTTTCTGAACGCGGGTCATCGCCACATCCTGTTGACTGTGGTCTTATCAGGTCCTTCAGATGGAAACCTTTCTCCCCTAATCTCCACCATCAGCCTCCCAGCAGGGACTGCAAGGGGCCCGTACCTGTGTGCTGCCCACAGCCGTCCTCTGGGGTCCTCTTTGGACTGTCACACACCCTGATGAAACAGACTGAGTGATTTTTCTTAGATAGTGCTATTCCACCCACGGATGGATAGATGGTCATCCATCCATCCACCCACCCATGCATCCATCCATCCACCGACTCATCCATCCACCTATCACCCACCCATTCATCCATCCACACATCCATCCATCCACCCACTCATCCATCCATCCACCCACCCACCTATCCACTCATCCACCCATCCAGGCATCCATCTATCCATTCATCCACTCACCCATCCTTCCATGTATCCGCCAACCCATACATCCATCCATCCATCATCCATCCAACCATCCATTTATCCACCCATCCATCCATCCATCCACCAACCCATCCATCATCCATCCACCCACCCATGCATCCATCCATCCACCGACTCATCCATCCACCTATCCATCCATCCACCCACCCATTCATCCATCCACCCATTCATCCATCCACCCACTCATCCATCCATCATTCACCCATCCACCCACACATCCATCCATCCACCCACTCATCCATCCATCCACCCACCCACCTATCCACTCATCCACCCATCCATGCATCCATCTATCCATTCATCCACTCACGCATCCTTCCATGTATCCACCAACCCATCCATCCATCCATCCATCACCATCCAACCATCCATCCATCCACCCGCCCATCTGCCCAGCCATCTACCCATCCATTTATCCACCCATCCATCCATCGATCCACCAACCCATCCATCCATCCATCCACCCATCGTCCACCCATCCACCCACCCATCCATCATTCATTCACCCACCCGTCCATCCATCCATCTATCCACCTTTTATTCTCTGTTTGTCCTTGTGTATCTTGAAACCAAAATTGAATTTAATGCTCCGTTTTTTTCTGTTGACCAGGGAAGGTGGAGATAGTTTACAATGGAGAAATGCAAACCCTTTTCTCCCAGATAAAGGTTCCCGTTTGTAAACATATCCTCTGGCTTCCTGAAAGCCCTTCTCCTTTTCCACTGATTCTGCAAATTTACACTGCTCTCCCCAAGGCACATATCCAGTCCCTCATAAGACAGAGAATAGCATCAGGATTTCTGTTTAGGGAGAGTCCCTCTTCTTTGTCCACCAGATGCGAAGAGCTGACTCATTAGAAAAGACCTTGATGCTGCGAAAGATTGAACGTGGGAGGAGAAGGGGACGACAGAGGATGAGATGGTTGGACGGCATCACCGATTCAGTGCATACGAGTCTGAGTGACCCCCGGGAGCTGGTGATGGACAGGGGAGCCAGGTATGCTGCAGTCCATGGGGTCACAAAGAGTCAGACGTGGCTGAGCGACTGAACAGCAACAACCTCTTAAAATAGGTGTAGTTATAAGTGTGTGCGTGCATACTCCGTTGTGTCAGACTGTTTGCGGCCCCGTGGACTGTAGCCAGCCAGGCTCCTCTGTCCATGGGATTCTCCAGACAAGTTACTGAAGCGGGTTGCCATTTCCTTCTCCAGCGGATCTTCTTGACGCAGGGATTGAACTCAGGATACATAGCAGCATTTTTTTTTTCTTTTTTAAAATCTTTTGACATGCAAGATCTTAGTTTCCTGAGCAGAGATCGAGCCCGCCGCCCCTGTATTGGCAGCTCAGAGTCTAAACCATTAGACTGTCAGGGAAGTCCCAAAGAGCAGCATGTTTTACATTGAATGTTTATGTTTTTATCAGACTGTCAAGGCTAAGAAAACTGGCCTTCAAGCCCAACCACCCTGACGTGGCATCCTGGCTACAGACCCATGTGATGAAAACAGAAGGAGATATTTCCTGTAAAGAGCTTATGATAATGTCTGATGTGTTGTGAGTAACCAAAAATAAACATTGCTTAACAATAATGATAATAATCGGTTTTGTGGCGCTTTGCATACTGAATAACAATAATAATAATCACAAATTTCGTGTTTGGTTCACTGCTTGATGGGCTTACCTGGTGGCTCAGTGGAAAAGAATCCGCCTGCCAACGCAGGAGATGCGGGTTTGATCCCTGGGTTCGGGAATATTCCCCTGGAGGAGGAAATGACAAGCCACTCCAGCATTCTTGCCTGGAGAATCCCGTGGACGGAGGAGCCTGGCGGGCTAGAGTCCACGGGGTCGCAAAAGAGTCGGACACGACAGAGCGACTGAACAGCAACATGGGGTTAAAGAAGCCTGGCAAAGAGACTCATTTGCTTGGGGTGATCATTGTAGAAAGGGAGCAGGGAGTGGCTCGTTTGGTTCCACAGACCTTGATGGTTAAGCTCCAAGGTTCAGGAATGCAGAGCTGTAAGAGCGGCCAAGAGATGTTACAGGGAAGAGTTGCCCCAGTTTGCGGAGTGACGAAGTTCAAGGAGAGAGAGAGTGGGTTTCATCTGGAGGGTTCTGACCCACAGGCAGAACCAGGCAGTGGGTGGGCTGGGCTGATGACTTGCTTTCAGCACAAGCCAGCAAGTAGGGGATCAGGAATGATTCCTTAAAGAGAGCTAAGATGAGTTACCCATTTGTGCATTTGAATTTTTTTCCTCTTACCCTGGCTTTAAAGCTGTCTGGAATCTGAAACTAAGTTTTTCCTTGTTATGTTTTTTTTTAAGACATCCTTCCATAGTGGCTTTGTTATAGGAAAAAAAGAGACAGACAGAGAGACTGAGGCAAATCAGACTGGAAGAATCAGACAGTTTTATCTGGAACTTTCCTAGAGGCTGTTTAGGTGAGACCTCTGTGTTGGTTCCCTGCTGGCTCAGACAGTAAAGAATCTCTCTGCAGTGCAGGAGATGCGGGCCCGATCCCTGGGTAGGGAAGATGCCCTGGAGAAGGAAATGGCAACCCACTCCAGTATTCTTGCCTGGAGAATCCCATGAACAGAGGAGCCTGGAGGGCTGCAGTCCACGGGGTCACAAAGTCTCAGATACAACTGAGCAGCTAAGCTCACAGGCACACTGCATGGGTTCAGACTGCGTACGTGTTTCTTGAGTTTAATTTTTATTTCATATTGGAGCAGAGTTTGATGCACGATGTTTTGACAGATTCCGGTGTACAGCAAAGTGAATCAGTTATGCATACGCCTATATTCCTTCTTTCTGTATGTATTTTAAGAAGCAGAGTCCCAAGGGATCTTCCCAGGAGGTCCAGCGGTTAAGTTTGCTCCTCCCAAAGCAGGTGGGTGGCGGTTTGATCCCTGGTCCGGAAATAAGATCCCACAGTCGTTGCAGGGGAGAATGGCACTGAAACATGTATACCATCGTGTAAGAAACGAATCGCTAGTCTAGGTTTGATACAGGATACAGCATGCTTGGGGCTGGTGCACTGGGATGACCCACAGAGATGGTATGGGGAGGGAGGTGGGAGGGGGGTTCAGGGTTGGGAACTCATGTTCACCTGTGGCGGAATCATGTCAGTGTATGGCAAAACCAATACAGTATTGTAAAGTAAAAAAATAAAATTTAAATTAAAGAAAAAAAACAAACGATACCAGGAACCTCTAGCCCTCCCAGATTGGAGATGAATGAAACATCTTAATCTGAAAAAAAAAAAAAAACCCTTCAAAAAGCAAAAGAGAAGCAAGGTTGTAACAAATGCAACAAGTGGTGGTTTAGCCGCCAAGTCCTGTCAGACTCTTGCAACTCCCTCGCCTGTAACCCTCCAGGCTCCTCTGTCCATGGGATTTCCCAGGCAAGGATACTGGAGTGGGTTGCCATTCCCTTCTCCAGGGGATCTTCCCAGATCTCTTGTACTGCAGGCAGATTCTTTTCCATCTGAGCCACCTGGGAAGCCCCAAGGAATTCAATAAAGACTTAAAAAAAAAAAAAAAATCCACATCTTAAAAAAAAAATTGGAAACAGACCTGAGCACAGACAAGGTTCCCTTCGACAGGTTTTACTTTAATTGCTCAGTACGAAAAGCTTAGAGCTGGAAAGTTCAGTTGCTGGTGATGATCAGGGCGTTGTCCTGGAAGGCTTCTGTGGTTAGTAATGCAGAAGGCAAAGAGAACGGCAAAGTGCTTCCTTGAGAATCTCCAGAATTTTCCATAGTAAGAATTTAACTGCATTTGTGATCAAGCTCTGGTGTGCAGGCAGAGATTCGTACTTTGAAAATAAAAGGGAAAATGTAACTGAGTGTCTGGGAAATAGATGATTTACAGGAAGTGCACATATCAGCTGTAAGCTCTCAGTAAACACTTAGGAGTGGTTGCATTGCTCTAGGTCTGCAGGCTATGAACCGTGGGCCAAGTCCGGCCCTCGGTCTGCTTTTATAAATAAAGTTTTATTGGGAAACAGCTGCATACATTCATTTGTATGTGGGTATGCAATAACCTGTGGCTATTTCCTGTTACAATGACAGAGTTGGATATTTTTGAAGGACATGGCATGGCCCACAAAGCCCAAAGCATTTATTCCTCCCTTTTTTTTTTTCCTGTTTGTTTTGCTGTTGTTGCGGAAAACATCTGCTGGCACTTCCTTGGGGGTCTACTAGCTGAGAACTCACCTTCCAAAGCACGAGGTATGGGTTTGATCCCGGGTCAGGGAACTAAGATCCCACCTTCCTCACTGCTCAAAAAACCAGAACATAAGCAACAGAAGCAATATCCTAACAAGCTTAATAAAGACTTAAAAGGAAAAGAAAGAAAGAAAGAAAGAAAACAGTTGCCAACATTTCTCGAGGTGATTTAACTTCACTGCCTTTCAGACAGAACCCTCCATGTTCATGGCTTTGGAGGTAAAAACGAGCACTTGGGAAATCTTCCCTTTCTGTGTGTAAAGCTTGGACAGATATATTCACCTTCCCCACTCCACTCCCAATATTTCCCACACCTACTTGGCTGCAGTGAGACGATGTTATAACGCGATGGTTAAATGAAATGAAACACGGAGAGTGCAACTGAAGGACTGAGTCGTTTTAGTGCTTCATTCCAGACGGAAATACCTGAAATATCCGTTAATTTTTGCCAACATGCAAGGCTTCCTTTCCCAATTCAGCCTCTTTAAATAGCAGCTTTCCCACTAAAGGACGTTAAGGAGTCAACATCCTTGGGATGCTTCAGTTTGCATGAATTTCTCCACTCCGAAATATCTCATGATACAGTGAGAGTTCTCCTAGGTACCCTCAGCTTGGTTCAAAAATTTCCAGTCCTGGGAGTTCCCTGGTGGTCCCGTAGCTAAGACTTCGCTGTCCAATGCAGTGGGGTGTGTGTTTGATCCCTGGTCAGGGAGCTAAGTGGAGAAGGCAATGGCACCCCACTCCAGCACTCTTGCCTGGAAAATCCCATGGACGGAGGAGCCTGGTGGGCTGCAGTCCATGGGGTCACAAAGAGTCAGACACGGCTGAGCGACTTCACTTTCACTTTTCACTTTCACGCACTGGAGAAGGAAATGGCAACCCACTCCAGTGTTCTTGCCTGGAGAATCCCAGGGACGGGGGAGCCTGGTGGGCTGCCGTCTCTGGGGTCGCACAGAGTCGGACACGACTGAAGCGACTTAGCAGCAGCACCAGCAGCAGGGAGCTAAGATTCCACATTCCTTGCCGCCAAAAAAACAAAACATAGCCTTAAACCAATGTTGCAACAAATTCAATAAAGATTTTCAAAATGATCCACATTAAAAAAAAAACTAAAAAAAAAAAGTTGCAACTCCCTGCCTGTGACCCGTTGGTCTTAAAAACCAAAGTAAATCACAAGAGCGTGGCTGTAGAAATTGTCCTTTATTCCCCGCAGTGAGTATTGTACTGTCAATTCTATTCATAATTACAGGTTTCACACAGCATATAAATAGTGCACGGGGCTGTCTGCATCCATCAGACCTTAAGTCCTTTTCTCATGGAGAGTCTCCCGTCAGTCATTTGAAATCCACTCTACAAACACCATCTCAAATCACCTAACGGCGTTTCTGTGGTTGTTGAGATAATCAGAAAGAAACCGCGGTCAACAGGCTCACCCGCAAACGGGGCAGAAAATGAATATGTTGACAGCAGGTGGGCTTCATATTTTGGGGTTACGGTCAGGTAGAGCAGTCAACGTCTAAATGCGGAAGCCAGCCAGCAAGGTTTCTTCCAAACGTGGGGGACACTTAAGCGGGTGGTCCCGGGTGGGAATACACGGGAGCCTTGAGTTGTGCCATCTGAGGGTGACTTGTAAACAGGAAACTCATTCGAAAAATCTGGGAAAGACACAGGCAAGAATGCGGTTACGAATCTGCCTTGCAACGCAGCGGAAGTGGGTTCAATCCCCGGTCGGAGAGTTAATATCCCACATGCTCTGGAAAAATGAAGCCTGTGTACCACAGCTGGAGGGCTACGTGCCACAAGCAAAGATCCCGCCTGTGATGAACAAAGGCTCCACGAGGTGCAAATAAGACCCAGAAAGCCAAATAAATTAAAAAAAAAGAAAGAAAAAAGAAGGCACAGTAAAAGGCAGCAGTGGCGTAGATAATCCAATCTGAATGTAGCTTTGAAATGAATTATGAGACCTGTCATGGACTTCCCTCGTGGCTCAGACGGTAAAGCATCTGCCTACAATGTGGGAGACCCGGGTTCGATCCCTGCACCAGAGAATAATCAACTATTAAAAAAAGAGAGAGAAAATGCCAAAGTCTGCATCAGGAAGGACTTTGTCTTCCTGGGAGGGAGAAGGGTTCCCAGAACCTGGAGGCTTAGAGGGCTGTGTGGCCAACACCCACCACCCACCACAATCTGCTCTCACCTTCCTCTCTGCTGCTGGGAAACCCCTCCTTTCTGACTCACTGGAAACCAGAGGGCAGGAAATCTCTCCAAGCTATCCACCCGGGTCACTCTCTGTTGTAGTTTAGTGGCTCAGTCCGACTCTCTACAACTCCACGGACCACAGCACGCCAGGCCTCCCTGTCCACCACCAAGTCCCAGAATCTACTCAGACTCATGTCCGTCGAGTCGGTGATGCCATCCAACCATCTCATCCTCTGTCGTCCCCTTGTCCTCCTGCCCCCAATCCCTCCCAGCATCTGGGTCTTTTCCAGTGAGTCACTTCTTCGCATCAGGTGGCCAAAGGATTGGAGCTTCAGCTTCAGTATCAGTCCTCGCAGTGAATATTCAGGGTTGAGTTCCTTTAGGACTAAACTGGTTTGATCTGCTTGCTCTCCAAGTGACTGTCACTCCTTAGAGCCCTGGAAAACGGTGGACGAAGTTGAACAGGTTCACAGTGCATCAGGAGGGCAGGAGACACCCAACAAAGGAGGTCACATCCCTTCTCAGGTGGATATTTGCATTCTTTTTGTCGATAACACCATTGTCATTTGCTGGGCATGGGGAAGGGCCTGAAATCTACTCTTTGCCGGTTCCCAGCTGGCTCAGCGGGAAAGAATCTGCCTGCCAATGCGGGAGTCACAGGTTCAATCCCTGGGTAGGGAAGATCCCCTGGAGGAGGAAATGGCAACCCACTCGTGTTCTGGCCTGGAGAATCTCATGGACAGAGGAGCCTGCTGGGCTACAGTCCAGGGGGTCACAGAGTCAGACTTACCTGAATGAGGAAATAGTAGCAGCATTATTACTGAAGCCGCTATGCTATCCTTTAAATCCTATCGATCACAACTTCTTCATGCGAGGTAACCACTTTCCCCCAATCCCTCAGCCCCTGACAACTAGAATTCTCCTGTCTGCTTCTATGTATTTGACTTTATTAGATTTCACATATGCTTAGAATCATGCAGTGGGTGACCTCTCTGTCTTCAGTTCAGTTCAGTTGCTCAGTCATGTCTGACTCTTTGGGACCCCATGGACTGCAGCACGCCAGGCCTCCCTGTCCATCACCAACTCCTGTAGTTTACTCAAACTCATGTCCACTGATTCGGTGATGCCATCCAGCCATCTCATCCTCTGTCATCCCCTTCTCCTCCTGCCCTCAATCTTTCCCAGCATCAGGGTCTTATCCTTGGGGATGTGCGGGTGTGTGTTTGGTGTTCAGTCGTGTCTGACTCTTTGTGACCCCATGGACTGTAGCCCGCCAGGCTCCTCTGTCCTCGGAATTCTCCAAGCAAGAAGACTGGAGTGGATTGCCATTTCCATCTCCGGGGGAACTTCCTGACCCAGGTGTGGAACCCAGGTTTCCTGTATTGGCAGGCAGATTCTTTACCGTCTGAGCCACCAGGGAAGCCTTTCCTTGGGGAACGCTCGCACTTTTATTCACTTAAAATGAGGGACGGTCACCCACTGTTAAGTTAGGATAACCACACCAGGTGAGGTCTGACGGTTAGCACCCAGGGAGGAAACGGTATAAAGGAGGCCATGTCCACGACTGTACCTGATAACCCTCCACCCTCCAAATCCCCTCACAGGCAAGCTCAAGGCAAACATGTCACGTTCAAGATGATGCTTTTTAGCAGAAAGGCAATTTTTCTTGTCCCAGGATTAGAGACAAGCTCATCCATCTTTGCCTAAACACGCTGGCTCCCTGCTGGCACTCTGGGTATTTTTTTGTTTGTTTGTTTTATTTTTCTTCATCTCATTAGACACACAGACGTCTGAGCCATTATCTCCAGAACAGCTTCTGCTCATTGTGGTTTTGGCTGTGTTGGAACAGTAATGTGATTCCGGAAACCAGACCCCAAATATGATATGAACCTACTTACGAGAAAGGGACGCCTGACGCGGTGGTTCTCGAACATCAGGGGTGGTTCAGAAAGACGCAGGACGTGTGAAAAGCTTTTTTTTTTTTTTTTAAGTCATTTTAATGACTTATTTCTGGCTGTGTACTTGACTGTTTAGTCTTGGCTGTGCTGTGCCTTGATTGCTGGGTGCAGGCTTTTCTCTAGCTGCGATGAGCCGCGGTTCGTTGTTGTGGGTTCATTGCTCACAGCTGTGGTTCCTCATCGCAGTGGCTGCTGTTGCTGCAGAGCAGAGACTGTAGGGCACACCAGAGTCAGTAGTTGTGAGTCCCGGGCTCTACAGTACAGGCTCAATTACTGTGGCATACGGGCTGAGTTACTCCACGGCGTGTGGGAGCTTTCCGGCCTAGGGATGGCACTTGTGTCTCCTGCGTTGCTAGGCAGATTCTTTACCACTGAGCCACCAGGGAATCCCTGAAAACAGGTCTTGTTTCGGTGGGTCTTGTGGGGTGGTTTGTATTTGGCTTGAAGACTCGCCTGTGGATCAAGTTCCTTGGTTGCGTGGATGCTGCTGGTACAAGAACCGGCTTTGAAAGCTACGGTCGTAGAAGGGTTTGTGAGTCTTACTTAAGCACTATGATGGGATTATTCAGTGAGCTCATGATTGGGTGGGGTCTGTTGTTGCCGTTCCTTGGCGCAGTCGTGTCTGCCTCTGCGACCCCAGGGACTGCAGCACACCAGGCCTCCCTGTCCTTGACCATCTCCCGGAGCTTGCTCAAACTCATGTCCATCGAGTCGGTGATGCCATCCAGCCATCTCACCCTCTGTCGTCCCCTTCTCCTCCCCTCCTCAATCTTTCCCAGCACCAGGGTCTTATCCAATGACTCAGCTCTCGACATCAGGTGGCCAAAGGAATGGAGCTTCAGTTTTAGCCTCAGTCCTTCCAGTGAATATTCAGAGTTGATCTCCTTCAGGATGGCCTGTGGTGGGTTTTGATTTCTACCAATAATGAGAATACACACAATCTGAGACAGCAAAGTTCCCCAAACGACAGTGTTTGATGGTACTGAGACTGTTTCCCTTCTGGTCTGTCCTCTACAGCGTTCAGTGCAGTTCAGTCGCTCAATCGTGTCCGACTCTTTGCGACCCCATGAATCGCAGCACGCCAGGCCTCCCTGTCCATCACCATCTCCCGGAGTTCACTCAGACTCACGTCCATCGAGTCCGTGATGCCATCCAGCCATCTCATCCTCGGTCGTCCCCTTCTCCTCCTGCCCCCAATCCCTCCCAGCATCAGAGTGTTTTCTACAGTGTTGGGTACAACAAACTCACATTTAGAATCTGAGCTTTTATTTCTTTAACTTTTTATTTTTTTATTGGGGTATAGCTGATTGAAAATGTTGTGATACTTTCAGGTGGACGGCAAAGGGACTCAGGCATACATACACATGTATCCATGCTCCCCCAAACTCCCCTCCCAGCCAGGCTGCCGCATGACATTGAGCAGAGTTCCTTGTGCTGGACAGCAGGCCCTTGCTGGTTCTCCACGTTAAATACAGCAATGTGTCCCTGTCCATCCCAAACTCCCTGACTATCCCTTCCCCTATCCTTCCCCCGGGAACCCTAAGGTTATTACAGAGTATTGAGCAGAGTTCCCTGTGCTGGACAGCAGGTCCCTGCTGGTTCTCCATGTTAAATACAGCAGTGTGTCCATCTCCATCCCAAACTTCCTGGGTATCCCCAGCAACCATAAGCTCCTTCTCTAGGTCTGTGAATCTCTTTCTGCTTTGTAAATAAGTTCATTGGTATCATTTTGGATGGAAGCTTCATCCTGTGACCTGCACAGCTGGGAGTATGTAAAACCCCAGACTGTGCAAGATGAGCAGTCTGCAGGCGAGAATGTGGACACATTTCATTCAGGAGCTGATGGCTGTTTGAGGAAGTTCTTATCATAAGCAATCGAAAGGTTGCCTGAACCAACAAATGACTTGCTTTGAAGAGATGGAAGAATATATCGGAGAGGACTTCCCCGGCTGTCCAGGGGTTAGGATTCCGGTTTCCGCTGCAGAAAGCGTAGTGTGGGTTCCATCTCTGGTCTGGGAGGTAAGATGTCAATGCCTCATTTGTTCTTTTTTTTTTAATTAATTTTTTTTTTAATTTTTAATTTTTTTCTCATTTGTTCTTGTTTTCACTCTCTCAGTCATGTCCAGCTCTTGGTGACCTCATGGACTGCAGCACGCCAGGCTTCCCCGTCCTTCAGTCTCCCAGAGCTTGCTTAAACTCATGTCCATCGAGTCAGGGGTGCCATCCAACCATCTCATCCTCTGTCGTCCCCTTCTTCTCCTGCCCTCAATCTTTCCCAGCATCAGGGTCTTTTCCAGTGAGTCGGCTCTTCCCATCAGGTGGCCAGAGTATTGGAGTTTCAGCTTTAGCATCAGTCCTCCAATGAATATTCAGGACTGATTTCCTTTAGGACTGAGTGGTTGGATCTCCTTGCAGTCCAAGGGACTCTCAAGAGTCTTCTCCAACATCACAATTTGAAAGCATCAATTCTTTGGTGCCCAGTCTTTTTTATGGTCCAACTCTCACATCCATACATGACTACTGGAAAAACCATAGCTTTGACTAGATGGACCTTTGCTGGCAAACTAATATCTCTGCTTCTTAATACAGTCTAGGTTTGTCATTAAAAAAAAAAAAAGGAAAAAAAATCTACTTACTAAAAAAAGGAAGAACAGCAACATTGTGTACAGAAGACATGAAGGGGTGCTTTAATCTCTCACTCATGATTCTCCACGGTTACAATTCTTAGTAGGAAAAAGGCAGACGCGCCCAGGGAGCATTTATGAAACGATGTTTGCCACAAACCTCTTCCTCTTCCATTTGGTTCAGAGTATGTTCACCCACAGCATAATACACACAAAAATCAATCCAGTGCTCCTGTGAAGGAAATCTTAATTATCATCTCCTTCCTGTGGAGGACCCACCTTGCCTCCACAATTCCTCCTTGGTGCTCAGGGTGGCTGGACTCTACTAAAGGGGTGAAAGAGAATTTCTCTTGACGTGTGCTCTGAAAAACACAGGAGAAATTCAATTTCTCTCTAGAAGAAGCAGCAATAGATCAAACCGGTCTTCAGCTCCATGCATCTCTGTAATTGCCAGGGAAGAGCTGTCTCTATCAGAGTGTATTATGAGTACGTAATCATCTGGGTTTCTTCACTGTTCCAATTATAAAGAGTGGCATTTCTACGAACCAGAACGTATGCCATAGACGCAGATTTTCCATGAAATTTTGAAAATGTGCGTTGTACTCATCTAGGATTTCTCACCAAGGTAATTGGTCCTGACTCTCTGTGTCTCCATTCCTTGACTATAAGAAGTCAAGCAAGGTTCCCAGGGACAGAGAGACCTTCATCTGGGGTTTGGGTTTCAATGGAAACAAGAGGGAAACAATGGTATGGATTCAAGTTACACCTGAGGTTGGGCTTCCCAGGTGGCACTAACGGTAAAAGACTTGCCTGCCAATGCAGGTGACATCAGAGACGTGGGTTCAAGCCCTGGGTCAGGAAGATCCCTTGGAGGAGGGCGTGGCAACCTACTCCAGTATGTTTCACTTTTCTTTTTCAAACTACTATACATAGGATGGATAAACAATGTTCTACTGTATACTGTGAGGCTTTCCCTGATGGCCCAGTGGAACTCATGTACACCCGTGGCGGATTCATGTCAATGTATGGCAAAACCAATACAGTACTGTAAAGTAAAATAATAATAATAATAAAACAGAAAAAAAAAAAAAAAGAATCCACCTGGAATGTCAGAGATGTAGGAAACGCAGGGTTTGGCCCCTGGGTCTGGAAGATCTTCCGGAGGAGGGCATGGCAACCCACTCCAGTGTTCTTCCTGGGGAATCCCATGGACAGAGGAGCCTGGCGGGCTGCAGTCCAGGGGGTCACAGAGAGTCGGACACGACTGAGCAAGTGAGCATATACACACAGTGTGTCTTGCACAGAAAACTATGTCTGATATCCTGTAGCAAAGCATCACGGGAAAGAATGTGAAGACGAGTATGAGCATATAAGTGAATCGCTCTGCTGTAAATCAGCCAGACGTCAATAAAGGAAATAAAAAACCTAAAGCAAACGAGCCAAGGACCACAAACTGGAAAAATCAAGACGCGGGAGACGGAAGACCAAAGGGACTCTAGGGTCAGAAGATTTCAGGGACTAGTCTTTGAAATTCTTTTCATACACCTTTAGAGACCCTGCGGTACGGTGATAGACCACGGGTCTTAGTCTCCAAGCAAGGAAGACGGCCACCGAAGACACATTTAGGCTTCAGAGAATAAAATATTCATTGGAAAGACTGCCATTGTGAAGCTAAAGCTTCAGTACTTTGGCCGCCTGATGAGAAGAACCGACTCATCGGAAAAGACCCTGATGCTGGACAAGATCGAAGGCAGGGAGAGAAGGGGACGACAGAGGACGAGATGGTTGGATGGCATCACCGATGGAATGGACATCAATCTGAGCAAATTCCAGAAGATAGTGAAGGATGCTTTCTTGTTTCTGAGGACTGAGTGAGCGAACGCAAAGTCTCCACTAGCCTCCTCCAGCATGTCCTGGGTTAGGCCTTCCAGGGCCATGTAGTGAATTCAACTTTGTTCTTTCCCCAGACAGACAAGATGCTCAATCTTGTCACTCAATGACTGCTTCAAATGCCATTGTTTTGAGGCTTGCTAATTTGTTTTTTTTTAAGCTACCATTTAATACACGTGATTATATTTTGAATAAGGGAGGGAGTCAGGGTGCTTGTCCATTTGGGGATCTTGTTTCCTGCCTCTGGGGGTGGATGAGTGTTTCAGCTCCTAACAGTTTTCTGAGGTCTTTTTTTTTTTCTTTTTTCCTCTTCAGTTCTTTGAAATGATCTGGGGCAGAGATATCAGGGCTTATCTCTGGACAAAGAATGACTTAGGGACTGAATGGGGCTGCTTTTAACGTCTGGGCAAAATGACAGGAAAAAAGGCTGGTTTCTGTTGCACTGCAATTAGCTTAAGAGTTTGCATTTAACATACACACTGTCAGTCAGTTCAGTTGCTCAGTCGTGTCTGACTCTTTGTGACCCCACGGACCACAGCATGCCAGGCTTCCCTGTCCATCCGCAGCTTGCTCAAACTCATGTCCATCGAGTCAGTGATGCCATCCAACCATCTCATCCTCTGTTGTCCCCTTCTCCTCCTACCCCCAGTCTCTCCCAACATCAGGGTTTTTCTAATGAGTCAGTTTTTCCCATCAGGTGGCCAAAGTATTGGACAGTCAGTTTTAGCATAAGTCCTTCCAGTGAATATTCAGGGTTTCCTTTAGGACAGTCTGATCTGATCTCCTTGCTAGTCCAAGGGAGTCTCAGGAGTCTTCTCCAACACCACAGTTTGAAAGCATCAGTTCTTTGGCACTCAGCCTTCCTTATGGTCCAACTCTCACATCTATACATGACTACTGAAAAAAACCTTGACTTTGTACGGACCTTTGTTGGCAAAGTGATGTCTCTGCTTTTTAATACGCTGTCTAGATACGGCAGGAAATGTTCCATTTCTCAAATCCCATTTCAAGCTTAACATGAAACAAACGCTTTTATGCAGGATTGATGTCCCGTGACAAAGCCAATTTTAAATATGGGAGCTATTTGAAAGACACTTTAGAACCGACCTGGAAAGCACTTTCTGGTGTGTGCAATCGACGATGAGCTTGACTTTCTTTTTTTTCCCCCTCTCCTCCCCCCTCGCCATGTCTATAAGTCTATTTTCTACATCTGTTTCTCCATTGCTGCCCTGTGTATAAATTCTTCAGTCCCATTATAAACGGAATCTAGAAAAACGGTACTGAACTTGACTTTGACGTTCCCAGTAGGAAGGGTGAGAGAAGAGAACAGGAGGCACCAGGGACCAGAGGAGCTTCGTCCCCTTGTGCGCTGGAAAGCTTGCTTAATTTGCAAAGAGGAACGTGGGTGTGAATCGCGCCCGGAATGAGCCCTGGGCGAGCTGAGTGCGTCTCTGGAGAAATTTTCCACACGCGTTGGCCTGTTTCCCATTGTAGGAGATAAACAGATACGAGAAAGGAACTTCAGGGTTAGCTCAGATCTCAGGTCTGACACTCGGCGGGTGGGGCGTGGCTGGCTTTGTCTCTCCTTTCCGCCCCGTTTCACGAGATGGACGGGGAAGACGCACCAGCCTGAGCTCCTGATTTCCCTTGTTTTTTTTTTTCACCTTCTTTTTCTCGCCAGCGCTCGGTAAATTGATGCCACAGTGGCGCCTCCCTTGGAGACCACTCCAAAGGCCTGAAAAAAAAAAAGAGAGAGAGAGAGAGAGACGGGAGGGACCGTGGGAGAGACCTGGTTCCTCTGAGCCCCTTGGGAGTTCTCCCAACAAAGCTGGGGCGCCCTGGATGGAATCCAACCCACCAGGTTCCTGTGACCCGCCCCTCCCTGCTCCCCCCGCCGACCTTTCAGGCTGATCCTTTTGAAGCTTGACTCCATGCATGGGTCTGCTAAAGGCTCTGCTCCAGATGGAGCCGCAGGAGGTTTTGCAGACAGGCGTCCTCCCACCGCCCCCGTCCCTGCCCCCCAGGGCTGTGACGGGAACAGTGACCCCCCTCTGGCAGGTGATGGGGGCGGGGCCAGCTCCCCTCCCCCACCCTCGCAGCGCCTGTAAGGTGAGTTTTCTTTGGTTCTGAGCCGTGGCTGTAAGGGGTTGTTTTTTTCAGGTGGATTTTCTTGTAGTGGAGAAAAGGGGCAGTTTGGGGGCAATCTGGGCTTCCCTGGTGGTTCAGTGGTACAGAACCTGCCTGCTAATGCAGGAGACACAGTAGACACAGGGTCGATCCCTGGGTCAGGGAAATTCCCAGGAGGAGGAAGTGGCTACCCACTCCAGTATTCTTGCCTGGAGACTTCTATGGACAGAGGAGCCTGGGGGGCTACGGTCCATGGGGCTGCAAAGAGTCAGACAGGACTGAGCAGCTGAGCTCGGGGTTGGGGGAAGCATAAGGCAGAAAGGTGTGGACTGAAAACGTGTTCTCAACCTAAAAGCTGAGAGTTACGTAAGTATATATGTACGTTAGGGGTAGTTGACCCACGACGTTTCAGTTGCACAGCAAGGTGATTCAATTATACATATGGCGGTGGTGTGGTCGCTAGAGTCATGTCGGATTCTTGCGACCCCATAGACTGTAGCCCCGCCAGGCTCCTCTGTCCGTGGGATTCTCCAGGCAAGAATACTGGAGTGGGCTGCCATTTCCCTCCTCCATGGAATCTTCCCGACCCAGAGATCAAACCCAGGTCTCGTGTATTGCAGGCAGATTCTTTACCCCTGAGCCACCAGGGAAGTCCCAATCATACATATACACAAATATTACTTTTCAGATTATTTTCCTTTTGCAGGTTATTACAAGGTATTGACTATAGTTTCCTGTGGTTTACAGTAAAGTGTTGCTAGTTGTGCATTTATTTGTTAAAATTAGATATCTAGCGTTCTATTCATACTAAGCCAAACAAGTGGAATCAAAGTGTCATAAATTTTTTAGCTAGGTAAAAATTCAAAAATTTTCAAAAACTCAAAAATTTGCAAAAATTCATGTATTACACACACTATTTATATGGGCTTTCCAGCCCCCCTCCCCAACCCCCAAAAAATGTCTGTGGAATCTCCAAGCATCCTCATGGGGGCAGAGCCACCTCTGGTTGAGAACAGGTGCTAGACCTCGGAGTCTGAGCAGATTGAGGAAATGCCCTGTAAGTTAAGGGTTTCACAATCACTACCTTGCAAAGAGAACACTTGCAGATTGTGTTTAAGTGCAGAGGCTGAGTTCAGAAGTCTGGGTGGCAGGTTTCTTGTCCTAACCAGCTCGTGGGTGATGCTGGCCGCTTCAGAAGCTTGGCCCCCAGTCAGACTTTATGCCACATGAAACGTCATAAACAGAGAGGTAGGTTAGAGGTAGGGCCGAGGTAGAATCATGGGCTGTTTCCCTTCCCCCTCGTTTAGAAAGAGGACATCAAATGCCTGCTTATTCCCAAATGCCATATTCTTTGGGGCAGGGAAATTCCTTGGCTGCTCCTACCATGCAAGTCCTTGGGTGACTACATATTTTCATTAGGACCTCCCCTCTCCAATATGGCACAGCTAAGGTCATGTTCTTCTCCAAAAGGCAGTTTTCTTGTTGAAAGAAAGGGTGAAACGTGAAACCATTGGTTGCTCAGTCGTGTCCCGACTCTCTGCGACCCCATGGACTGAAGCCCGCCAGGCTTCCCTGCCTATGGAAGTCTCCAGGCAAGAAGACCACAGTGGGTTGCCGTTTCCTTCCCCAGGAGGTTTTCCTTTTCCGATCCAGGGATCGAAACCCGAATCTTTTGTATTGCAGGCAGATTCTTTACCGTTTGTGCCACCAGGAAAGAAAGGGGGGCCCCCCAAGGGTTGAACTTGCATCAGCCCTTCTTAGCTTGTTTCCAGCATCATCCGGATTGCCTTTCCCTGCACGAGGTAGAAGAAGAGAATGAAAACTTCCTGATGTCAAGTGGGTGCATCCTAAAAAGTTGAATCTTTTAACCCTTGATGTGTTGGTTTGTTAAGTGGCTTCTGGTCACTTTTGAAAAGTACTGGGGTGCCAAGTTTTCAGTCTCTCCACTTGGACATATGTCTCTGATCACCCTTGAAGCATTAGTTGCCGTTCACTTGCTCAGTCGTGTCTGACTCTTTGCAACCCTGTGGACAGCAGCACACCAGGCTCCTCTGTCCTTCACCATCTCCCGGAGCTTGCTCAAACTCATGTCCATTGAGTTGGTGATGCCATCCAAGCATCTCATCCTCTGTCGCCCCCTTCTCCTCCTGCCTTCAATCTTTCCCAGCATCAGGGTCTTTTCCAATGAGTTGGCTCTTCACCTGGAGGGCCATATTTTAAGCTTTCTGCATAGTGGTTGGTTTCTGATCACTCTTGAGGTATTGGACTGACATATTTTAAATCTTTGCACGTGGTCACAGGTGTCTGATCACCCTTGAAGAATTGGGGTGCCATGTTTTAAAGTTCTCTGCATGGAGACAGGTTCTGATATGGGAACTGTGTTTATTTCATATGTAGAGTCAGACACGATTGAAGCGACTTAGCAGCAGCAGCAGCAGCTGCTGCTGCAGGCTAATTGTGACGTTTGCCTGGCAGCCCTGAGGGATTGAGAAGGAAAATCACACCCGTTTCATCGTCCTGGTGGTGAGAGAGCATCCCCGCTCCCAGGAGAGACCCTCTCCTTGGAGACTCAATTATCAGACCGACCGATGATGTAGTATCAGCCATCTGAGTCCTGGGGTTTTGCTAGTATTGGAGCTGCCAGATACCAGCTCCTTTTAGCCCAGGAAGGCTTTCCACCCAGTTTCAGACAGAAGCAGTTCCTTCCCGTCACCAGAGAATCTGACTTGTATGGTCTTGCTGCAGAAGATAGCTTTCTGGTTAACAAGAAGGGATGGTTGAGGCAAAAAAAATAATTATTTAAGGAGTCTGGGGGAAGAAGACAACTAACATGAAGGAGGCGTGTATCACGCAGCTTGTTACGGGATCGGGGCATTGCCGGGGGGAGGTGATAAGACAGGACGATTTCCCGGGAATGCCTGAAATCAGGGGTCAAGGATAAATCCAGCTCTGCGAGTATGTGCGTTTCAACTGAGTTAAGATACACTTGACAAAAACTTCCACGTCAGCCCTTTTCTGGGGCGCAGGTCGGAGGAGGCATTAAGCATATTTACATGGCGGTGAAGCTATCAATACCATCATCTCCAAAACTTTTTCATCTTCACAACTAAAAGAGCTGTGTGCTCTGTTGCTCAGGCGTGTCTGGCTCTTTGCGACCCCGTGGACTGTAGCCCGCCAGGCTCCTCTGTCCATGGGATTCTCCAGACAAGAACACTGGAGCAGGTTGGCATTTCCCGACCCAGGGATCCAACCCACATGTTCTGCACTGGCAGGCGGGTTCATTACCACTGCGCCGCCTGGGAAGCCAGCTCTGTCTGCATCAGATACCAACTCCCCATCCCCTCGTCCCCACCCCCTGCCGCAGCTTCTGGGAACCAGAATTCTACTTTCTACATCTATGAAGTTGCCTATTCCAGGCACCTCCTGAGTGGATTTACTTTAGACCTGTTATATACGTGTTTGCAAATACGATGCTAACATCTGCCGGGCATTTATCATGATGATGGTGGGGATGACGGTGGAAGGGAGGATGGTGCTGGTGGGGATGATGGTGGAACGGTGGGGATGTTGGTGATGGTGGTGCTGATGATGGTGGCGATCGCGCAGTGATGGTGGTGACGCTGGCGACGATGATAATGGTCACGCTAATGATGGCGCTGAGGATAGTGGTGATGGTGGTGACGACGATGGCGGTGATGACGGTATTGATGAGATGAGTATGAGCACGCTGATGGCGTTAATGACAGAAGCTGCTTCTCTGCCCTCTGCTCTGGAACCTGTGTGTGTGCACACAGCTGAGTCGGCATTTGCCTGAGACACCACTTGGCTGCTGCTTGGGGCGGGGTGTGGGGTGGGGTAGGAAGAACACTGCTTGGCTTTCTGCTTTTTCCCGTGTAGGACTCATCAGGTTCTCTTTACATTCACAGTCATCTCGTCTCAAACGTTGGCTTCATTCTCCTTTCTCGCTGAGAAAACAATAAGGGTTTTTGACTACCAAAGAAGTCCTCTGACTGCAAGAAAACAAAGTCTTTAATCAGCTGCCCTCTCTGCAATTGAGGAGAAAGCAATATTATGACAACAATACCCCTTGGATTCCCCACACAGGACCACTTTGCTTGGTCAACATGTTTGAAGTACAGAAGCATAATTAACACTAAAGCAACAGATTTTCCCAAGGAGAGCTTCCTGGGTAGCTCAGACAGTAAAGAATCTCCTTGCAAAGCAGGAGAGCCGGGTTCCATCCCTGGATCGGGAAGATGCCCTGGAGAAGGGAACGGCTACCCGCTCCAGTATCCTTGCCTGGAGAATCCCATGGACGGAGGAGCCTGGCGGGCTCCAGTCCATGGGGGTCACAAAGCGTTGGACATGACTGAGTGACCAACCCTTTCACTTCCTTCTTTACACTTTCCCAAGGAGAAAGATCCAAATGTTTTGTCTGTATGCGAGAAAGGTTGCATCCAAGCTGTATGCAAGGAGATCCGACCAGTCCATCCTAAAGGAAATCAGTCCTGAATATTCACTGGAAGGTGTGATGCTGAAGCTGAAACTCCAATCCTTTGGCCACCTGATGCGAAGAAATGACTTATTTGAAAAGACCCTGATGCTGGGAAAGATTGAGGGTGGGAGGAGAAGGGGACGACAAGGATGAGATGGCTGGATGGCATCACCGACTCAATGGACATGAGTTTGAATAAACTCCGGGAGTTGTCGATGGACAGGGAGGCCTGGTGTGCTGTGGTTCACGGGGTCTCGAAGAGTCGGACACGACTGAGCGACTGAACTGAACTGAACTGACTGAAGAAAGGTCCATCCACGTGAGGACATGGAAGGGAATGCAACTTGGCAGAATTAATTTGGCGCTGTACTTAGTCACTCAGTCATGTCGGCCTCTCTGCGACCCCATGGACTGCAGCCCGCCAGGCTTCTCAGTCCATGAGATTCTCCAGGCAAGAATACTGGAGTGGGTTGCCATGCCCTCTTGGGATCTTCCCAACCCAGGGATCCAGCCCAGGTCTTCTGCTTTGCAGGCAGATTCTTTGCTGACTTAGCTACAAGGGAAGCCCAGACTGTCTCTAAATGCCCCCATTTCCACAACTGACCTCACGATGAAATTTCTGAGGAATTTCTAAGGTTTTGATGTTTACTCCTTGATTCTGAATGCTCTGTCACTTTGTAATTTTTTTTTTTTTTTTTAATATCCCTGATTTGGTATTCTCTGTGCAGAGGCTGCTGATGACAAAGACTCTCCTGATACTCAGGAAGCTCTGGTTAGTCTCAGTAGGGGTGTTGCTGCCCATCAGAATTAAAGGTTAGTTAATGGAAACACAGAGAGAAATGCTATCAACGCAATTGAATTTGTGAACCTCTCACAGCGTCCGGGGCTGTTTAGGAACAATGACATCACCAGCCCATGTAGCCATCAATTTCCTGAAGGGCCAGGGGAGAGAAATCTATGACAAAGCGGATGTTCAGGCTCTGACACTGCTAATAAGAAAAGGACCTACTGAAAGGTGTCATATCCTTGTAGGCCGAGAAGGGTGCTTATGGAGACCCGTGCTCATCTATAGGGCGTTCTCTCGCCACCATCAACGTAAAGAGTCCTTTGCTGTTCAGTTGTGTCTGACTCTTTGCGACCCCATGGACTGCAGCACGGCAGGCCTTCTTGTCCATCACCAACTCCAGGAGTTTACTCAAACTCATGTCCACCGAGTCAGTGATGCCATCCAACCATCTCATCCTTGTCGTCCCCTTCTCCTCCCACCCTCAGTCTTTCTAAGCATTAGGGTCTTTTCGAACGAGCTGGCTCTTCACATCAGGTGGCCAAAGTATTGGAGCTTCAGTATTAGTCCTTCCAATGAATGCTCAGCACTGATTTCCTTTAGGATGGACTGGTTGGATCTCCTTGCAGTCCAAGGGACTCTCAAGAGCCTTCTCCAACACCACAGCTCAAAAGCATCAATTCTTTTGGTGCTCAGCCTTCGTTATGGTCCAGCTCTCACATCCAAATGTGACTATTGGAGACTAGGTGTGGTTTCAGTTAAAAAAAAAAAAAAGACCAATCTGAGTTCTTGTTCAGTCTTTTAAGCCGTGTCTGACTTTTTGCAACCCCGTGGACTGCAGCACTCCAGGCTTCCTTCACTGTCCCCTGGAGTTTGCTCAGACTCATGTCCATTGAGTCAGTGATGCCATCCAACCACCTCATCCTGTGAATTACTGAGTTACTCAGTTTCAGTTCTTTTTTGCATGGACTATCATACCTGCAACACGGCTCTGCAGAGTGGTTATAGTTTCGTGACTATCACTGCCTACATTGTGGGCAATCTTGCTCTGGTTAGAAAGTTTTATCCAGAATTGCTTTGGTCCACAGTCCAGGGATTCCTTTTGGAACTCTCTACCTCAGATCGGCATGAGATGAGATAGTTAGCATCACCGACTCAACGGACATGAGTTTGAGGAAACTCCAGGAGTTGGTGATGGACAGGGAAGCCTGGCCGGTTGCAGTCCATGGGGTTGCAAAGAGTCGGACACGACTGAGCGACTGGACTGAACTGAAACAAATGATGTCGCCGCTAACAGCGTCGGCAGTCACATTCAAACGTGCACCCTTAGGGCGCTCTGGGCGACAAAGAACAGGAGACTGGTCCCAGACAGCTGAAGTGCATATCAAAGGAAGGGGCTCAGGGAGCAAAGACTTCCCTTCTTTCCAAACTTGTTGTTTAGTGGCTCAGTCCTGTCTGTCTCTCTGCAACCCCATGGACTTAGGGTTACTATCTAGCCATCTCATCTCCTGCCGCCCCCTTCTCCTCCTGCCTTCAATCTTTTCCAGCATCAGGGTCTTTTCCAATGAGTCAGCTCTTCGCATCAGGTGGCCAAAGGACTGGAGTTTCAGCTTCAGCATCAGTCCTTCCAATGAATACTCAGCACTGATTTCCTTTAGGATGGACTGGTTGGCTCTCCTTGCTGTCCAAGGAGCTCTCAAGAGTCTTCTCCAACACCACAGTTCAAAAGCATCAATTCTTTGGTGCTCAGCTTTCTTTCTAGTCCAACTCTCACATCCATAGATGACCACTGGAAAAACCATAGCCTTGACTAGACGGACCTTTGTCGGCAGAGTAATGTCTCTGCTTTTGAATATCCTGTCAAGGTTGGTCATAGCTCTTCTTCTCAAACTTTGAAAAGCACTAAATTCATTAACGTGAGCTGCCTGGTTTCCTTTAAGTAACAATAATCTATTTTTGTTCCGGCTACCTGTTTGATGTTGCAAAAACTGCTGTTCATCCTGTCTCTTCCCTTTCCTCTTGGGAGCGGTCCCTCAGCGCTATCTGAGAGGCTGCCTCCCGGGCTTGAGTCTGAGTCCTCAGAACGCTCCCAGAATAAAGCAAAATTCTCCACTTTTAGGCCGTGCACTTTTCTCAGTGCTGCTGCTGCTGCTGCTACTAAGTCGCTTCAGCTGTGTCCGACTCTGTGCGACCCCACAGACGGCAGCCCACCAGGCTCCCCCGTCCCTGGGATTCTCCAGGCAAGAACACTGGAGTGGGTTGCCATTTCCTTCTCCAGTGCATGAAAGTGAAAAGTGAAAGGATGGTACACGTCAGGGAAACAAAAAACAAAAAAACAAAAAACCTTAAAAAATTTTTTCTTGCCTTCTGTTAATGGTCAAGAAATAGTTAAGTGGCGTCATAGCAAGACGCTTCCGCTAGGTGGCGTCAAACACCACCACAATTTTTTTTTCCATTTCACTCAGAAACATTATTTTAGACACATCTTAAAAGAGTTTTTAAAAGCTCGTTGGAGACAGCAGGTAGGTGGAAACGTGAATTGGTAATAATTTGGAATGGGAAGCTCCACCTGGCTCATGGACCGCCCCCCCCCCCATGTTTATCATCACGTTAGGGGTCCCCAGGTGTGTTTAGAATATGAGGAGAAACAGCCTCAGCACCTCCAAGCGAGGTCAAGCAAAGGGTGAGTAAAGGCTTTATTATCGCCTGCGGCGGGCGATTCTGTGCAGGAAACACGGGAGGAAGGTGGAAAGCTGGAAGGCTCAGGTGTAACGGGACTTCCCCGGTAAACACTAGCGGTAGAGAACCTGTCTGCCAACGCAGGAGACGTAAGAGACGTGGGTTCGATCCCTGGGCAACCCACTCCAGGACTCTTGCCTGGAGAGTCCCATGGACAGAGGAGCCTGGAGGGCTACAGTCCTTGTGATCGCCGAGTCGGACACAAGAATGAGTTAGCACGCATGCACGCTGTAATCAGAATGGATTCCTTTCTGTTTTTGTGGGGGACTGCCATGGTGCGCCAGAGGCTGAGACTTGGCCTACCAATGCAGAGGGTGTGAGTTCAACGCCTGGTTGGGGAGCTAAGATCTCAGGTGCCGTGCATCAAAAAAAAAAAAAAAAAAAAGTACAACTTCAAACAGAAGCAATATTGTCATAAACTTAAAAAAGACTCTAAAAAAGCCAACAAACAAACAAACAAACAAAAATATATATTTTGTGATGCTTCTGCTGACCGTAATTTGTATAACCAATTTATCTGTTTGGGTATTATGCATGAAAGTGAAAGTATTTGTTGCTCAGTCATGTCCTGAATCTTTGTGACCCCCTGGACTGGAGCCCACCAGGCTCCTCTGTCCATGGGATGCTCCAGGCAGGAATACTGGAGTGGGTTGCCATGCCCTCCTCCAGGGGATCTTCCTGAGCATGAAACTGCAATAACATTAGTAAAATTCCTTTTTTTTTCCCCCAGCCAATTTTTTTTCTCGGTTCCATACTTATGAGTGAAATTTCTGGTTCATATGCCAGACTGCTATTTTTCATAGGCAGTATCATTTTAAATTGAAGTAACATTATGTCCAATATCACATAAGGCACCAGTGTATGATACCCTGATTCAGAAGTTGTAATGGTTCTATTCCATCTATAGTTATTTGAAAATCCTGGCTATATTTCCTGCGCTGTACAGTATATCCTTGTAGCTGTTTTACGGGCCTCCCCAGGTGGCTTGGTGGTAAAGGATTTGTCTGCCAACGCAGTAAATAGAAAAGACGCGGTTCCCATCCCTGGGTTGGGCCTTGGAGGAGGAAATGGCCACCCACTCCAGTGTTCTTGCCTGGAGAATCCCACGGACAGAGGAGCCTGGCAGGCTGCGGTCCGTGGAGTCACAGAGTCAGACACGACTGGGTGGCTCAGCACACAAAGCACAGCTCTCTTATACCTGAAGATTGTACATCTCACTTTCATTTTAAGCTGCTTCACTCCAGTGACTAACGATGTTGAGAGTCTTTGTTTCCATGTCTGTTGGCTCCTGTAGACGTGTAAGCTCCAATCCTCTGGCCACCTGATGCGAAGAGCCGACTCACTGGAAAAGACCCTGACGCTGGGAAAGATTGAGGGCAGGAGGAGAAGGGGGCGACAGAGGATGAGATGGGTGGGTGGCATCACTGACTCCATGGACGTGACTTTGAGCAAGCTCCGGGAGGTGGTGATGGACAGGGAAGCCTGGCATGGTACAGTCCATGGGGTTGCAGAGAGTCAGACACAAACGAAGCAACTTAGCACGCATGCAGGAGCTTACTGTACAGACATCTCAAGAAGCAAATTAATTCGGGGCTCTTAGACAATGCAAGGCG
Organism: Ovis canadensis; assembly: GCF_042477335.2. Taxonomy (NCBI): domain Eukaryota; kingdom Metazoa; phylum Chordata; class Mammalia; order Artiodactyla; family Bovidae; genus Ovis; species Ovis canadensis. The sequence goes on from NC_091727.1 coordinate 1,848,120, forward strand.
TTTAGTGAACCCAGCCACGTGTGAGCTCTTAAAGATCTCATGGTGGCAAAGCAGAATTTAAAAAAAATTCAGTTCCCAGGCAATCATCTCGGGAACGTGTGTCTAGAGCTTGAGACTTCGCGAGATGCAAAGCAGGAAATGAGATATTCTCAAAAGGGAATGCTTGTCGCTCAGGGAGAAGCTTTCGTGGATGGCATTTGCTTTCTGATGGAAGCCAGGTCAGCACTCTGAATAGATATTCAGGGACCTTCCGTGTTCACAGCAGGTGACCTGAGCCCCAAGATGAGGGCTCCCAGCTGTGCTTCCCTCCCCACCTCCCCATCCCACCCCATCACCTCTTTCTGGTAACCACTAATCTGCTTCTGCATCTATGTATTTGGTGGTTGCTTCTAGATTCCATACACAAGTCATACCATATCAGTTCAGTTCAGTCGCTCACCTGTGTCCAACTCTTTGCAACCCCATGGATGGCAGCAAGCCAGGCCTCCCTGTCCATCACCAACTCATGTCCATTGAGTCAGTGATGCCATCCAAACATCTCATCCTCTGTTGTCCCCTTCTCCTCCTGCCCTCAACCTTTCCCAGCATCAGGCTCTTTTCCAGTGGGTCAGTTCTTCACATCAGGTGGCCAAAGGATTGGAGTTTCAGCTTTAGCATCAGTCCTTCCAATGAATATTCAGGGTTGATCTCCTTTAGGATGGACTGGTTGGATCTCCTTGCAGTCTAAGGGACTCTCAAGAGTCTTCTCCAACACCACAGTTCACAAGCATTAATTCTTCAGCGCTCAGCTTTCTTTATAGTCCAACTCTCACGTCTGTACTTGACTACTGGGAAAACCATAGCCTTGTGTTGGTCTTTCTCTGTCTGCCTCACAGTTCTTAGCCTAAGCCCCTCAAATCCACCGGTGTTGTTGCAAATGGCAGGATGTCCTTCTAGTTATGGCTCAATGATATTCCATTACACACACACACACACACACACACACACACACTCTCACTCCTCTCAGGCAACATCAGGACCCTCTTCAGAAGGCAGAACCTGGTTAGACCAGGCCCACCCTAGTTCGTGTCTCTGTTTCATTAGTTCCCAGTGACCAGATCAGGGACCTTAATTAAAATTTTAAAGATTTCCTTTCCCCTTGGCATATGCTGGCTAGGCACGCTCAGTCATGTACAACTCTTTGCAACTCCATGGACTGCAGTCCAGCCAGCCTCCTTGGTCCGTGGGATTCTCCAGGCAAGAATACTGGAGTGGGTTGCCATGCTCTCCTCCAGGGGATCTTCCCCACCCAGGGATCGAACTTGAGTTTCCTGCATTGGCAGCTGGGTTCCTTACAGCTGAGCCTCCAGGGGAAGTAACCCCCTCCCCTCCTACCGTGGCATATAATTAACCCAATTAAGAGACTAACTCCTTAAATACGCAAAGGGCATTCCTACTAAAGATCATCTTACAAAGCCTGTTTCTAGGGACTTCCCTTGGAGAAGGAAATGGCAACCCACTCCAGTGTTCTTGCCTGGAGAATCCCAGGGACGGGGGAGCCTGGTGGGCTGCCGTCTATGGGGTCGCACAGAGTCGGACATGACTGAAGCAACTTAGCAGCAGCAGCAGCAGCACCAGGGACTTCCCTGGTGGTCCCGTGGCTAAGGTGGTCCAGCTCCCAGTGTAGGGGGCTTGGGTTCAATTTCTGATCGGGGAACTAGACCCCACATGACTCAATGAAAGAGCCCGCGTGCTGTAATGAAGATTGAAAACGCTGGGTGCTGCAGCTGAACCCGATGCAGCCAAATAAGTAACTTAATAAATACTAAAGTGGTAATAGATGGTGGAGAAATAAATATTAGATAAATAAATATCAGGAAAAAAGGCTCTCAGGAGGCACAGGAGCACAAGGAGAGTCATGTAAACCAAGTTCTCAAATAATTCAGAAACGATGAAATTGTTTCGTCTTAGGATACGATACTATTTTAATAGATGCTAATAAAATTATAATATATGCAGCGTATCAAGGAGAAGGAAAGCTGCCATTTGAGACTGGATCTTCTTGAAGCGTCAGAAAGGTCACGATTGAGACAGTGTCCAGGTGTCATTGGTGAAGAATCCCCCTGCGATGCGGGAGACCCAGGTTCAATCCCTGGGTCAGGAGCATGCCCTGGAGGAGGAAATGGCAACGCACTCCACTATTCTTGCCTGGAGGACTCCACGGACGGGGGAGCCTGGCGGGCTACAGTCCACGGGGCCACGGAGAGTAGGACGCAACTTAGCAACTAGACAACTACAACATGAGGAAATGCGGGTTGAACAGCTTAGCAACCACACAAGAACAACCCGAGAAAATGCAGTCTGAATATCGCTCGGGCTGGGGGCATTAAAATCGTTGATACAGAGGAAAACGCTACAGAGGGCGTGAGATTGAAACTCACCCGCCCTCTCTGCAGCCTGGCCCATCTGATCGGATTTATTTGCGCCTTTTCAAGGTCCCAAGAAGCAAGCGAAGCTGTCCTTGGACAGGCTGGGTACCATTCTTTCGCTTTCCTTCACGCTCTCGCAACAGTAGGGGGAGCCGTGTTTCCATGGAAGCCCCACCGCCAATCCAAGGAGCTGGGACACCTCTCCTTTCTCACTTGAACAAAGAAATGCAAACGAAAAGCAAGCAGGACCTGAAGCCAGGAAAGAGCTACGACTCTTCTGCACGGACGTGATGAGCAGGTTCTGCGATGCTGGCCTGCGGGAGGGTTCCGAGGCTCTACCGCCCTGAAGGCACACCCTGCTGGTACTAGTCGAAGCCGGAACTGCTCCAGGAGAGTCTCAGAGGCTTGCCGCGTGTAGCTTCCGGCTCATTCATTAGCCGCCACGGTAAATTCAGACTCGGTTCTTGCTGGGGCCACAACGTGTGCGCAGGGCTTCCCTGGGGGCCTAGTAAAGAACCCGCCCGACGGCACACGAGTTGCAGGGTCGCTCCCCGGTCCGGGAAGACCGCACACGTCTCGGAGCAACGAAGCTCCGTCCGCCACAACGACTGAGCCGGGTTCGATCCCCTGGGTGCTCTCGAGCCTGGGGGCCGCAATGAGTGAGCCCGTGGGCTGCACCTCCTGAAACCCCAGCACCCTAGAGCCGGTGCTCTTCAACAAGAGAAGCCACCGCAATCAAAAGCCCATGCAAACACAGCTAGAGAGTAGCCCCCTGATCGCTGCAACTAGAAAAAAAAGATTGTGCACAGCAGTGAAGACCCAGCGCAGATGTTAAGTAAATAGATCTTTTAAAAAGAGACAAGATTGTGCACAGCAGTGAAGACCCAGTGCAGATGTTAAGTAAACAGATCTTTTAAAAAGAGACAGAAACAACTATTTGAAGCAAAAAAAAAAAAAAAAAAAGTGCACAGAGTAGGAAAAAGTCCTTGGGTTACCCTTGCGCTCTCTTACCCAGTTGCTCAGTTGTGTCCGACTCCTTGCAACCCCGCCAACCGAGCCCGCCAGGCTCCTCTGTCCCTGGGATGGTCCAGACCAGAATACTGCAGTGGGTTACCATGCCCCGCCCCCTCCAGTGGAGCTGTTAGAGAGGAAAAGTGCCCAGTGGACAATGGCGAAAGTCACCCACAGAGCGGTCTTCCTAGCGACACCATTGTTTATTCAAACCTTCCCCGCTCTGTGCCGATACCTGGCCTGTAGCGTGTATTCCCAGTGGATGGCAAAAGGAAGCATCCGTCGTGTTCCCCCACCCCCTGCCCTGGAGAAAGCATTTGCTTCAAGCCCCTTGAAAAATTATGTTAAGACCAGCTATTTTTGCCGGTTGCTCAAAGCTTTCTGCCGCCTCAGCTGCCGAGGCAGGAGGCCCCGGGGTTTGATCCCCGGGCCGGGAAGGTCCCACGTGATGTGGGGACACCAGGTCGTCTGTGCACCCCAACTTATTGAGCCTGCGGTCTGGACCCCGTGCTGTGCAACAAGAGAAGCTTCCACAGTGAAAAGCTCGTGCAGCAAAGCTCAAAGAGTATCCCCTGCTTGCTGCAGCCAGAGACAGCTCACACAGCAGTGAAGACCCAGCACAGCCAAAAATCAATTTAAAAAATATTTTTTTAAAAGACGTCCCACCCAGCTGCAGAGTCCCAGGCTAGCACCGGTAAGGATGTGCTGCTTTTGTGTAGCAGCTCAACAAACCCACATCTAAGAGAGATTTTTTTTTCTCTCTCCTTCATGGCTCCTTTGCCATTCCGCCTGCGTGGATTCAGAACTCAAAAGAGTTTTTGTCTCCCCACGAGGCATTTATCTTCCTTTTAAGACGTTCCATGACCTCAGATGGGGAGAGGGCTGTCGAAGTCACGGGTGGACGCTGTCAGCTTTCAAACAAAGTGGCTTTCGGTTTGGTGGAGACGTGGAGTCCAGGGTGGTGTTGATGTGTGTCCTTTGGTATCAAAGAAACCCAGGGTAGCATTCAAAGCGTGATAGCAGGGCTTCTTTATCTACCGCAGAAAGCCAGACCCACGGCTTGAGCAAAGATGATTCAGGAGAAAAATAGGAATTTGAGGCACCCCAGGCAAACATAAAGGTGGGACCCGTCCGTGTCTTTATATTTTTCAAATAGGAAAAGGCCTTTATCCATTGAAGATATTGAATCTAATTTAAAATGTTACCAAGGACAGTGGGCTTTTTGTTGTTGCTGTCCACTCATGAAGTGATGTTTCACTGTGTGTGACCCTGAGGACTGCAGCACACCAGGCTTCCCTGTCCTTCACCATCTCCCGGAGCTTGCTCAAACTCATATCCATTGAGTCTGTGATGCCATCCAACCATCTCATCCTCTGTTGTCCCCTTCTCTTCCCGCCTTCAATCTTTCCCAGCATCAGGATCTTTGCCAATGAGTCAGTTCGTCTCATCAGGTGGCCAAAGTATCGGAGCTTCAGCACCAGTCCTTCCAATGAACATTCAAGACTGACATTTACCAGTGGTTTTTATAAAACCATTAGGAAGAAGAAGTAATGTCAATCTTACACGCTTTTCCAGAAAACAGAAATAGAGAGGACATTTTTCCAACTCATTATATGAAGGCACTGTACATGTTTAATAAAAATCTGAGAAGGACCTTATAAGAATAAAATTACAGGCTAATTGTTATCATGAACATTGGAGCAAAATTCTAAAGGTTGCATTATCAGATTAAACTATTATGAGTTGGTTGGGGGAGGATGGATGCTTGTTTATGTATGGCTGAGTCTCATTGATGTTTACCTGAGACTATCATGACATTGTTAATTGGCTATACCCCACTACGAAACAACAAGTTTAAAAAAATTATGAATTGGAGAAAAGGAAATTTTGTTCATAACTGACATGTTTGTATATACATAAATTTTGAAATAATTTGTAAACCCTTAAAATTTATAAATGAAAGTAGCATAGTTACTGATTACAAGGACTGGGTAAAAACCTGCTTCTTTTTAAAATTTTTACTTATTTATTTATCTATTCTTTTTGTGGAACTACAAAAGTTAACATTATATTCATTTCAAGTGTGCAACCTCAGTGATTCAACATTTATATCCATAAAAACCTCAAGATAGATTTGCATATCAATAGAAAATGCAGCTAAAATACCAATTACCGTAGCATCAACAAAGTTGGTTTAAAATTTTAGCAAAAATTGCCAAAGTGTTCTATAAAACACTGAGAAAAATAAAGGACGATTTCAAAAACTGGAAGAATATAAACATGTTCATCATTGAAATTTTCTAATTTTAAAGATGCCATTTTTGCTTAACTTTCATTGTCTTTCATTGATAATCATGTGGTTCTATTCGCAGTCATAGAAGAAAAAGAAACAATAAATGCAGCTTTATCATATGAATCCAAGCAAGGTCAGGTGTAGCATATTTCCATAAGAAACATCCCATAAATTCTTTCTGACCCAAGGTGTATGAAAAAAAAAGTGGTTCCCTTATGCACAAGAGATCATTAAAAGTGAAAGTGTCAGTCACTCAGTCGTGTCCGACTCTTTGCGACCCCATGGACTGTAGCCCGCCAGGCTCCTCTGTCCATGGGATTCTCCAGGCAAGAATCCTGGAGTGGGTTGCCCTGCCCTCCTCCAGGGGATCTTCCCGACCCAGAGATCAAGCCAGGTCTCCTGCATTGGAAACAAATTCTTTACCATCTGAGCCACCAGGAAAGCCTCTCTTCCCTCTTTATGGGTTTAAGAATTGTTGGCATAGACACTTATCATTTAACCAAAAAGTTCTGGCAGAGTCTTTAGCAAATTTTCATCACCGGAAGTGAGTGATCCCTCTAAGCAACACCTTGATCATGCTGAGTAGACCTCCCCTCTTCTTGTTGACGTGGCTTCTTGTTCCTTTTTTGGAACCGTGATAGAAAATCTCGGTCAGGCAGTTACAAGGTAGAGCATCTTTGTCAGAGAAGGGTGTACAGGGTGTGTGTTTGAGTCCCGGGCAGGGCAGGGTATCTGTCTTAAAATTCTGATTGCAGAGTGCAGGAAGCATTTTAATCCCCGCATGACGAGTCACAGAACTTCTTATGTACACAATGAGGGGCTTGAAAAAGATGGTATCAGAGAGAGCTCTTCCAAAGCTTTGCTTTGTGTTATTTCACGTAGCTCAGTTGGTAAAGAACCTGCTTGCAATGCAGGAGACTCTGGTTTGATTCCTGGATTTGGGAAAATCCCCTGGAGAAGGGATAGGCAACCCACTCCAGTATTCTTGGGCTTCCCTGGTGGCTCTGCTGCTAAAGAATCCACCTACAATGTGGGAGACCTGGGTTTGATCCCTAGGTTGGGAAGATCCCTGGAGAAGGGAAAGGCTACCCACTCCAGTGTTCTGGCCTGAAGAATTCCATGGAGGTATAGTCCATGGGGTCGAAAAGAGTTGGACACAACTGAGCGACTTTCGATTTTCATCAATTTGTGGTCCTCAGAAGTTCATTAGGGCCAAGGTGAATATTCCCCTTTCAAGTTGGGGAATATTCTGGGCTGCTTCCCCGCCTGGTCTCTTTGAGGGTGTTGGGGCCGCCAGCACCTGCTGTCAGGGTGATTGGGGGGAAGATGATTCCCCCAACGTTGTTCTTGGCCTAATCAGTGTCTAAGGAGGGGTAGGCGTCCCTTCCCCAAGGTGTCAAAAAGGACAGATGTTCAGGACTTTCTGCTGTCTTTAATCAGTCGAGTCTGACGCTCCTTTAATCAAATGTGTGATCTCAAGCCTATTTCTGTTGGCATGGTACTTCCTACACAGGTGGGCTCATGCAGCACAAAATAAAGTAATTAACGTTTCTTACTGAAAACGTTCAAACTCACTATTCCACACAGGAATGCAAATCAGATAGAGTGTCTGCTCCGTGGAGTTGAAAACCCCAAAGGGCGGCTACAGAAGTGACTAGTGAGTGAGACGTCTTCACGTTGAGGGAGGGTCTGAAGTGGAAAGACCATAAGTCGTGACGTTCGGTGATGAAACAGAACTATATGTATACACCGATGGCTGATTCCTGTTGATGTTTGGCAGACACCAACACGATTCTGTGAAGCAATTGTCCTTAAATTAAAAAAGATTAAACAAAAGAAAAAGAAACCAAAATGATGTTCATCGTCTATAAGTTGATGGATAGGACCACACCGTTCCCCCCATCCAGCGCAAATGCTGGCTGCTATGTTATTTAAGATGACCCTTGGCAACCGGTTTTACAATGAGCGATCCGGGGCGATCTATTTTTTTTCAAGAGCAGGTTTTCCAGTTTCTGGGCCTCGATTGTTGTCAGTGGCTTCAAAGGCGAGCATACTCAACGGGATATTATTCGAGAGAAGGGTCAAGAGGTGGGAGCTGACCCATGAGAAAGCTTTGAGTCTCTTATGGAGTGAGCGTGCGCGCGTGGTGATGCCCGCGCATGCGCCCCGAGAGGCGCATCCACGCCCACCTCCTGGAAGCCTGGCTGGACCACTCTCGGCTGGGATGCTTCCAGAGTGCACGCCCCTCTTTGCTGCTCTTGTTGGAACTGACTTTGCTTTCTGGTGTTTAAAGGTCTTGCGTGACTCTCATAAGGACGGCAGAGTCGGGGAGGTCCCTATTGTTGAGTGAGTGAGTGAGTGTGTGTGTGTGTGTGTGTGTGTGTGCGCGCGTGTGTGTATGTTGCTCAATCGTGTCTGATTCTTTGCAACGCGGTGGACTGTAGCCCACCAGGCTCCTCTGTCCGTGGGATTCTCCAGGCCAGAATACTGGAGCGGGTTGCCATTCCCTTCTCCAGGGCATCTTCCAGACCTGGAGATCGAACCCGGGTCTCCCGAACTACAGGGAGAGTCTTTACCGTCTGAACCCTTGGTTATTTCCAAAACCCTCATTTCAGAAGGGCGCAGGTGTGCACATGGCCCCCCCTCAGCTCCTTTATGAGAAAAGGGGTCTTGAATACGTCTCTGGGCTGCAGTGTGAGAAGGCAGAAAGAAAGGCATTTTTGGGGGGATTTCATTGCTTGCTAGTAGGTGTTTTTGTAGGTAATAATACATATTAAAATATTCTAACTTATGCATATGTATTCATCACCCTAAGTATGTTACTTATGTAGTAAGTATGATTCATGTAGCCTGCATGCTTGCGTGCTAAGTCGCTTCGGCCGTGTCAGACTCTTTGCGACCCGCTGGGCTGCAGCCCGCCGGGTTCCTCTGTCCATGGGATGCTCCGGGCAAGAATACTGGAGAGGGTTGCCATGCCCTTTTCATGTAGATCATATTTGTATTTTATTGTATATATTTACATAAGTAAAACGTTTACTATTGCTATATTTATATATAGCAATAGTAAATATATATATTTACTATATATTATATATATAGAAAATATATTATATATATTATATATAAATTTTTAATATATATATAATTTGTATTTTATTATATATATTTACATAAGTAAAACATTTACTATTGCTATATTTATATATAGCAATAGTAAATATATATTATATATATTATATATAAAATTTTAATATATATATAAAATTTGTATTTTATTATATATATTTACGTAAGTAAAACATTTACTATTGCTATATTTATATAGCAATAGTAAATATATATATTTATTTATATATATATTTATTTCTATTAATATATTTATATTAATAGAAATATAGTCCTTTAGTACCAGAGAGTACATATTTCATTATATCTATATTATATGCATGTATTATTATAGGTAGACTACTACATGTGAAGATATTGCTTCATATGTCTACATCACATGTATGCATTACACACAATACAATGCAATTAAAATTGTATTTGCATCAATTTTTGTATTTATATTAATATAGTTTTGTATAGACAAATACATAGTGCTATAGAGTGCATATATTATTATGTGTATATTATATCCATATATTATCACATGTATATTTCTACATGGAAAGATATTGTATCTATGTCCATGCCACATGTATAATTAGACATCACACACAATATAATACATTTTAAATTATATTTGTGTCAATTTGTATGTATATTAGTATAGTTTTGTGTAGACAAATGCGTAGTACTATAGAGTGCATATATTATTATATGTATATTATATGCATACATTACTACATGTGTAATAATGTGCACGTAAAAGATTCATGTAAAGATATTGTATCGTATGCCCCTATCACATGTATAATTACACATTCAGTTCAGTTTAGTCGCTCAGTTATGTCCGACTCTTCGAGCCCATGAATCACAGCACGCCAGGCCTCCCCGTCCATCACCAACTCCTGGAGTTCACTCAGACTCATGTCCATTGAGTCGGTGATGCCATCCAACCATCTCATCCTCTGTTGTCCCCTTCCTCTCCTGCCCCCAATCCCTCCCAGCATCAGGGTCTTTTCTAATGAGTCAGCTCTTCGCATGAGTTGGCCAAGTATTGGAGTTTCAGCTTCAACATCAGTCCTTCCAGTGAACACCCAGGACTGGTTTCCTTTAGGATGGACCGATGGGATCTCCTTGCAGTCCAACGGAGTCTCAAGAGTCTTCTCCAACACCACAGTTCAAAAGCATCAGTTCTTCGGTGCTCAGCTTTCTTTATAGTCCAGCTCTCACATCCATCCATGACCACTGGAAAAACCATAGCCTTGACTAGATGGGCGTTTGTTGCCAAAGTAACATCTCTGCTTTTGAATATGCTGTCTAGGTTGGTCATAACTTTCCTTCCAAGGAGTAAGTGTCTTTTAATTTCATGGCTGCAGTCACCATCTGCAGTGATTTTGGAGACCCCTAAAATAAAGTCCGACACTGTTTCCACTGTTTCCCCATCTATTTCCCATGAAGTGATGGGACCGGATGCCATGATCTTCGTTTTCTGAATGTTAAGCTTTAAGCCAACTTTTTCACTCTCCTCTTTCACTTTCATCAAGAGGCTTTTTAGTTCCTTTTCACTTTCTGCCACAAGGGTGGTATCATCTGCATATCTGAGGTTATTGATACTTCTCCCGGCTATCTTGATTCCAGTCTGTGTTTCTTCCAGCCCAGCATTTCTCATGATGTACTCTGCTGCTGCTACTGCTGCTAAGTTGCTTCAGTCGTGTCCGACTGTGTGCAACCCCATAGACACGGCAGCCCACCAGGCTCCCCCGTCCCTGGGATTCTCCAGGCAACAACACTGGAGTGGGTTGCCATTTCCTCCTCCAATGCATGAAAGTGAAAAGTGAAAGTGAAGTCGCTCAGTCATGTCCAACTCTTTGCGACCCCATGGACTGCGGCCCACCAGGCTCCTCCATACATGGGATTTTCCCAGCAAGAGTACTGGAGTGGAGTGCCTCTGCATAGAAGTTAAATAAGCAGGGTGACAATATACAGCCTTGATGTACTCCTTTTCCTATTTGGAACCAGTCTGTTGTTCCATGTCCAGTTCTAACTGTTGTTTCCTGACCTGCATATAGGTTTCTCAAGAAGTAGGTCAGGTGGTCTGGGATTCCCATCTGTTCAGAATTTTCCACAGTTTGTTGTGATCCACAGAGCCAAACGCTTTGGCATAGTCAATAAAGCAGAAATAGATGTTTTTCTGGAACTCTCTTGCTTTTTCCATGATCCAGCAGATGTTGGCAATTTGATCTCTGGTTCCTCTGCCTTTTCGAAAACCAGCTTGAACATCAGGAAGTTCATGGTTCACATATTGCTGAAATCTGGCTTGGAGAATTTTGAGCACTACTTTACTAACGTGTGAGATGAGTGCAATTGTGCGGTAGTTTGAGCATTCCTTGGCATTGCCTTTCTTTGGGATTGGAATGAAAACTGACCTTTTCCAGTCCTGTGGCCACTGCTGAGTTTCCCAAATTTGCTGGCATATTGAGTGCAGCACTTTCACAGCATTATCTTTCAGGATTTGAAATAGCTCAACTGGAATGCCATCACCTCCCATAGCTTTGTTGGTAGTGATGCTTTCTAAGGCCCACTTGACTTCACATTCCAGGATGTCTGGCTCTAGGTGAGTGATCATACCATCATGATTATCTTGGTCGTGAATATCTTTTTTGTACAGTTCTTCTGTGTATTCTTGCCACCTCTTCTTAATATCTTCTGCTTCTCTTAGGTCCATACCATTTCTGTCCTTTATCGAGCTCATCTTTGCATGAAATGTTCCCTTGGTATCTCTGATTTTCTTGAAGAGAAATGTGTAATTATACACTACAGAGAATAGAATACAATTTAAGTTATAGTTGTATCAATTTTTGTATTTATATTAATATAGTTTCGAATAGACAAATATCACATTGTATCACATACATGGAAACTAAAAATGTGAGACAAATGAACTTATTCCTAAAATGGAAACAGATTCATAGACATAGAAAGCAAACTTACAGTTACTAAGGAGGAAAGGTGAGGAGGGATGCGTTCAGCGTTTGGAATTATCATACACACACTGCTCTGTATAAAATAGATTTTAGAAAGGTCCTACTATGTAACTGTATTCAACATCTCTTACTATCTACAGTGGACAAGAATATGAAAATGGGTGGACCTCGAGATTGTCATCCTGGCTGACAGTAAGTCAAACACAGAAACGCAAATATCATACCGTGTCCCTTACGCCTGAAATGTCAAAAATGATGCAAGTGAACTTATCTACCAAGGAGAAACAGACTCACAGATGGAGAACAGGCTTGTCGCCAAGGGGCGGCAGGGTCAGGAGGGAAGGCATGGGAGGTTGGGATGAGAAGATGGAGAGTATTACATATAAGACAGAGAAACAAAGAAACAAAAGACAGAGGAACAACAATATCCTGTGATAAACTCTAAAGGAAAAGAATATGAAAAAGAATACTGTATATATATATGTTTATGTGTAACAGACACTTTGCTGTGCCGCAGAGATGGACATAACGTATTGTAAATCAAGTACACTTCAGCAAAAATAAAAAATAAAAAAAAAGGAAAAGGATCACATCATACTTAAGCAGGGAAATCTGGCTTCAAGTTCTTTTGAGGACCCACTAGTTACTTTTGCCTGAAGGGTTTCAATAACGGATGCTATTTTTTCGACGATTTTCAAATACAGATGTCGAAGCCATTGAAAGTAAGTAAATAAGCCACAAATGCTTCAGGACAAGTGACATTGAAAGGGATTCTCAACACACCACAGGCTTTCCGTTTCAATGAGATTGAAGAGAAATGCAAGAGTGAGTCCTCAGCGATGCATTTGTTAAACAAAATGCCTTAAAGAGGCCCCATTTTTTTTTTAACCGATAGTTCCCTAAATTAACCCTTCATCCTTCTGCAGGTGAGATTTGACTCATGAACAGTGTTTAATGAATCACAATGGGAGAAGAGAGTGGAACAAATTGATTGCGTAACAATCTCCTGTTACCTGGTTGTAAACATCTTAGAGAAACAAAGGAGCACAATCACGAACGCAGGATTATAATTCTGAAAACAGTCTTCGTGAATGATGTTTATCACTTGGCTTGCTCCTACGGAAACTCATTCCTTTGAGCGACACTCATGCACAAGACCCGAGTTGATTTTTATAAATGAAATTGAAAGTGTTAGTCGCTCAGTTGTGTCCGACTCTTTGCGACCCGATGGACTACAGCCAGCCAGGCTTCTCTGTCTGTGCGATTATCCAGGCAAGAGTACTGGAGTGGGTTGCCATTCCCTTCTCCAGGGAATCTTCCTAACCCAGGGATGGAACCTGGATCTCCTGCTTTGCAGGCAGATTCTTTACCATCTGAGCCACCAGGGGAGCTGAAAACAATTAAACACAGTCACCCTAGGACTTCCCTGAGAGTCCAGTGACTAAGACGCCTTGCTCCCAATATGGGGGACCCAGGTTTGATCCCTGGTCGAGGGGCTAGACCCCATATGCCAAAACTTAAGAGTTTACATGCCTCGACTGAGATCCAATGCAGCCAAATAAATACAAAAATATTTAAACACACCACAATAACTCCCGTTGTGAACACAGAAGTGCAACTCCTAGGTCCCTCCTTGTGAAAGAACGCGCTGTCCAGGGTCCTGATCTTCTTCCTGGAGGCAGTCCATGTCCAGTGATGGAATCTAGGCTATAAAGGATTGGCCGCTGTGGCTCGGCTCAGATGCGGGGGGCTTGCTGGAGAAATCAGTGCTACCCTGGCAAAGCTCTATCTGCCCTATTGTTCTTGCTCTCACAAACACCTCGAGCCCCACCCCCCCAGATCCATCTCAGTGTCCAGTTTTGCAGAGGGAAAATTGGTACCTGCAGAGGTCTGAGAGAAGATGAGAAGATGCTCTTAGGAAGATAGTGTTTAGGCCAGGAAGTTCAAGAGGGAGGGGACGTATGTGTACCTATGGCTGACTCATGCTGATGGATGGCAGAAATCAACATCATGTCAGAAAGAAATTATTCTCTAATTAAAAGTAAATAAAGTTAAGTTGAAAGATAAATATATATATATATATATATATATATATATAGTTTAATTAATGAATTACACCTCAATAGACCTGGGGAAAAAATGTTGAGGATCCTAAAGAACTTTTGTTTATTTGAATTGTGTCTCTCCGTGTTTCAGTTCAGTTCAGTTGCTCAGTCGTGTCCGATTCTTTGTGACCCCATGAACGCCAGGCCTCCCTGTCCATCACCAACTCCTGGAGTTTACCCAAACTCATGTCCGTTGAGTCGGTGATGGGATCCAACCATCTCATCCTCTGTCATCCCCTTCTCCTCCTGCCTTCAATCTTTCCTAGCATCAGGGTCTTTTCAAATGAGTCAGCTCTTTGCATCATGTGGCCAAAATATTGGAGCTTCAGCTTCAACATCATTCCTTCCATTGAACAGCCAGGACTGATTTCTTTTAGGATGGACTGGTTGGATCTCCTTGCAGTCCAAGGGACTCTCAAGAGTCTTCTCCAACACCACAGTTCAAAAGCATCAATACTTCGGCGCTCAGCTATCAATGTTTACCAGGGAAGAAATGGAAACGGATATATGTTTCAGTATTTACGTGCTTCGTGAATGATAATTTGCTTCCGTCGTGACTGACTCTTTGTGACCCTCCAGACCGTAGCCCAGTGGGCTCATGTCTCCATGGGATTCTCCAGGACAGAAGACTGGAGTGAGTTGCCGTGCCCTCTTCCAGGGGATCTTCCCAACCCAGGGACTGAACTCACATCACTTACACTCTCTGCATTGGCAGGTGGCTTCTTGACCACTGAGCCACCTGGGAAGTGCATTTATGTGTTAATTCATCTTAAAATAAAAATAAAATTATTACATGGTAATGTAGGTAGTGCTATGTTATAGTATTGTCTGTCTATAAATAGATAATTCTATGAAAAACAACTCTATTTCCCAAAATAAAAGAATTCATGAGAAGAAAAAAAAAGAAGAAGAAGATACTGTTTAGAAGGTGAACAGTTCACCGCCTGTGAGCATGGTGGGTGGCCGTGTCCTTCTGAGGCTCCAGAAAAGAGGCTCAGGTGAAATCTGAGCTAATAATAGATATTTGTTCCAGGGTGGATTTACATATTGCTGTATATGGCATACATGTCAGAAGGGAGGGGTTAAAAAGTTTTGTGCATCCAGTCGGAATTTTTTTAATTGATAAAAGTGCCACTCTTTTATATATATTTATATTTTCTATTTATTCATTCGTTTGGTTGTACCAGATCTTAATTGCAGCAAGCCAAATCTTCAGTCTTCCTTGGAGCAGGCAAACCCTTAACTGTGCTGTGTGGGATGTAGCTCACCGACCAGGGATGGAACCCAGATCCCCTGCCTTGGGAGCTCGGAGTCTTAGCCACTGGGCCACCAGGGAAGGCTGCCATCCGAGAGCAATTTGCATCACTTCATGAATTCTGTGTGTTGCGTAGATACCAGGGCTTCCCACGTGGGGCTAGTGGTAAGCAACCTGCCTGCCAGGCAGGAGACACAAAAGAAATGGGTTCGATCCCTGGGTCGGGAAGATCCCCTGGAGGAAGGCACGGCAACCCACTGCAGTATTCTTGCCTGGAGAATCCCACGGACAGAGGAGCCTGGTGGGCTGCAGTCTGTAGGGTTGCAGAGACGCCAACAAGACTGGAGCCACTTGGCACACACACACAGTGCAGACCCAGGATCCTATTTTTCATTCTCAACAGCAGGAGAGGCACGCTGCCTTCATGTAGCTCTTCCTGTTCTCTCTTCTGTCCTTTCAGGGCAGGAATTTGTCTTCAACTTTTATTCCGCATTATCTACACCCTTCAGCCTTTTTTACTGATGACCGCTGAGACCATTAGGCTCCAGTGACATCTATCGGGGGCTGTCACGACCGTCCGCCGCCTTTTCTGCCTCACTTATTCTCCGAGGCGCTTCTCAGCAGATTAATGGATCCGAACCCTCGTTTCAATTATTTTTATTATGCCCGGCTACTGCTCGCTCCTATTAAAAATGAGAGCGTACAGTTCATTTAAGGATTCAATATTCCTGTGCAGCAGTAACTCAATGTCAGGTTCTCCATTACCCCGCCACCCACTCGAGGGACCAGATTTATAGAAGTGGCCCCCCTTTTGGAAGAACCTCGACTCCGTCCACTGAACACAGTTTGTATCTTGGGAAGTTTACCTCGAGAGGCTTAAATAATTACTATTGAAGCTCTATGCAAGTTTATTCAGCTGCATCCACCGTGATGATCAGAGTGAACTCAAGGCAAAACTATAAAGCTTTCTGCATTTCTAGGAGATGGGGTGATTTTGTGCTGAAAACGAACATAGGGTTACCAAAGGTTGAGAGGGATAAATTAGGAATTTGGGATTCACGGGTACACATTACTAGACATAAAAAGTGGGAAACTGGTGGAAAGAACCTATTCGCCAATGCAGGATATTGGAAAAAAAATCTGAGAAAGAATACATATTCACACATATGCATGCTCAGTTGCGTCTGACTATTTGCAACCCTGTGGACGTAAACCACTGGGCCCTGCCCGCCGTGAGATTCTCCAGGCAAGAATACTGCAGTGGGTTGCCATTTCTTCCTCCAGGGGATCTTCCCACAACCCAGGGGTTAAACTTGCCTCTCCTGCATTGGCAGGTGGATTTATTTTCCCACTGAGCCACCTGGGAAGCCCCATATTTACATATATATATGTATATGTCAATATATATATATATTTACATGTGTAATTGAAGAGCTTTCTTGCACACCTGAAACTAACTCAGCATTGTAAATGGAATATATTCCAATAAAAAGATAATGTACATTTTGTTGTGTTTTTCTTTTGTGTTTTTGTGTTTTGTGTTTTTTTGTGTGTTTTTTTTTGTGTGTTTCTTTTACGAACAAGCCACTTGCAGTGAAAATATTTGCAAGGCGTCAGTTAATATGCAGAGGGCATTGTAATTAATAATCCATTAGCATGAAATTGTGTGACACAGTTGGAGGTCTGGAGCAGAGACCAGAGCCGCTATTTATTTTGAATTAACATTTTGATGGCGTCTCCCTGTTTCTTTGTAAATTATGCGCCAAACAGCGTTGCAAATATTCTGCTACCAAGGAAGTACTGTGGAAAAACATAAATTTCCAGGAGGCTTTGCTAATGTTATTTTTGCCTCTTGAATTTTTTTTTTTCTTCTTTTTGCCAGATTGAATAATGGAGGCTATCATATCTCACCACCGTGTTCCACTAGAGTTAAGACTTTGGTGAGCTATAAAAATAGAGGAAATTATTATTACATCATGCAGACATTGTCCCTAAAGCATTCAGCCATCTATCAATGAAATGTTCTTGAGCTGTGATGGTGAAGCTTATCACTATCAGTGACAGAAATTAAAGGGAAGTCTGTGAAAAAATGGCTAATAACAACCATGAGATAAGATCTCTTCTGTATTCTGCCCTTTCCTACATTTTTCCTCCCCTCCTTCCGTCCATCCACCCTTTCTCCCTGCCTCCTTTTCCCCTTCTTTCCTTTCGCGTTTCCAACACACACTGTGTCATGACTTTGGCTTGACCCCAAGGATGAAGCAACATGAATTAAAAAACCGTTCCTAGCTTTAAGGAAGAGACAGAAATGTACTCTGAGAGTGCAGAGTAGAGATAGAAACTTTGTTAGCCTGACTGCAATATTAGTATACATAAAGCTAATACTTTACTGGTACAAATAAAGCTTGTACTTTAATAGTATAAATAAAGCTGAGCACGGAAGAATCGATGCTTTTGAACTGTGGTGCTGGAGAAGACTCTCAAGAGTCCCTTGGATTGCAAGGAAATTGAACCAGTCCATCCTAAAGGAAACCAGTCCTGAATGTTCATTGGAAGGACTAATGCTGAAGCTGAAACTCAAATGCTTTGACCACCTGATGCGAAGAGCTGACTCATTTGAAAAGACCCAGATGCTGGGAAAGATTGAGGGCAGGAAGAGAAGGGGACGACAGACGATGGGATGGTTGGATGGCATCACCGACTCGATGGACATGAATTTGAGTAAATTCTGGGAGGTGGTGATGGACAGGGAGGCCTGGCGTGCTGCCGTCTGTGGGGTCGCAAAGAGTCGGACACAACTGAGCGACTGAACTGAACTGAATATTGGTTGTTTTTTCCTGTTGTTTATTTTGTCAGTCACGTCTGACTCTTTGCTACCCCATGGACTGTAACGCCCCGGGCTCCTCTGTCCATGGGAAGCTCCAGGCAAGAACACTGGAGTGGGCTGCCATTGCCTCCTCCAGGGCATCTTCCTGACCCAGGGATCAAACCCAAGAGTCTGCTGCTTGGCAGGCAGATGCTCCACAGCGGAGGCACCAATACTGGATTATCGGCTCGCCAGTTGCCGAGACACTACATCGTGAATGTTGGCACCACAGCGAGAGAACAGTGACTGTGGGAGCTTACGGTGTAAGCTTAGGATAGTGATTAGCTTGCAACATATGCACATATCAAATCCTCACAAATGCACAGCTTTAAAGGTACAGAATCTTACATGTCAGTTACCTCTCGATCAAAGCCGGAAGAATGATGGTTGATCTCATCAAACTTTCATTCTTTTGGACCGTGGTCCCCAGCCTTCAAGGTCTAATGCACGAATTGAACTGGAGCTGGTGATGGAAATACACCTTCCCGAGGGACTCAGCGGGAAAGAACCCGCCCGCCAATGCAGGAGACACAGGAGACATGGGTTCGAGCCCTGGAAGATTCGGGAAGATTCCCCTGGAGGAGGAAATGGCAACTCCCTCGGCTATTCTTGCCTGGAGAATCCCATGGACAGAGGAGCCTTGTGGGCTTCCATCCACGAGGCCGTAAAGAGTCGGACACGACCGAGGGCCTGAGGAGGCAGGCAGGCAGTGAACAACCTTTCCAGAGACCATCCCCCCAACCCCTGCCCTGGATCCATGCAAAAACTGTCTTCTAAGACCCCGGTTTAACGTGCGAAAAGTTTGGGGACTGCTGCTGTTGGACATTTAGGTGAGAGCGTGTATTTTATAGGGTAGGCAATCTACTTAAATAGAAGTGCCTGTATCATTCTGCAAGTAGAATGATATTCAAATACTGGGGTGGGGGGCACGTTTCAATGTTGATGATTTCCGACACAGACCCGGAGTCCAGATGAACACAGAGCTCAGAAGGGTGAATTCTTGCCGGCCAAGCCAGTTCTTCTCTCAGGAGCATGAGCTTCTGCCTTCTCTGGGTTTTAAGTCACTGTGGTCCACGGGCCACTATTTCAATTCATCTCTGAGCTACCTGAGCAGTATTCTGAGAGGTGAAGAATAAGGGACGACCGGGTCTTTGAGATGACAACTCCAACAAAGGTCAGAGCAAAAACAACTCTGTGTGAAAAACAATTTGCATAGCAAATGATGCATTAAATGATGATTCGACTTCGCCGTGATCGTAATTACCAAGCTAACAGGGACACTCTCCACAAGGGTGATTGCTGGGAGCGTGGAGATAGCACACTCGTAGCTCAAGACCTCACACAATCCTTGTAGGAATCATCCCTTTAGATTCATTTAGGGGTCCATTCTGGGGCTTTTCCTGGTGGCTCAGATGGTAAAGAATCTGCCTGCAATGCAGGAGACCTCTGGGTCAGGAAGATCCTCTGGAGGAGGACATGGCAACCCACTCCAGTATTCTTGCCTGGAGAATCCCACAGACAGAGGAGCCTGGCGGGGCTACAGTCCACGGGGGTCACGAAAGAATTGATTAAGCAACTAAACCACATTCTCTCATGTGGAAGGGCCACACTGCATTTACCCATTTTATTCGCTGAGGGACACTTGAATTGCTTTCATCTTTCAGTAAGCGTCTGCTGTGATTATGGCTATACAAACGTCACAGTCCCTGCTGTCAATTCTTTGAGGGTATTAACCAAGGACTGACATTTCTGGGACTGGTGATAACTCTGTTTCACTTTTTAGGGGACTGCAATACTGTTTGAAATTTAAGGTTTTTTTTTTTTTTTTCATTTTAAACTTTCTATTTTGTATGATGGTATATATATATATATATACATATGTGGATTACGCTGGTAGCTCAGCTGGTAAAGAATCCTTCTGCAATGCGGGAGAGCTGGGTTCGATCCCTGGGTCCGGAAGATCCCCTGGAGAAGAGAATGGCATCCCACTCCAGTATTCTTGCCAGCAGAATCCCTTGGACAGAGGAGCCTGGCGGGCTATAGTCCATGAGGTCGCGAAGAGTCAGACGGGACCGAAGAAATAAAGACAGCATATATATGCGTATGTTTAGAATAGACTAGAGATGTGTGTATATAGAGTAGATATATATGAGTATCTAGTTTATAGATATATTCTACATAATATATAAATCATATTTTTATATCCCCTTCCATTATAGGCTATTACAAGATGCTGAGTAGAGTCCCCTGTGCTGAAGAGTAGGTTTGTGTTGTTGGGTTCTTACATGCTCAGATTTGTGGTCTTCTTTTGTGACCCCATGGACTGTAGCCCCACCAGGCTCCTCTATCCCTGGGATTCTCCAGGCAAGAATACTGGAGTGGGTTGCCATTGCCTTCTGCAGGGGGTCTTCCCGACCCAGGGATCACACCTCTGTCTCCTGCATTGGCAGGCTGGTTCCTGAGTGTCTGAGCCACCAGGGAAGCCCATATTGGTTATATATTTAATACATAGCTGTTTGTGTCTGCTAATCCCGGCTTCATAATTTATCCCTCCTTCTGTTTTCCTTTGGTAACTACCAGTCTATTTTCTATGTCTGTGAGTCTATTTCTGTTCTGTCGATGAAGGCATTCATTCCCCAAGATTCCATATGTAAGTGATATCATCTGGTATTCGTCTTTCTGTGTCTGGCTTACTCCACTTAGTTTGATAACCTCTAGGTCTATCTATGTTGCTGCAAATGGCCAAATTTCATTCATTCTTTTTTTATGGCTGAGTAACATTCCATTGTGCATACCACATAGTCTTGCTTAACAAGTGGCAGGAATGGACCTTCGTAGAATCTATTAACAAACGTGCAGTTCTTTAAACAGCACCATAATGCCGTGACTTTGCTGGGATAAAAGGTTCCTGAACCAGAAAACTGAACTCGGTTAAAATAAAAAAAAAAGAGCCAATAATCTTTAATAAGGTTATTAAAGAGATCAAACCAGTCAGTGGTAAAGGGAATCACTCCTAAATAGTCGTTGGAAGGGCTGATGCTGAAGCTGAAGCTCCAATCCTTTGGCCACCTGATGCGAAGAGCTGACCCATTGGAAAAGACCCTGATGCTGGGAAAGATTAAGGGCGGGAGGGGAAGGGGACGACAGAGGACGAGATGGTTGGATGGCATCACCGACTCGATGGATGTGCGTTTGGGTGAACTCCAGGAGTTGGTGATTGCCCGGGTCCAGCCCGGGTGGATCCAGGGAATTCGAAGGGTGGACGGAGTCGGCGAGGAAAACTTATTGTTTGTTAATATAAGATTAGATTAGGAAGAAATAGCATAGTAGGAAGATTAAGTGGAGAGAAGAGGCTGATTAACTTGGGTTACGTGGAAAACCAATAAAGTTCCAGACAAGGAGCTTGCACCATCTACGTTAGGCCGCCGGCGCCCATTTGAATATCGGAGAGTGCCCCGCCTTGGGCTCTCTCTCTTACGGATCTTAAAAGCCGGGACAAGTAAGTAGACATAGTGAGCCTCCACGTCCCAGATGGGAATTCAGCCTGAAATTAGAGTAAAGAGGAGACACGGGGGAAACCAGTCCAGAGACTGGCTCTCCTTCTATTGTCTTTCAAGGCCTTTTATACTTTTGATTATACACAGAGATCAATGGGTAATACAAAATTATGTAGCATTCGCAGCCCAGACTCTTTCTGTATATTTTTTGTATACAAAAGGTCTCAGGTGATTTACATTATCTTCTGGCCAGAAGGCTTGTTAACACTTTTTTGGCTCTCTTCCTTAATGAATGTTAATTTCGTTTCCCCTGAAGTGTTTTTCTTTAATCTGCATCTCCTTAAAGCATTAAAGTTACATCTCTATAGAACAAAGGTGCAGTGGGTTATAACAAAGAAGGTACTTAACTCAAAGATCTAATGTTGCTAATACCAGGTCTACTACCTGTTTTTCTATATACCAACTATATCTAAAAATAAAGGATATGAAGATTTGGCACCAAGTATTGGCTCAACAAACGAAACCTTTAATCAGTCCTATTCTAAAGATTTTGACTCCTCGGAAGCCCCTACATTCCTAGGATGTTTTAAGCTTCCTGTGCCTCCTGCAGTCAGGAGGCCTCAAACAATCACATGCGCAGCTGTACGAGTCCTGCAGGCAGGCTAGAAAGCCATCAGAGGGGTTTTTGGATTGAAACACCCTTTCAATGCAGAAGACTAAAGCCCTGAATTGACTTTTTCCAGAGAATGTCAGAAGAGTGGAAAAGCAGGCAGATTCTTATTTTGGGGGGGTGGATGCTCAGGAAATTCCAGGGGAAAACCTGAGGTCTGATTAGCCTTGCCATCAGAGCTCTGCCGCATGACCTTGTCACGGGTGGAATTCCTCACGCTGGCTCCCGGCAGGTGATGGACAGGGAGGCCTGGTGTGCTGCAGTCCTTGGGGTCGCAAAGAGTCGGACGCGACTGAGTGACTGAGCTGAATCTTTAATAATCAATGGAAAGAGTATGTATAACTGAGTCACCTTGCTACACACCGGAAACAAACAGAACATTGTAAATCAACTCTCCTGCAATATAAAATAAAAACTAATTGTTTTAAAAAAGAAAAGTAACATAAAACTCATTATGAGAAAGTTTCCTAAAATCCTGAAGATGCCCAACATTTCCTGTGTGTAGGGAGCCCCCTGCTGGCCCAGTGGTTACGAATTCCACTGCAGGGGATGTAGGTTTGATCCTTGGTTAGGGAACTAAGATCCTACTTGCTATGTCTGTTGTGTGGCAGAAAAATAAGAAACAAAGAAACAATACATTTCCTGTTATCTAGATACACCCACCATTCCCCTGGTTATTCTATATTAGGCGACCATTTAGCATCTGTTACGGAGAAGGCAATGGCACCCCACTCCAGTACTCTTGCCTGGAAAATCCCAGGCTGCAGTCCACGGGGTCGCTAGGAGTCGGACACGAGTGACTTCACTTTCACTTTTTCACTTTCATGCATTGGAGAAGGAAGTGGTGACCCACTCCAGTGTTCTTGCCTGGAAAGTCCCAGGGACGGGGGAGCCGGTGGGCTGCCATCTATGGGGTCGCCCAGAGTCGGACACGACTAAAGTGACTTAGCAGCAGCATCTGTTATGGTTATTGTTATTTTTCAGTCACCTTAGTGACTCTAAGTGACTCAGGTCCGACTCTTTGCCACCCCTGGACTGCAGCACACAGGCCTCCCTGTCCATCACCATCTCCCGGAGCTTGCTCAAACTCATGTCCATTGAGTCGGTGATGCCATCCAACCATCTCATCCTCTGTCGCCCCCTTCTCCTCCCGCCTTCAATCTTTTCCAGCATCAGGCTCTTTTCCAATGAGTCAGTTCTTCGCATCAGGAGGCCAAAGTATTGAAGCTTCAACTTCAGCATCAGTCCTTCCAATGAATATTCAGGATTGATTTCCTTTAGAATGGACTGGTTTGATCTCCTTGCAGTCCAAGGGGCTCTCAAGAGTCTCCTCCAGCACCACAGTTTGAAAGCATCCATTCTTCAGTGCCCAGCCTTCTTTCGCGTCTGTCTGAGCATTAAAAACCCGGATTAACTCAACCGGCTTTGTTCTGAGGCTCAAGGCTGCGTCTGTTAACAAAGATTTGCCTTTCCCCACTGAGAGCCTGCCTGAAAAAAGTCTATCCAATGGAGACTTCACGAAGCCGGGCCTGAAACAATACCCTCACTCTATTTGCTGACATCTCAAGCATTAAATTAATGTTCTTGAGGCCGATTCATCAGTCATTGGGATTCAATGCATGCGGATGGTTGGAACGCAGAGCAGCCGGCCCGTGGAAAAAAGCGACTTTTCATTTTGCATCCAATCACGAAAACAAACAGTGTCACGCAGCCGCCCGGAGGCTGGTGGGGGCTGAGACTCTAATGATGGAAGCAGGGAGCAGCAGAATTTTGCAATAAAAACACAGAAAAAGCCTGTGTCACCTGTGATCCCCCTTCATACCTCATTTTTTCAAATTTATCTTTTATTTTTCTTACCATCCTTCCTTCTTATAGACCACACACAGACCCCTCAAATTTATCTGCAGATTCTTCCCCACCTCAGCTACCAAGAAGGCATCCTAAATGTTTATCGTTTGGGTTTTCCTGGTACTTAGTGGTAAAGACTCCGCCTGCAACGCAGGAGACGCAGGTTCGAACCCCGGGTCGGGAAGATCCCGCCCTGGAGAAGGGAGTGGCAATCCACTCCAGTATTCTTGCCTAGAGCCTGGCGGGGCTACAGTCCATGAGATCACAAAAGCGTCGGAGACAACTAAGCAACTCAATAACAACAATTCAGGCAAAGCGATGAAACGTAGGCAGTCTGTGTCCAGCCTGGATACACGCAGAAAATGACAGCTAGCCTGTTACACAGTTGACACTGAGATTACAGAAAGCTGAGAGGCTTGTTCCAATATTTGAGATTGCTGACGCCTCTGTTCAGGTGTATCGACAAGTTCATGCTTAAGAAAGCATATAGTTGGAGAGACTTCCTTGAGGTCATTATGTAGGAGAGAGCTGCAAACAAAGGTCTGAGAGTCATTTCCTAGCCAGGTTGATAAGAAGTCTAGGGGCCCCCAAGGAGAGAGGGGTCTGGAATTCTCAAGGAGGAAGAAAAGACAAACTCTTTTCTCCTTCTCTACATTCCTTAGGATTATAGAACAATAATGTATCCTGCCTGAGGACCGTCTCTGGATTAAACCTTCTGGCTAATTCTGTTATCTTAAAATGTAAATTATGGGAGTAGGTCTGGTGAGGTCTTTACAACCTCCAGACATTCTTTGGATTCACTGGAGAGTATATATATAACTTCATTGCTAACACTAGCAACGGGGTACCTCTTTCCGCCCCTTCTGATGCCTATGTCTGAAGCTTTCTCTAGCTCCTTTATACTTTAATAAAACTTTATTACACAAAAGCTCTAAGCGATCAAGCCTCGTCTCTGGCCCCGGATTGAATTCTCCTCTGGGGGCCAAGAATTCCGGTGTCTTTGCGTGATTCAACAACAACCTTTCAGGTCCTTCGGGAGGAAGGCAAAGTTTACTCCAGAAAGCGTGATAGAACTTTATGAAAATCACAGAGGATGATGTAGTCCAGAGCGCTAATGCATCCCAACTGTTCTTCCCCACTGGCTGGTGTGTGTGTGTGTTTGTCAGTTGCCCCAAATCACAGAGCTTCATTAATGGGCTCTTTTTCTTTCTTTGGCTGCTACGTGCAGAATCTTACCTCCCCAACCAGGGACTGAACCCTTCTCCCTCTGTGGGAGTCTTAACCACTGGACCATCAGGGACATCCTTGGCTCTTCTTTTTTATTTTTATATCGAAGCATAGTTGATTTTTATACTTCCCTGGTGGCTCAGACAGTAAAGCATCTGCCTACAATGCAGGAGACCCGGGTCTGATCCCTGGATTGGGAAGATCCTTTGGAGAAGGAAATGGCAACCCACTCCAGTACTATTGCCTGGAAAATCCCATGGACAGAGGAGCCTGGTAGGCTACAGAGGGGGTCGCAAAGAGTCGGACACGACTGAGCGACTTCACTTTCACATTCATAGCTGATTTACAATATCATGATAGTTTAGGGTGTGCAGCAAAGTTATAACTTCAGCAAAGTTTTCAGCAGCAAGCCTGGCGTGCTGCAGTCCATGGGGTCACAAAGAGTCGGGCACAACTGAGCGACTCAACTGATCGTACATACACAGGTAGAGGGGCTTCCCTGGTAGCTCAGCTGGTAAAGAATCTGCCTGCAATGCCGGAGACCTGGGTTGAATTCCTGGGACGGGAAGATCCCCTGGAGAAGGGACAGGCTACCCACTCCAGTATTCTTGGGCTTGCCTCTTGACTCCGCTGGGAAAGAATCCACCTGCAGTGCCAGAGACCTGAGTGTGATCCCTGGGTTGAGAAGATCCCCCGGAGGAGGGAATGGCTACACAGTCCAGTATTCTGGCCTGGACAATTCCATGGAGACAGGAATACAGCCCATGGCAGGCTACAATCCACGGGGTCGCGAGGAATTGGACACGATTCAGCAACTAACTAAGCACAGCACAGACCCATTCATTTCATGATTCTTTTCCTTTATATTATTGCAAAATGTTGAGTAGAGTTGCCTGGGCTACATAGTTAAGTCCTTATTTATTTTAACCATAATAGGGTGTATACATACGTACCAGCCTCCTATTTATCCTCGTGTGTGTGCGTTCAGTTGCCAAACTCTTCGCAACCCGATGGACTGTATGTAGCCCGCCAGGCTCCTCTGTCCATGGGATTCTCCAGGCAAGCACACTGGAGTGGGTTGCCATGCCCTCCTCCAGGGGATCTTTCAGACTCCGGGATCGAACTCACGTCTCCCGAGTTGCAGTCGGATTCTTCACCAATGTGCCACCATTCATGCCTAAATTCCCAACTAACATCCTTCTCAACAGTGAAAAGCTAGAAGCAGCTCCTCTAAGATCAAGGAGAAAGACAGGGATGCCCACTCTTGCCGTTTCTACTCAGCGTAGGTTTGGAAACCCTTGCTAGAGCAATCAGAGAGGAAAAAAAAAAAGGGGGAGGTGTGTGCTCTTTAAGACGCTCTTTAAGACGCTCTTTGTCGGATCAAATGAAAAGCAAGCTGGCTAAACGGTTCTAATGGTTCTTAGAGAAGCATCCAATCAACGTGGATGATTTTCCTTTTGGAAATATTTGTCCAGGGATTTCAGAGCAGCCGGCACTGTGGTGGAATAAATCCGTTCTAAAACAAAGCCTTGGCCCATTGTCTGTAATCCGTGCTAATGCCTTTCCCAGGAATTTGCAGCTTTGCTGGAGAGAGACACACAAGACCGCATGATATGCAGCTGCAGGCCACGGTGTTACTTTATGAATGTCCGGTGTGGGTTTTAGAAAGCAAGGCAGGCAAGGATACTTTGAACCTTACTAGGCTGGAAGGTGATACATGGTCTGGCATCCTCCTGTGTTTGAACTCCTAATAGTCACCCAGGATTCCCTGGGAGCTCAGTAGTTTAAAAAAAATCCTCCTTCCAATGCAGGAGATTCGGGTTCAATCCCTGGTTCAGGAAGATCCCCTGGAGAAAGAATGGCAACCCACTCCAGTATCCTTGCCTGGGGAATTCCACAGACAGGGGAGCCTGGCGGGCTACAGTCCATGGGGTCGCAAAGAGCCACTGAACAATAACAAATAGTCTCACATCTCTGCTTTGGAGCTTCTGCCTCCTTTACAAAGAGAGTTTTCCAATCCTCTAGGCTCTCAAGCTGTTCGAATAACTTAAATAAGCGCACAGACAGTTGTACTCAGAACTCAAGAGGATCGACACTTTAATATTTCCGAGAGCGAGTAAGGGCCAGAGGTTACACAAACAGCGTTCTTCGCAGGAGGAGAGCAGAAAGGTTTGCGGCTTGTTTTTTCCTCTGAATAAATAACACGGTCAGGGAGGCTTATGAATTAAAAAAAAAAAAAAAAAGAAAGAAACTTTAAAGTCACCGAGAAAGTGGACAGGCCAATAAAACAGATTCATGATTTAAGAAGCTTGGAGCATTAAAGAAATAGACAGTTGATGTTTTATTTGTACAGTTGTGGAGGGAGGTGGCAGACAGATGTCTGAAGTGAGGGGATACGCGTCAGTGGATTTGAGACATTTATTTTCATAAATATCGAAAACGTGGAGAGCTTCTCCCTTATTGCTTTTAAGTACCTTCCGTTTTCCTGGCATTAAAATAAAGTTGCATGCTGATAGGAAATTTCTACCAAAGCAATTGGCTGAGAGGTGTGTTTCTGGGAAAGACAAAAAAAAAAAAAAGCTTCAGCATTTAGCAGGCTTCAGCATTTAAATGCAAGCCCAAGGGTGTTGCAGGGAAAAATAAAATAAAATAAAATAAAACCAGGAAACTCCCCAAGCACAGGCTTTAAAAATAATGAGTTTACTTTGTGTTGACTTCACGCTTATCAGTCATCTCCAAGCAGTTTAGGGGTTGACAAACGACACACAGTGTTAGCCTTGTATCAGGCAAGTAATGAAACGGTGAAGAATCCACCTGCCAGTGCAGGAGACGTGGGTTCGATCCCTGGAGAAGGGCATGGCAACCCTCTCCAGTATGCTTGCCTGGAGGATCCCACGGACAGAAGTGATCCCAGTCCACGGGGACTGCCAAGAGTCGGACAGGACTGAGTAACTAAGCACAGCAACCTGTGTGTTCTAGATCCCAAGAGGGAAGAGGCGATGAACTTAGGACAAGGACCACAAAAGACACCTCGAAAAGCCAGCTGCACTGTCCCCAGACCCCTCAGGACCCCATCTGCTCAACCTGGGTGTTTTAAATCCTCCTGCCAACCCCCTCTGGTTTAAAGCTCCAAGACTGCAACCAACACAGACCTTGATGCCTCTGAGTTTAAACTGAGAACCCGCCTGATGCATGGAAAATAGCTCCTGCCCCAAGTCTCTCATAAAATGGCTTGGAGAGGGGTTTCTACGCGCTGTCTCAAATCCTCCGTGAGCTTGGGCTTGGAAATCCCTAAAGCTCCTTTGGACTAGGACCCAGGCGGTTAGACTTACTCTGATTGCAAAGGAACTGAGCTAAGCGGTGGTCCTGGCAGGGTATGGCATGCAGTCCTCTTTATCTCTTTCCTAGCAGATGGCACGATTCTCCAGATGAAAAAGGGGGTAACGTCTAGCACTGGGCCTCCGTTTCCGCAGGGACTGAAATTCTGAACCAGCTCATACAACCTCACTGTGGGTAAACCCCACGTCTTTCTTCTCATTAGTCCTCCAAGAACATGAAAAGGAATTTTAATTCGGATTTTGCAAATAGGGAGAAGGTACAGATTCTATGAATATATATTTCATACTGTTGGATATTAATACCTCCGAGGGACCTTCAGTTTCCATTTTGCGAAAAAGGGCAGAGAACTCGAGAAAATAATAATACTCCCATGGTGGATGGTTCAAGGTAACAACTGATGCCTCTACTTGGCTTCAGGGGGTGAAGGGGTCCTACCCACTGAGACACTGTCCCCCAGAGAATCTGACTCTAACTTCTCCACCCTTTCCACTGTCCTGGGTGTGTAATGGGTACCTTACCTTTGCTCCATTCAAATTGCCTAAATAGGGGTGTCCCTGGTGGTCCCAGTGGCTGGGACCCCACACTTTCACTCTAGGGATTGAGGGTTCGATCAATGGTCCGGTAACTAGAATCCCA
This sequence comes from Ovis canadensis, assembly GCF_042477335.2. NCBI lineage: Eukaryota > Metazoa > Chordata > Mammalia > Artiodactyla > Bovidae > Ovis > Ovis canadensis. The sequence goes on from NC_091727.1 coordinate 1,877,367, forward strand.
CACACAGGGTGACCAAGAAAAAAAAAAATGCCAATACCATCATAATAAATATTTTAAGAAGCAGAAACTTCAATATTTTGGCCACTTGATGTGAAGAACTGATTCATTGGCAAAGACCCTGAAGCTGGGAAAGATTGAGGGCAGGAGGAGAAGGCAGCGACACAGAATGAGATGGTTGGATGGCATCTCTGACTCGATGGACATGAATCTGAGCAAACTCCCCGGAGACGGTGAAGGACAGGGCAGCCTGGAACACTGCAGTCCACGGGGTCACAAAGAGTCGGCCACGACTGAGCGAATGATCGAGAAAACAACAAACTTTACATATGGGGGCTCCGAGAGATTCTTCGCCAAGAGCTGGGAGATAAAAGCAGGAAAAACGCAACCTGAGTCCAGATGCCGGCCTTAGGGACATGCTGTCTCTTTATGCCAGTAAATTGAGAAAGAAAAGGTTATGGAGATTTTCCGTCTCATAAGGAGCTGGTGTCTGTTTATTAACATTATGCCTGAGTCCATCCCGTTATTGCAGGACCTAGGGCCCGACTTCAAACTCTGATGGAGATTGTGTCCATGACAGCTTGGACAGATATATTGAGAAATGAACAGAAAGGCTAAATTCTAAGAGTTTTATAGGTGAGAAAGAGCATAAGATCTGACTTTTTCTGGAGGCTGAAGCCCTGTACAAAATCATGGTCTCTAAATAGCAAAAAAAACTTGGCAATCTGTACTCCATTTACTGGTATTTAGACACTTAAATATCAGAAGTGTTTTCTTTTTTTTTTCCAAAGGCAACCTGGACACTGTAGAAAATAAGCATGATTTGATGTATTTAAATGCCTAGTGTCTTCTGAAGGTAAGAACTGGTTTCGGAATTATAATTTTTAGTGCCCTAAAGTGCTCTTTGAGGCTTTCCCTGAAAATTCTTTCCAAAAGCATTTCCCTGAAAATTTTGTTTTTAAATTATCTCCATTTGGAAAAAAGGGAATTGGCCATGCAGTATATTATTTGGTGTATATTAAAAATGAAATAATGTGCAGATGTGAGAGTTGGACCATAAAGAAGGCTGAGCACCAAAAAGAACTGATGTTTTTGAACTGTGATTCTGGAGAAGACTCTTGAGAGTCCCTTGGACTGCAAGGAGATGGAACCAGTCCATCCTAAAGGAGATCAACCCTGAATATTCATTGGAAGGACTGATGCTGAAGCTGAAGCTCCAATTCTTTTGCTTCCTGATGTGAAGAACTGACTCATTGGAAAAAACCCTGATGCTGGGAAAGATTGAGGGCTGGAGTAGAAGGCGGCAACAGAGGATGAGATGGTTGGATGGCATCACCAACTCAATGGACGTGAGTTTGAGTAAGCTCCGGCAGTTGGTGATAGACAGGGAGGCCTGGCATGCTGCAGTCCCTAGGGCTGCAAAGAGTCATGACTTAGCAATTAAAAGACCAAAACCAAATGGGCTTACTAGGAGGCGTTAGTGGTAAACTACCCGCCCACCACTGCAGGAGATGTAAGAGACGTGTGTTCGATCCCTGGGTCAGGAAGATCCCCTGGAGACGGGAGTGACAACCCTCTCTAGTATTCTTGCCTGGAGAATCCCACGGACAGAGGAGCGTCCATGGGGTCCCAAAAGTGTCAGACAAGACTGAAGCGACTTAGCAAGCACACACTAAGACTAAAGGCTTACCACGCACGCAGGCCTTGTAACTTTATCTGGATTAAGAAGGTTGCTTCTACTCACAGAATTGAAAGAAGGGGGGTGGGAGGAAAGATCAGAAAGCTGTTTCATGTGGGGACAAAAAAAATTAGAACACAGAACCTTGGGGAAATTAGAAATGTCTGTGTAAAATCATTTCTGTTTAAACGGTTGTAATGAAAACATAATGAAACTTCTCTCTTTAGGAGAACAATGTTTATTATTAATGGCCATTTTAATAGAGCTTTGTTCATTGTCCCAACTCCTTTTCTTAAGTACTGAATTGCCCAGCTGCATATGGCCAATTTCAAGAGCCAGAGTCTGTGCTCACATACCCTGATATTCTTGAGCATTAAATCTCTGTGGCAAAGTCGGACACGACTGAGCGACTGAACTGAACTGAAAGTTAAAACAGGAAGACACCATGAGGGGTAAATTTTAAAGCACTCGTTGGCTTGTTGGGGGAAACATGTTCAGAGAATACTCAGTCCTTGGCAGACGCAGTGTTCTTAGATGTCAAGGCATTCCACCAACAGTGGGCATGCCCCCTCAGTAAAACGTCCTGAAACTTAGATACGGTGGACGTCTCTGAGTTTTTCCATTGAGGCTGTCACTGTCCATGTGCACAGAAGTTTAAACTTATGATAAGAACTGCAAGAACGGAAGAGAGGAGTCCCATGTGTTTCTATGGATCTTCAGCGGTTATCTGCGTTGGTCCTGATTGGGTTTCTGTTGCTTCCTGAACTATTGTCTGGCTGTGATGAGGTGGGGAGCTATTCTCTAGCTGTGCTCAGCTTTTGTGTTACCCTGGCTCTCTTGCACAGACCCTAGGCAACACCGGTGGGCTTAGTGGCCGCGTGGCGTGTAGAATCTTCCCGGACCGGGGATCAATCCTGTGTCTCCTGCATTGCTAGGTGGATTCTTTACCTACCAGGCCACCAGGGAAACACAAGGCCGATGCTGTTATATTTTGATAACAATGTTTATTCATCTCCTTTCATTCCGTCTATCTGATCCAGCTTGTATTTTTTTCCCCCTTTGTTTTACATGATAATCCTGGAGCAATTATCCAGCCAAACATCTTTGTCCTGATTTCTGAATATTTAGTTTTAATGAAGATTTCAGCCCTGTGGCTCAGATTATCAAACCCTTTTAGGCACTCCCAGTAATTACAAAACAAATGAAAAAAAAAACTCCCATCTCACTCATTTTGAGAATTCTACAAATGTTGAATGGATAAGATATCTGTTGGAATATCATTTCTTTGAGGGTGAATCAACTTAAATGTTTTGAGACACTTTGAGGTTCACTGGTGTCTCAGATGGTAAAGAACTTGCTTGCAAACGATCAGACTCCAGAGACCCGGGTTCAGTCCCTAAGTCAGGAAGATCCCCTGGAGGAGGAAATGGCAACCCACTCCAGTACTCTTGCCTGGAGAATCCCATGGATGGAGGAGCCTGGTGGGCTACAGTCCACGGGGTTGCCAGAGTCGGACACCACTTTGTTACTAAACCACTCACACGATTACCACTTTCTGATCAAAATAAAAATAATAATAAACATGTGTGATGAGGGATGTAAGGTTTTGAAAAGAGGGATTTCCCCAGTGGTCCAGTGGTCAAGACTTAACCCTCCAGCACAGGGGGTGTTGGTTTGATCTGTGTTTGGTGATTTCTGGCCCCATATTCCTTGTGGACGAAAAGGCGAAACATAAAACCGAAGCGATATTGTCACAAATGTTAAAAGGCTTAAAAAAAATCATCTAAAAAAAGAATTTTGAAAACATAGTTTATCACGGAAGCGACAGAGATGATGATTAGTGGAAGAAAGAAGGAGCCCCTTTTGTGATCGTAAGGAATAGTTTATTTATGCAAACACACGGAAAGTTTGATTATAGACATGTAGCAGCATGAAAAATGGAACTATAGATTTTTCCAAGTCTGAAATTTCATAACGAATGGGCTGAGTTAATTTCCCATGGGAATGTAGGCGATTGAGTCACAGAGCGTACAGGATACAGCTTGACAGAGGGCTGGACTTTAAATGTTGGGAGAGTCTGCTATTTTAATGATTACTTTTCAGGCAATTTCATTGCCGTTGGGTTAGAATTCCAAGTTTTGTAGTGAGTTTTCCTACAGCCTCATTAATCATTGATGGAATAAGATTCTAGTTCTTTGTTTCAAAAAGTGTAGAGGATACACATAAGGTTTACTTAAATTACTGAGCAACTTGAGATATATTTGTGTCCCAATTTAATGATGCAGTGAAGAGGTAGTGAGCGTTTAGCCTCTCAGTCCTGTCCAACTCTTTGCGACCCCCATGGACTGTAGCCCGCCAGACTCCTCTGTCCTTGGGATTCTTCAGGCAAGAATACTGGAGTGGGTTGCTATTTCCTCCTCCAGGGGATCTTCCCGACCCAGGGATCAAACCTGAGTCTCCAGCATCCCCTGCACTGGCAGGCTGATTCTTTACCTCTGTGTCACCTAGGAAGCCCACATGTGTGTAAATGTGTGTGTGTGTGTGTGTGTGTGTGTGAGAGAGAGAGAGAGGCTTCTCCACCATAGATAGGTATGACTTCCCCAATGGTTTAAGCAGTAAACAATCTGCCTGCGAGCCAGGAGACTCAGAAATGCAAGTTCGATCCCTGGATCAAGAAGATCCCCTGGAGGAGGGCATGCCAACCCACTCCAGTGTTCTTGCCTGGAGAATTCCATGGACAGAGGAGCCTGGCGGGCTACATCCATGGGGTCACAAAGAGTGGGACGTGACTGAGCATGCACAGATATATACGTAATAGGAAGGGTTTATAATAGCGAGGTTTTGGAGGATGGGCTGTACTGATTAAGAAATGGTGATCCCCTGGAGGCTCAGCTGCTAAAAATCCACCTGCAGTGCAGGAGACCTGAGTTTGATCCCTGAGTTGGGCAGATCCCCTGGAGGAGGGCATGGCAACCCACTCCAGTATTCTTGCCTGGAGAATCCCCATGGACAGAGGAGCCTGGCGGGCCCCATACTATGAGAACATTATTTATGATAGCAAGTATATACAATACTAAGGATATATAATAGCAAGGTTTATACTTATGGCATGTATTGATTGAAAAGTCTACTGTAGGACATAGTTCATAATAGTAAGCGTATATATACGAAGATATAACAGTAAGGCTTTATAATAGGAACGTTTGTTAATTGATAAAAATAATGTCTAATAACGTTCGTAAGATGCAGAAGGAAACGGCAACCCACTCCAGTACTCTTGCCTGGAAAATTCCATGGATGGGGGAGCCTGGTAGGCTACAGTCCATGGGGTCAGTTGCAAAGAGTCGGACATGACTAAGCAACTCACACACACACACACACACACACACACGCACAAGACCCAGAAGAGGAGAGAGACAGACTCCCTGCCCCACGCCCTCCCAGATGTCGGAGCCGGTGTGCCCTGAGCCGGCCACCCTGGGTCTCTGGTGTCTAGACACGCCCTCTGCCCAGAGAAGAGAGAGCTCAGCTCCTGCTATCAAAGGGCATCGTTTCTCCGGTCTTCCTTCCAGACCGTCCCAGGAAACTGCTATGCTATTTTCTCTAAACTGCTTCCAACTATGATACTGGAGACAGATGTCGCCCTCCCAGCGGCGGATAAACCCCCTCCTTCCCCAGGCTCGGAGAGAGAGATGCATTTCTTATTTATCCTCTGGGCCCCGGGCTCCAGGTGTGGAAACGTGACCCCCGCTCACCCGGCGGGAAGAGGAGCCTCGTCTTTCGAGAGGACAAACCTGTCCTGGGCTGTCTTCAGCCTTAATTATGCATTCTTCAAAAGGTGTTTTTTTGGAGTCTGGTTTCAAAAGAATGCAGATTAGCGTGCTGTCTTTGATCTCCCGGTCCCTGGGAGTCTCAGGTAAATTCCACTTTTGTATTGACTTAATTGTTCCTGTCAGCCCCAGAATGGCTGGTGTCAGATTTCCTAAACTATTTTTATGAGCAGGCACTGGGTATTCTGGCTCATTCGAGCTGTTCGTCTCTGCTGGGTAGCTTCTTTCGCAATGTGGAAATTCTATCCTGTGTTTCAGCTGGCTGTTGCTGCTGTTCCGTCGCTCGGTCGTGTCCGACTCTTTGCAACCCCGTGGACTGCAGCACACCAGGCCTCCCTGTCCATCACCAACTCCCGGAGCTTGCTCAATCTCACGTCCATTGAGTCGGTGATGCCATTCAACCATCTCATCCTCTGTCGTCCCCTTCTTCTCCCACCTTCAATCTTTCCCAGCATCAGGGGCTTTTCCAATGAGTCAGCTCCTTGCATCAGGTGGGCAAACTATTGGAGTTTCAGCTTCAATGTCAGTCCTGACGATGAATATGCAGGACCGATTTCCTTTAGGATGGACTGCTTGGATCTCCTTGCAGTCCAAGGGACTCTCAAGAATCTTCTCCGACACCACAGTTCAAAAGCATCAATTCTTCAGCGCTCAGCTTTCTTTAATAGTCCAGCTCTCACATCCATACATGACTACTGGAAAAACCATAGCCTTGACTAGACGGACCTTTGTCGGCAAACTAACGTCTCTGCTTTTTAATATACTGTCTAGGTTGGTCATAGCTTTTCTTCCAAGGAGCATGTCTTTTAATTTCATGGCTGCAATCAACAGGCTGAGATTGCCCTAAAATCTAATGAGAGTTGAAGAAACAGCATCTAAGACACTGCGTTAGTTGCTCAGTGCTGTCCCACTCTTGTGTGACCCCAGGGACCATAGCCCTAAGTGACTCTTTGTGACCCCGTGGGCTGTAGCCCACCAGGCTCCTCTGTCAATGAGATTCTCCAGGCAAGAAGACTGGAGTGGGTTGCCATGCCCTCCTCCAGGGGATCTTCCCGACCCAGGCATCAGACCGAGGTCTCCTGCATTGCAAGCAGATTCCTTATCATCTGAGCCACCGGGGAAGCCTTATCTAAGACAAGGTGGTGATATAGACTTCATACTCTTATTTGTGGTACAAGGTCCAACATGATTTCTATCCAGTAGGAAAACTGAGTCATCAAAAGATTAAAACAAACAAACAATCACACAAATCTCCCCGGAGCCTACATCTGCTCAGACTGAAGCAGAATACATTGGTATTAGGCTTCCAGGTTTTGATGAGTTTGCAAAGCTGCCACTCAACTTTGTATCCATTGATAGGTACATCAGAACAGTGTTTGTGCTCCAGGAATGAGCCTGGCTGTCCAGGTAAAGGTGGTTTTCTTGTGTTTTGTTTCATTTGCTCGCAGGCTCCGGTGGATCACCTTGCTGGTTTGAGTCTGAAACATTTTTCTTTCCTCGAACACACAGATCAAGACCCGATCAAGGTCGCATTCCTCTTGCCCGGGGAGATCATTAGAGTCATCTTGCATGCATGCTCTTGTGTCTTGACTTTCTGTGACCCTGTGGACTGTAGCCCGCCAGGCTCCTCTATCCAGGGGATTCTCCAGGCAAGAATCCTGGAGTGGGTTACTGTTTCCTCCTCCAGGGGATGTTCCTGACCCAGGGATTGAATCCCTGTTTCCTTGTATATCCCGCCTTGCAGCCGGGGATTCTTCACCATTGAGTCACCTGGGAAGGTCTACCATTTGTAACATATATATATATATTTAATTCATTCATTTATTTATTTTTGGCTGTGCTGGGTCTTCATTCCTGTGTGGGCTTTTTCTCTAGTTTCGGTGAGAGGGGACTACCCTTATTGTGGTCTTGGTGCTTCTCTTGTTGCAGAGCAAGAACTCGAGGGTCCACGAGCTTTGGTTGTTGCAGCGAGAACGGGCTTAGTTGTTCCATGCCACGCGGGATCTTCCCAGTTCAGGGATCGAACCCGTGTCCCCTGCATCAGCAGGCGGATTCTTTACCGCTAGATCACCAGGGAAGCCCCTGTCATGTACGTTTCAACTCTGGCTTCGTAGACTGCTGACTCCCGGGAAAAATCAAAGAAGCCAGGCGTGGGAATGCTCAGTTAAAAGGTCAGGAAGGGTCTGAGACGATGAAGAAGCTCAAGAGGGTTGTTCATTTGGATGCATAATGACTCACATATTCACTGGGAAGAATTTGTGACGATTGCCACAAGCTGCAGCTGGTGTGCACTAAAAAATGGGGCTTTTACTCGTGTGTTGGGAAATGACTGTTGAGCTTTACCATTTCAAGTGTTTCAGAACACCGTTAATGTTTCGGTTCCAACTTCCTGCAGGAATAATTACACGGTTGCTACGGAGGGTAATTAAAGCTGCAGGTACAGCCGCCTCACTTTAGGTGAAGCCCTTTCCATGATCCATGGAAGCCTCTGTACTAAGTGGTCTTGATTTTTTGTGTTTTTGTCTCTGTGTGTGTGTGTGAATCTTTATTAAACTGATTCTCTCCTCATGTAAGAAAAGAAACATTTCTCAGAAATGTGGTGTATAAACCAACGCCCCCTGCATTGGAAGGGCAGAGGCTGAACAGTGTGGAGATTCCTGAAAAACCTGAAATAAAACTGCCATGCATCCGTGCATGGGGGAATGCATGCGTGCATGGGGGCATTCGTGGTGCACACGTGCTAGGTCGCTTCAGTCGTGTCCAACTCTGTGCGACCCCATGGACTGCAGCCCACCAGGCTCTTCTGTCCTCGGGATTCTCCAGGCAAGAACACTGGAGCGGGTTGCCATGCCCTTCTCCAGGGGATCTTCCCCACCCAGGGATCAAACCTGAGTCTCTCTTGTCTCCTGTGATGGCAGGTGGGTTCTTTACCCCTGGCACCACCTGGGAAGCCCTAAGACTACCATATGACCCAGGAATCCCCCTCCTGGGGCTCTACCCCGAGGAAATCATAATTCAAAAAGATACACACACACCCAGTGTTCATTGCAGCACTATTTACAAGAGCCAAGACATGGAAGCTACCACAGGACATATTAATGCCAACACTTGAAGTCACCAGAATTTCCAATAAAAATTACTGAAGCCAGGTCTTTAATTATAATTCACTTTTCCAAATTCACACCCTTGAATTTCCTATAGTCCAAAGAGACGGTTTACTCCCTAGTTCATGGCATATAACACGGACAGAGCTTTTCGCGTAATTTTTTCTTTCAGACAATGAGAAGACAAGTTCCCTGTTAAGGAAGAGAAATCTCATCCCCGTCTGGAAGAGTTACTGGACAGGTGTGTAATTAAGAAGGACAAACAAACATTGGCTTTCTCAGTCCCATGTATTGGGTGGCAAGTAGCATAAATTGGATTCAACAGATTGTTAATAGGAACCGTACTGAGGGAAAAAAAAGGGGGACAGAATCTTTGAACAAATGAGTTAGGGACCCAACGGTCTGACGGTGTCACCTGATTGCAGTGAGTTCCTTGCTGACTGTCTCAGAAATGCTCCTCCTTCCAAATGTGCGACGAGTGAGACTAAGTCAGAAACCCTCAAGGAGAGGAACTGGTGTGAACAGATTTCAAGTTAAATTGAAGACAAGGAGGGTTTGACAAAGGGGGGAAGCTTGCCGCTATAATGTTCTGACGAACATCCTCTTGGAAATAACATTCGAATGAGTTCCTGTGATTCTACCTGTAAATGAGGAGCACACAGCCAAATTCATGGACAGAAATGCTCGTAGAGGTGTTATTCACAACAGAAAGAATGGCTGGGGGGGGGGGGGAGGGACAAATTAGGACATCGGGATTGACATACACACACTACTGTATGTAAGATAGATTACTCATAAGGACCTACTGTATCACACAGGGAATGTTATTCAACGCTCTGTAATGACCTAACTGGGAAGAAAATCCAAAAAACAGTGGATATATGTATGTGTATAACTGAGTCACTTTGCTACACATTTGACGCATGCACAATATTATAAATCAAGCATACTCCAATAAAAATTTTTTTTTAAGTGATGTATTTCAGGAAGAATAAAAAAAGAAAGGAAAAAAATGGCGGAAACATTACAGAAGTTCACCGGTGGAATGATGGATAAATAAATTGTGTTGTGTTCATACAATGCAATATTGCTGTTCACTTCCTAAGTCGTGTCTGACTCTTTGTGACCCCGTGGACTGCAGCACGCCAGGCCTCCGTGTCCATCGCCAACTCCCGGAGCTTGCTCAATCTCACGTCCATTGAGTCGGTGATGCCATCCAACCATCTCATCCTCTGTCGTCCCCTTCTCCTCCCGCCTTCAATCTTTCCCAGCATCAGGGGCTTTTCCATCTTTTGCATCAGGTGGCCAAAGGATTGCAGCTTCAGCTTCAGCATCAGTCCTTGCATTGAATATTCAGGGCTGATCTCCTTTAGGATGGGCTGGTTGGATCCCTTTGCAGTCCAAGGGACTCTCAAGAGTCTTCTCTAGCACCACAATTGGAAAACAATCAAATTTTCAGTGCTCAGCCTTCCCTCTGTTCCAGCTCTCACAATGGTACATGATTACTGGGAAACCCAAAACTTTGGCTATATGGACTTTTCTCGGCAGAGTGATGTCTCTGCTTTTTAATACGCTGTCTAGGTTTGGCATAGTTTTCCTTCCAAGGAGCAAGCGTCTTTTACTTTCATGGCCTGCAGGCACCATCCACAATGATTTTGGAGCCCAAGTTTATAAATGTCCATATTGGGCTTCCTTGGTGGTTCAGATGGTAAAGAATCTGCCTGAAATGCAGGAGACCTGGGTTTAATCCCTGGGTCGGGAAGATCCCCTGGAGGAGGGCATGGCAACCCCCTCCAGTGTTCTTGCCTAGAGAATCCCATGGACAGAGGAGTCTGGTGGGCTACAGTCCTCGGGGTCACAAAGAGTCAGACATGGCTGAACGGCTAACACTATATTGCTGCTGGAGAGTTTCGTTTTTTGGGGGAATAGTAATAGCAATTATTATTAAGTACTTAACGTGGCAGAAATATAGTTCATTAAGTTGTTGATAGCTCATTTGCTTTTTAACTTTAAAGAAGAACCATATTGATGAATGGTTGGTGGGAACAAGTTACCACGCGTTTACCCCCGAAGAGGTCAAACTGAGGGCTTGTATTACGCTGAAATCAGACCTAGTCCAAAAATCGCAGAACGAGAAGGACACAAGTCACGTGTTGAGAGTCAGCTGGAGGGGAGAAAACCACATACCTCTCCTCAGAGACGCAGGGGTAGGCAGGGCACAGGTCACTGGAGGTCGAAGCAAGGAGAGCTTGGGACGCTGCGTCTGTGATGTGCTGGGTCAGCCTCAGACAACATCAACAGTTGATGAACGTGATTATCAGATGAAAGCACTTACTTTGAAAGGTCTTGGCAATTAGTGAGGGCCATTATTTTGCAGTCTCTGATCTCTTCCTTTCTCGCCCAGTTAAATCTATTCCCTGCAGGCCCCGCGCACCTTATGCCTGCCCTGTAAAAGGGACAGGTGCGTCTTCATAAAACTGCATCCTGGCTGCTCCTGGAGCTGCAAATCGTTTAATTATTTAGTTTTTATAGGACCGCAGGCTCTTGTCAGCTTAATTAAAGCTCTGATTTCCTCCGGGAGATGTAGATGAACTTGTTAGGCAAGGACTACAAAATCTCCAGCGGACGAGTTTGTAGAAAGCAAATAGATGAAAAGGAGAGAAGAGAGACTCTCTGCGGAGTTATGGGAATCCGAGTTGCAGAGAAATGTACTCTGGAGGAGTGCAATGGCAAGCCACCCCAGTATCCTTGCCTCGAAAGGTCCATGGACAGAAGAGCCTGGGGAGCTGCAGCCCACGGGGGGGTTACAAAACTGAGAACACGTGCAGGAGGTCGGAGGGAGACGGGTTGGTAGCAATAAACCGGTAAAACTAAATAAAAAAGAGAAATGTACACAATAAAAGGAAGAAAAGAATATGTCTTTCTACAAGATTTGGAGAGCCCTTACATTCCACTTTTACTAGCTCGATGAGCTCAATTGGATGCCGTCGTAATATCCATTTAATTCCATCTCTTCCTCTCGGTTCTATTATTTGGGCTCCTGCTCCTCCTTTGTCTTTCTCTCTCTTTTCAAAAATTGTTTATTTACGGCTGTGTCGGGTCTTCACTGCCGCGTGCGGGCTTTCTCTATAGCTACGGTGAGCAGGGGCTAGTCCCTAGTCGTGGTGAGCGGGCTTCTCCTTACGGTGGGTGGCTTTTCTTGCTGTGGAGCACCATTTCTGGAGCACGACGGCTCGGCACTCAGTACTGCATGTCCTGAGTGACTCTGTGGCACGTGGGATCTTCCTGGACCAGGGATCAAACCCGCATCCCCTGCATTGCATGGCAGATTCCTCACCCCTGGACCACCAGGGACGTCCCTCTCCTTTCTCTCTCTCTCTCTCCTGTTTTTTTTTTTTTTTTTTCTGCTCATGGAAGAAGCATTAATCATGAAAATATGGATAAAGAGATGCAAATCCTAACAAAATTTCCAGGACATTTTCAGGAGGATGGCCAGTGCAGACCCACAATGGCACTAATGTTTTCTTCCTTAAACCGAAAGAAGTGGCCCAACACAAAGCAAAGAAATACACACACACAGTAAAAATGTATCAAGTGTTGTCTCCAGAGTCTCCCAAATGCACGTGAGCTTCATAATTGGCTGGAAAAATAACACATAACATTACTGTTATGTATCCCCATAATGTTACAAGAATACCTTTCTTGTTGTTGTTGAGTTGCTAAGTTGTGTCCGACTCTTTGCAACCCCATGGACTGTAGCCCGCCAGGCTCCTCCATCCATGGGATTCTCCAGGCAAGAACACTGGGGTGGGTTGCCATTTCCTCCTCCAGGGGATCTTCGAGGCCCACACATTGAAACCAAGTCCCTTGTTTCTTCTGTGTTGGCAGGCAGATTTTTTTTTTTAACCCCTGAGGCACCTGCAAGTCAAGTTTTATTTGGGGACAAAATGAGGATTTCAGCCTGGGGGACAGCACCTAGGATAGTTCTGAGAAATTGCTCCAAAGAGGCAGGGAGAAAGTCAGTATATTTGTGCTTTTGGTGAGGGGGGAGTTTATGCAGTCAAACACACACACGCATAAATATATATATATATATATATTTTTGTTGTTGTTGTTTTTTGTTTGTTTGTTTTGCAGAAGGTTTTTAGGGCTTTTATGATAGGAGGAGATGCAAGATTTGGCTCAGAAAATCAGCTCCTAAAGATATCTAACCATCTGAAGACCTGTCCTGCCAGTGTTTCCCAGAATACAGATGCCTCCTGGCTGCTCTCCGCCCTGAGCTCCTTCCAGGGGGTGTTGAAGGTCAGCAGCTGCAGCAACACCCGACTGAACTCTTGGGGAGGTGGTGGGCAAGTGTCCACAGCAATGCTAATGTGTAGCTGACATAACCAAATGGGGTTAGTTTGGGGAGTTTGACCAAGAGTCATCACCGGGTCTAAGGGCAAGGGGGAAAAACAGATTTTCTGTATGCTGTTACTTTGTAAGCATCCATGGAGGAGAAAAAAGCACCATCACATGGGTCTAACAGGGTTCACTTTTTCAAGGAAATCATATATGCACCACGGAAGATATTCAGGGAAAAACATAGGGGGAAAAAAATGTCAAGTGAAACAGTTTTGCTGAGTATAGCAAATTGCCCGAAATGTAAAACTAGATGTTCAGATAATTATCTGAAAAGAACGTTTCTGTCAGTGAGTTAAGAAACCCAGAAGAGAGAAACAAAAAAAAAAAACCAACCCAAACAACCTAAGGCAAATGTTAGTTTTCTATCCTGTGAATCCTGCAGTTCAAATAAATGCTTACCATCTTTTTTATTTTTCATGCGTTTTGTGTCTAGACAGGTGTCTTGACAAAACATAGTGAAATCAGACAGACCAGAATAACTAGGGCTTTCTGCAATCCATTTTCAAGTTGAGGATGAAAAAAAATCAAAAATTAAGAAGAAAAAAAAAAAAAAGAAACATTTACATCTCCTCTACCTTTCATTGGGAGCTGAGATGGTAAAGAATCTGTCTGCAATGTGGGAGATCTGAGGTCGATCCCTGGGTCGGGAAGATCCCCTGGAGGAGGCAATCAGAACCCAACTCCAGTGTTCCTGCCTGGAGAATCCCATGGACAGAGGAGCCTGGCGGGCTACAGTCCATGGGGTTGCAAAGAGGTGGACATGACTGAAAAGACTGGGCATGCACGCTTGGAAGCAAACACTGCCCAACAGCTAAGGACCTTGGGTGATCTACCCATTTCCTAGAGAAGGGAAGAGGTGCTGGACCACAGCGATTTTACACCATGCAAGACTGGGGTGGAGCACCCATGCTCTTGATGGTATCAGTTCAGTTCAGTTCAGTCGATCAGTCGTGTCCGACTCTCTGTGACCCCATGGATCGCAGCACGCCAGGCCTCCCTGTCCATCACCAACTCCCGGAGTTCACTCAGACTTACGTCCCTCGGTGATGCCATCCAGCCATCTCATCCTCAGTTGTCCCCTTCTCCTCCTGCCCCCAATCCCTCCCAGCATCAGAGTCTTTTCCAATGAGTGAACTCTTTGCATGAGGTGGCCAAAGTACTGGAGCTTCAGCTTTAGCATCATTCCTTCCAAAGAACACCCAGGGCTGATCTCCTTTAGAATGGACTGGTTGGATCTCCTTGCAGTCCAAGGGACTCTCAAGAGTCTTCTCCAACACCACAGTTCAAAAGCATCCATTCTTCAGCACTCAGCTTTTTTCACAGTCCAACTCTCACATCCATACATGACCACAGGAAAAGTGAGAAATAGATTTAAGGGCCTAGATCTGATAGATAGAGTGCCTGATGAACTATGGCATAATATGGTCACTCTGCTTTTTTTGTTTTTGCTTTTTCGGGACCCCCTGTACCGTTCTCCATAGCGGCCCCAGTTTACATTCCCACCAACAGTGCAGGAGGGCTCTCGATAGAAACAGGTCTCGAGTGCGAGAATCACAGGTCTTGCAAGACAGTCTCTCAGGGTTTTCAGTGTCCTCCCACGTGTGGCATAGTCTGCCAGGCACAACCCGACTCTCACGCTGTACGGGCGGCATGACTTTCTGAAACGAAGGAAGCACCCTAGCTGCCTCAGGAGCTCCAGGAATATTCTGTAAAATATTTGAAATCAAAAGGCTTTTGTATCTCACTTCACAGCAACCAGGGAAACCCTGCAGAGAGTGAACGGGTCTTTGTGTTACAGATCGGCTGCTGGGGACCGTTAAACAGTTCATCTAAAGCGAGTGAAGGGAAAAGATGAAAAAAAAAAAAAAAGAGAGCCATAAACGCTGAGTTGTTTCAGTGACTTTAATGAAAACATTTGTCATGTTTGAGACTAATTAGCAAATACATGAGAAGTTTATGATGTCATGCCAAGGAAACACTCCTTTTGAGTTTCAGTGCAAATTTGAGCCTCAAGTAAATAAGTCAGAATTAATGACTTTATAAATTGTGTAGCCACAGGATTACTTTAATGAACTTATGTTCGTTAATAAATGTGTCAAGGTCTTCTTTTCTCCAGTATTAAAAACGAATATTGGTTCGTAGCTAATTGAATCCAAGTGCAGAATCCACAATGCGCTTAGATGGATGGAATGTGTTATGTTTAAGGACACTGGGTTATTTAAAAGCTGTATGATTTTTCTAATTGGGGTAGAGTTGCCTTGCAATGTTGTCCTTGTTTCTGCTGTCCAACAAAGTGACTCACTTATCAGTTCCGTTCGGCTGCTCAGTCGTGTCCGACTCTTTGTGACCCTGTGGGCTGCAGCACTCCAGGCCTCCCTGTCCATCACCAACTCCCGGAGCTTGCTCAAACTCAAGTCCGTCGAGTCACTGATGATGAATCATAGCATCTTTATGTCATCTATATGCATACATCTATCCCGTCTTTCTTGTACTTCCCTCCCAGCCCTCTGCCCACCCATCTAGGATGTGAAAGTGAAGTCCAAAAATGAACACAAGCAGAGCATTCTGTAGGCTTAAACTAGGAGGGGAAATTGTAACGTATCTTGCAATCTCAGTATACGTGAAAATATGTGAATATTCTGACATTACAGATTGTAAGGGCTGCCCAGGTGACCCTAGTGAGAAAGAACCCGCCTGCCAGTGCAGGGGACGTAAGAGTTGTGGGTTCGATCCCTGAATCAGGAAGGTTTCTTAGAGGAGGGCATGGCAATGCACCCCAAGATTCTTGTCTGGAAAATTCCACGGACAGAGGAGCCTGGCGGGCTACAGTCCATGGGGTCACTGAGGGTCGGAAATTACTGGAGAGATTTAGCACATGCAAGGTGAGTTTGGGGTGCCAGCCCCCAGCTGAACATATGAACCAAGCGGGTGTCCATCTGTGACTTTTCCTTCAACGCCTAGGACTTTCCAAAGGATCGTCCGTTTTACAGACAGGCTTCTCTCTCAACCCTTCCTTTTTCTTGCTTTTGAGCCCTGTCCCCAGAAGCTGGAAAAGCTGGGAAGGACCCTCCCCTGGAGACTCTAGAAGGACTTCAGCACTGGGACCCGTTGACCACAGACGTCTGGTCCATAGGATTCAGACAGCAGGCTTGTTGTGTGTCCCTCTCTGTGGTATATTTCTTGTTTCTTTATAACATTGCTGCCTCTCTCCCCCTACTACACACACAGACACTAACCCTCCCCAGACAAAACTAAATTCCATGAAACCACGAACTTGATTCATTCCAGTTTTATTCCCCAGCAAGGGCTTGGCACAGAGTCCAAACTAAATCATCACTAGTATCTGTTTCAATCCACGAGTGGGTATGCTTATTCTTTGTTGAGATTTTTAACGCTTTTTTTCCCAGACTCAAAATATCCGTTATCGTCAATGTCTTCTTCTGGAAGGGCAACCATAAATTACTGTCACTTAGTGGTCTTTTTGGATAATAAACAGGGCATGGAGAGCCATTGCGGGAATTCAGGATGAGATAGTATCCTTTGTGCTCAGATGATTTGATTTTTTTTTTTTTTTTTGCAACTGGCAATAAAAAAGGAATTAAGACCCTGATGCTGAAACTCCAATCCTTTGTCCACCTGATGCAAAGAACTGACTCATTAGAAAAGACCCTGATGCTGGGAAAGACTGAGGGCAGGAGGAAAAGGGGACGACAGAGGATGAGATGGTTCGATGGCATCACCGACACGATGGTCATGAGTTTGAGCAAGCTCCGGGAGGTGATGATGGACAGGGAGGCCTGGTGTGCTGCAGCCCATGGGGTTGCAAAGAGTCAGACATGACTGAGCAAATGAACAACAACAGGTTTTTTGTTCTTTGAAGGTACACATTTAAATGTGTAGCTTGAAATTAAAGAAAGGAGGTTGGAAATTAACCATGCCTAAGACTCTCATTCCCCACCCCCCTTTCTGAATCTGAAGACTTTTTCACAGTTTTAACAAACTTATCCCAACTTACCGCCATCTTTTAGCAGTGAAGGAAAGGCATTGTAACTTATGGGTCTGAGTGGATTTGATTAGTAGTCCAAGCATCTGTTCTGGCTGAGGCATTATTGATGTGTCTGAGAGCGTATTGCAAAGCAAATTAAAGCAATTAAATGGAAGCAAAAAAATCCATCGGGTGGCAAAAACAAAATTATTAAATGACTAGACAGTCATCAAGGGGAGCATCTTAATTAAATAAAGTGGAAAGTGTTATTTTTTTTTTTAAGGAGGTCTTGACTTGAGCGAAGGGAGTTTTTTAAAATTAATCTATTTACTTGGCTGTGTTCTGTCTTAGTTGTAGCATGTGGGATCTACTTCCCTGATCAGGGATTGAACCCAGGCCTGCTGCACTGGGAACTCGGAGCCTTAACCACTAGACCACCAGCAAAGTCTCAAAGGGACGTTTCTGACATGGGCATCCCCGTTCTTGAGCTCCGACAAGGATCCAGGCTTGCACACTGATTAGCCAGGATAGAACGTTCAACATACGGCTTTTTGGGAGGAGACAAGACATGAGGAATCCCGGAGGTTTTCTAGATTTCAAGTAGTCTGTGGAAACCTTGCTTCTGTGAGTTAGAGCTTTGGCAGCTGAGGAGACCAGAATCTGTTGTTTGGTGATGAGTTTGGGGAACCTTTCCCAGCCTCATCTTCCTTTTTTCATGAAAACTGTTTATTTTGTATTGGGATATAGATGATCAACAATGTTGTGATGGTTTTGGGTGGACAGCGAAGGGACTCAGCCATAGGTATACAGGTATCCCTTCTCCCCCAAACTCCCCTCCCATCCAGGCTGCCACGTGACACTGAGCAGAGGTCCCTGTGTTGGACAGCAGGTCCTTGCTGGTTCTCCATGTTCAATGCAGCAGTGTGTCCACGTCCATCCCAGACTCCCTGACTATCCCTTCCCCCATCCTTCCCCCTGGTGACCATCAGGTTATTACAGAGTATTGAGCAGAGTTCCCTGTGCTGGACAGCAAGTCCTCGCTGATTCTCACGTTAAATATAGCAGTGTGTCCACGTCCATCCCAGACTCCCTAACTATCTCTTCCCCCATCCTTCCCCCTGGTGACCATCAGGTTATTACAGAGTGTTGAGCAGAGTTCTCTGTGCTGGACAGCAGGTCCTTATTGGGTTTCCATGTTAAATACAGCAGTGTGTCCATGTCCATCCCAGACTCCTGAACGATCCCTTCCCTCCATCCTTCCCCACCTGGGAACTATAAGTTCATTCTCTAAGTCTGTGAGTCTCTTTCTGTTTTGTAAATCAGTTCCTGAGTATCATTTCTTCTGAGATTCCACGCATCACTGGCGTCATGCAATGTTTCTGCTTCTCTGTCTAACTTACTTCACCCAGTAGGACACTCCCTGGGCCCATCCATGGTGCCGCAAATGGCATTATTTCATTCTTTCAGACGGCTGAGTAATATTCCGTTGTATCAGCACCCTTCTGCTCTCAGATTAGATGATGTGAAGATCCTAGCTCCGACTGTGGTATACAGTTAGCATGCAGTTAACAGCAACTGAAACTCTGATGACTGTCTTTTGGGTCCATGCTGTGGGATGCAGAAAAACGACCTTCCGAAGATGTCCACACCCTCCTCCCCAGACGGTGTGAATATATTACCGTATGTGCCAAAAGGCACTCTGCCGGTGTCATTCAGGTAAAGACCTTGAGGTGGGAAGCTGATTGTGGGGTGTCTAGGTGATCCCCATTGTAATGTATTTATAAAAACAATGCTGTACTTTGTCTCTCAGTTGGGTCTGAGTCTGCGATCCCGTGGACTGTAGCCCGCCAGGCTCCTCTGTCCATGGGATTCTCCAGGCAAGAATACTGGAGTGGGTTGCCATGTCCTCCTCCAGGGGATCTTCCTGACCCAGGGATTGAATCTGCCTCTCCTGAGTTGCAGGCACATTCTTCACCATCTGAGCAGCCAGGGAAACCCAAGAATACTGGAGTGGAATAGCCTGTTCCTTCTCCAGGAGATCTTCCCAACCCAGGAATTGAACCCCTTGTCTCCTGCATCGCAGGCGGATTCTTAACCATCTGAGGTACCAGGGAAGCCCCCACAGAAATGACCAGGGTCCTTGAGAAGCAAATGCATGCTCCTCTAGAGTCTGCAGGAGGGAAAAACCCTGCTGAAGCCTTAAAATTCAGCCCAGGAAAATCCATTTGAGACTTCAGACCCCCGAGAACTGGGGCATAATAAATGTGCATTCTTTTAAGCCACCAATTGTGTGATAATTTGGGCTTCCCAGGTGGCTCAGTGGTAAAGAATCTGCCTTAAAATGCAGGAGACACAGGAGATGTGGGTTTGATCCCCAGGTTGGGAAGTTCCCCCAGAAGAGGAAATGACAACCCACTTTTGTATCCTTGCCTGGAGAATTCCATGGACAGAGGAGCCTGGCGGACTACAGTCTATGGAGTCACAAAGAGTCAGACACAGCTGAGCGATCAAACAAGAAAAACTGTCCCCCGTAGTGGGGAGTCAATCACTCCTTGGGTAGGGAGAAATTACACATGCAGGGAGCCAGCTATAAGTAACAGGTGTTGCTGTTAAAGGTCAGCTTGAACCAAACCATCTCGTTGGCTTTTACAAAACAATGGCCCATTCATTGCTTATCAGTGTTTCTGTGGCATCCATATTGCCTTGGGCATTGCAGAGACAGCTGTAATTGATTCCCCAAAGACACTTCTCCATCAATGACATTATCATTATTTAGGCGCGCTGCAGTCCGCGGGGGTCACAGAGTCGGACCCGACTGAGTGTCTCAATAGCAAAGTGATTTGAATGTGTGGAGAGTCTTAGTTGTGGCAAGCTGGTTGTTCACTGTGTCTTGGGCAATCTTTCCTTGCACTGAAAGGGCTTTGCTGCTCTGTGGTGTATGGGAATCTTAGTTCCCTGAGTAAGGACTGAACCAGCTTCAGCTGCCACCCCCGGAGCACCAGGGAAGTCCCTCAGGGACCTGACTATCCCATTCTACAGATTGGGAAAATATCAGGTGCAGGGAGGTTAAATCATGAGGCAACACAGACAGGAACTGGCAGAGACAGAATCGAACCCCACGAAGCTTCATCCCAGGATCGGATGGCTAACCACCTCACGACAACCCACCTGCTCTCAAAAATCTAAAGGTGATCTGGGATTATGATACGGATGGTGATCACGGGTGTCATTATCTCCGTTGAATTTATGTATAATTAATGTGGCTGGTGTATCTTCCGAGGTGGCCCCAGTGGTGAAGAATCTGCCTGCCGATGCAGGAAACGCAAGAGATGCAGGTTCGATCCCTAGGTTCAGAAGATCCCCTGGAGGAGGGCTTGGCAACCCACTCCAGTATCCTTGCCTGGAGAATCCCATGGACAGAGGAGCCTGGCAGTCCACGGTCCACGGGGTTGCAAAGAGTCTGACATGACTGAGCGACTGAACAATAAAATGCATACGGGCGTGTGAAACATTTTAGTATCAGAGAGCTCATTGTGTTAATTGGTTTATATATAAATGTATTTATATTAAACATATATATATAATTATCTATGTTTTTTGTTGAGCTCTGTCACGTTGAGGATTGCATTTTTTTTCCACTTTATTGATGAGAAAAGTAAACTTCAGAAAACAGTGATGAACAGGACATCCCGCAACTATTAAGCACCCCACCAGGAACGTAAGCTTAAAAGCATCCAACTCCCTCCTCCGTTTACTGAAGTCTTATGCCCTAAAAAGTGTTAGGATTGCCAGATTTCATTTTCTATCAAAACTTAGTATGCAGCATTCCTGGTGTTAAAAAAAAAAAAAAGCACATTATTTAAAAATCTTGACTGTCGAGGAACACGCAGATAATAGCTCCAGATAGAATAAGTTTTTTAAACTTAATATACCATTTTTGCCTTTATTTGCTACGTCTGTGGTGTGTACTGCGTTTTTCTTGCTATGTTGATGTGTGATGGAATTAAGAGAAACAAAGCATTGAACTTTGGCTGAACAACACTGATCTTTATTAAAAATTTTCTTGGGAGGCAGGTGGGAGGGGGGTTCATGATGGAGAACATGAGGACACCCGTGGCTGATTCATGTTAATGTACGGCAAAAAAACCACTACAATATTGTAAAGTAATCAGCCTCCAATTAAAGTAAATTAATTAATTAAAAAATAAAAAATTAAAAATGTCTTATTTATTTGGTCGTGCTGGGTCTCGGTTGTGGTCATGTGGGACCTAGTTCCCTGACCGGGGATTGAACCCCGGTCCCCTGAGTTGGGAGCCACTGGTCCACTATGGAGGTCCCCAATTATGTTTTTTTCATTACAGTTCCATTCAGTTGCTCAGTCATGTCCTACTCTTTGCGACCCCATGGACTGCAGCACACCAAGCCTCCCTGTCCACCACCAACTAACTCTGAGAGTTTATTCAAACTCATGTCCATCGAGTTGGTGATGCCATCCAACCATCTCATCCTCTGTCAACCCCTTCTCCTCCAGCCTTCAATCTTTCCCAACATCAGGGTCTTCTCCGATGAGTCAGTTCTTCCCATCACGTGGCCGGAGTATTGGAGCTTAAACATCAGTGCTTCCAATGAATATCCAGGACTGATCTCCTTTAGGATGGACTGGCTGGATCTCCTTGCAGTCCAAGGGACTCTCAAGAGTCTTCTCCAACACCACAGTTCAAAGGCATCAATTCTTTTTTCATTTCCACTGAGTAAAATTCTTAGTGGGGATGTCTCAGATCCCTTTAAAGAAATTGCCTTTTTAAAAAAATCTGTTTTACCTCCACTGTGCAGTTTACTCACGTCATCCACTGGCGATGAGCAATAGTCGCGACCACAGGGCAAGGATTCAGGGTGTAAATTCATCTCATACAAATCCCATCCCTAATACAAGTGCGTGTCGTAGTGTTTCCTTGCAGTGGTTTTGAGACAATTATCTTAATGGGTTTTCATGCCTAGAATATGGCATTCTACAGAACCTGATCTAATTAATTATCTCCGTTTCTTTAAGAAAAAAAAAAATCCACTCCAAATTCATCATTTCTCTTTCTGTCCAAAGTGATAGAAACCAGACTGAAACCAGCTTTAGCAAAAAAAAAAAAAAAAAAAAGGAAGCAAATTGCCCTCTGCTGACCTAGGCTTGGTTCAGGCATGTCTGGATGGAGTATCTCAAACAGTATTTTTTGTCTTTTCTTTTCTGATCGCTTCTTTCTATTGTAATCCAAAAGATAAACCCAGCGATGAGCTCCATCTTTGTAGACTTTTTTTGTTGTTGTTGTTGCAATGTAGCTGACTCCTTGGAAAAGACTCTGATGCTGGGAAAGATTGATGATAGGAGGAGAAGGGGATGACAGAGGATGAGATGGCTGGATGGCATCACTGACCCGATGGACGTGAGTCTGAGTGAACTCCGGGAGTTGGCGATGGACAGGGAGGCCTGGCGTGCTGCAGTCCATGGGGTCGCCAAGAGTCAGACACGGCTGAGTGACTGGACTGAGCTGAATTGCTTTACAATGTTCTGCTAGTTTCTGCCGTCCAACAGTGTGAAGCAGTCCTATGTATCCATAGATCCCCTCCCTCTTGAACCCCCCTCCCCCATCCCACCCCTCTCATTTCAGCCAGAAGGGAAGCCGTAAGTTTCATATTGTTATAGAAAAACAAACAAACACCCCACAGAATAGAAAAAAATCTTCAAGCATTAGAAGGAGCATCAGTTGAAGCACGGTAAACCTATTTTTGGTCCTTTATCTCTGACCAAGGTCTTCCCTGATATCGCAGTTGGTAAAGAAGCCGCCTGCAATGCAGGAGACCTGGGTTCGATCCCTGGGTGGGGAAGATCCCCTGGAGGAGGGAAAGGCGACCCAGCCCAGTATTCTGGCCTGGAGAATTCCATGTACTGTATAGTCCATGGGGTCGCAAAGAGTCGGACAGGGCCAAGCGACTAATATAAAGCTTTACTTTATATTACAGTTATAATAAGCATGAAGATTGCCCAAGAGATTCTGTATATCAATCTATTTGTTATTCATATGAGATTATAAGGGTCCAATAATACTGAGCAATTTACTCAAAAGCCTATTATCTCTCACTGTCTGTCAAGATAATTTCTCTGATGTCCTTCATTTTTCTTTCTTTTTATTTTTTTACAAAAGCCGAAAATACTCGCTCATACTCAGGACAGTTGAAAAAAAATTCAAAATCAGAAAGTGAGATAAGCTGTGTAATCACTGCAATTGAAGTGCAAAGTGGTTCTTGCTTCCTTTTTTAGACTAAATCATGACGGCAATAAGCTTGGTAAGACATCCCCGCTAAAGGGAATTTCACCTCTGTGACACGGCTGGGAACATTTAAAATTGTGGCCCTTTGCATTCTGCATTTTTATTGTTGCTGTTTAATCTTTCTTGAAAAAAAAATCAAAATAAAAAAAAAACCATTGAATCCAAATTTGTCAGGATGCCTGTATGCTCTGTGTGTCCAGCTCTTGGAGACCCCCTTGGACTGCATGTAGCCCGCCAGGCTCCCCTGTTCTTGGGATTCTCCAGGCAAGAACACTGGAGTGGGCTGCCCTTTCCTCCTCCATCTGTCAGGATAGCAGGTAAAAAGGATGCATACGTATATGTGTGAAGCATCTTGATGTCAGGAATGAATAAGGGAAATTTTTGAAACTGTAACAAATTATTGCTAGTATTCCTGTATCGGTCTTAGAAACATTTTCAAATGGGAAGTAACAGTGATTGGATGTCTTGTTCATTTAAAGACGTCTCAGAAATGATTTTGAACGGTTTTCTTTCTGAGAACTTTACACTTAATGATTTTGATTTTTTTTCCTCCCTAGTATGTTAAAAACTGTGGTGGTGTTTTTTTTTTTTTTAAACCGCAGACACAGTCTTCTTTTATGTAAGGTATGCCTCCCTTTTCCTTTTAGGGTTAGGGTTAGTTTTAAATTGCAAACTGTGTTTCACTGCAGCTGAAATGATAAAGGTCTTCCCATGGTGGTTTAATGCTGACTGGCAGAATGAAAGGAAAATAGTGTTGCTTAATGAGCTTCAGACTTAATGGTCACTTAAATATATTGTTTCATCTCCCCGAAAGAAATCTTTCAGGTTGCCTTGTGGCTCATCAATGCCAGAATAAAAGTCTGATGCAGTTCAGTTCAGTTCAGTCGCTCAGTCGTGTCTGACTCTTCTTTCACTAATTTGTGTTCTAATGTTTTGCTTCTTGAAACTTATTTGAGGATTTGTCTACTCTTTCACTAATTTTTGTAAGTAAAGTTTTAAATTGCATTTAAGAAAAACATTGTAGGCTCCATATATATACATATATATATATATATATATATATATATATATACACACATATATATGGTTTGGGAGATAGGTCTGTCTACGCTGTATTCAATCCATCCATCCATCTATTACCTATCAGTCTTATCTATCATACATCTCATCTGTTGTCTATGTCGATCTATAAAATCATCTGTCAACCATGTATCTTTCAGATCTAGGCAGTACAATTGGATCGTACTACAAGAGAAACACCCCAAACTTGCATGGCAGTTATAAGCACACAAAAGCTGTAAATTAAAAAAAAAAATCAGGTCTTCTCTGGGCTAACATTCTTTTTTTTTATTATTAAAAAAAAGCAACAATTTTTGTTTTGTATTGGAGTATATCCGATTAACTATGTTGTGATGGTTTCAGGTGGACAGCAAAGGGGCTCAGCCATACACAAACATGGATCCATTCTCCCCCAAACTCCCCTCCCATCCAGGCTGCCACACGACACTGAGCAGAGTTCCCTGTGCTGTCCAGCAGGTCCTTGCTGGTTCTCCATGTTAAACACAGCTGTGTGTCCATGTCCATCCCAAGCTCCCTGAGTATCCCTTACCCTTTCCTTCCCCCTGGGGGCCATAAGGTTATTACAGAGTATTGAGCAGAGTTCCCTGTGCTGTCCAGCAGGTCCTCACTGGTTCTCCATGTTAAATCCAGCAGTGTGTCCATGTCCATCCCAGACTCCCTGACTATCCCTTCCCCCATCCCTCCCCCTGGGAACCATAAGTTATTACAGAGTATTGAGCAGAGTTCCTTGTGCTGGACAGCAGGTTCTCCGTGTTAAATACACCAGTGTGTCCATGTTCATCCCAGACTCTCTGACTATCGTTTCCCCCACCGTCCCTGCTAAGAACCATAAGTTCCTTCTGTGAGCCTGTGAATCTCTTTCTCTTTTGTAACTATGTGTGTGTGCGCAGTCACTCAGTGATGTCTGACTCTTTGCAACCGATGGAGCAAAGCCAATCAAGTTCTTCTGTTCATGGGGTTTTTCAGGCAAGAATACTGGAGTGGGTTGGGTTGCCATTTCTTTCTCCAGTAGATCTTCCTGACCTCTCTCTTAGTATGGATGAAGTGACGTCGCTCAGTTGTGTCCGACTCTTCGTGACCCCGTGAACTGTAGCCCGCCAGGCTCCTCCGTCCATGGGATTTTCCAGGCAAGAATACTGGAGTGGGTTGCCATTTCCTTCTCCAGGGGATCTTCCCGAACCAGGGATCAAACCCAGGTCTCCTGCATTGCAGGCAGACGCTTTAACCTCTGAGCCACCAGGGAAGCCTTTTCGTGTGTATACATTACTTAATTTTGAGGCCATATGTTGAGCAGAAGTGGATGACTGCTTTTCTTTGCATGCCACAAATTAATTATTCTTGCATAATTTACTTTTCCAGAGATACATTTTTAACCTGCTTTTTAAAAACTATCCTTTTGCCCGTGTCTCACTGAATTGTGCGGTGATCAAAGAGGGAGTTGGTGGGCTACTGATTCTTCGAAATGCATGAACATGTCTCTTATATTGTGGTATATAGCTGAACTTTGCATTCGAAGAAATTTTCTGGTCTGTTTGGATGTCCAGATACTCTGTTTCCGTTCTGTCTTGCTTTGTTAGACATTTTTAAATGACATACAACAAACTAGTGAATATAAACAAAAAGCAAAACAGAAGCAGACTCGCAAATAAACCAGCGGCACCAACTGGGAGAAGGGAGGTAGGGGGACGCTGGGATGGGGATTAAGAGGTAGGAGCTACTATGTATACAATAAATAAGCCGCAAGGATGTATTGGCATTGCTGGTGCCTCAGTGGCAAAGAATCTGCCTGCCGATGCAGGAGACACAGGTTCGATCCCTGGGTCGGGAAGATCCCCTGGAGAAGGAAATGGCAACCCACTCCAGTATTCTTGCTGGAGAATCCCATGGACAGGGGAGCCTGGCCGGCTGCAGTCCGTGGGGTCACTAAAGAGTCCAACATGACTTAGTGACTTGAACATCAAGGATGTGTTATATAGCACAAGGACTAAAGCCACTTTTTAAAATAATTACTGGAAATGGAGTATAACCTCTAAAAATTGTGACTCGTTATATTATACAACCTGTAACTTATGGTGGACACCAGTTACCCTTCCATAAAAATGGATAAATAAAGTGTCAGAAAGTAAAAACTTTTGACAATGTGTTTTATTTAACCCCCAGTAAAACCAAAATAGTACCCTTTCAACATGTAGCTAATATTAAAAATATATATAAAATGAAAAACAATTTGAAAAATATAGAGGGCAATATTTCAAAGTACATGAAAGCAAAGACCATATGTTTTTTTTGCAATATATTTTATATAACCCAAGGGACTTCCCTGGTGGCTCAGATGATAAAGAATCTGCTTGCAATGCAGGAGACCTGAGTTTGAGTCCTGGGTCAGAAAGATCCCCTGGAGAAGGGTGTGGCAAGCCACTCCAGTATTCTTGCCTGGGAAATCCCATAGACAGAGGAGCCTGGCGGGCTACAGTCCATGGGGTCGCCAAAGCGTTGGAGGCGAGTGAAAACCTTACACTTTCACTTTTCACCCCAGATAGTACCATTTCAATATATAACCAATATTTAAAAACATTTAAAATAAAAAAATTTGCAGAGCGTAGAACACAATATTTCAAAATACATGTGAACAAACGTCGTATTTTTTTTTTTTTTTAAATTTTCATTAGATGTCGATTCACTCACCTTCTGTCTTCCTAGCAGGCGAGACTAGAGGCTGGCAATTCTACTGAATTTTCCATTCACGCATCTTCTGTCTTCCTGGAAGGCAAGACTAGAGGCTGGCAATTGTACTGAATTTTCCATTCACGCATCTTCTGTCTTCCTGGAAGGCGAGACTAGAGGCTGGCAATTCTACTGAATTTTCCATTCACGCATCTTCTGTCTTCCTGGAAGGCAAGACTAGAGGCTGGCAATTGTACTGAATTTTGCATTTTCTAAGGGTGTTCTTTAGAGCGTGGTTTCTCTTTCTTTTTCAACGTTTGTTGGCTTTGCACTGTTGAGTTACTTTCTGCCGTAGAGCAAAGTGAATCGGCTCTTCATGTCCGTGTATCCCCTCTTTTTGGGGCTTCCTTCCCATTTAAGCCTGCACAGAGCGCTGAGCAGAGCTCCCTGGCTGAGCAGCACGTTCTCACTAGTCGTCTGTCTCACACACAGTATCGCCAGTGTGAGCGTTCCAGTCTCAGTCTCCCGGGTCCTCCCACCATCCCCTTTGCCCTCTTGCTCTTTCAAATGTTTGTCCTCTGCGTCCGTGTCTCTCTCTATTTCTGCTTTTGTGAGCAAGATGGGCTATACCAGGTTTTTGCATTTCTTTCCACCTTGCATCTACTCACGAGTGTACTGTATATTCTTTTTTTTTTTTTTTTTGCTTCTTTTTGGCTTTATAGAAATAGAATCCTTCTCTGTGATTCTTTTGGAAAAAATTTTTTATTGACGTATACTTGATTTACAATTTTGTTATTTTCAGGTGGACAGCAAAGTGATTTGGATATGACATATATATCGCGTTTGTGCACGTTATACGTATAACTATGCTGTTGGAGAAGACTCTTGAGAGTCCCTTGGACTGCAAGGAGAGATCCAACCAGTCTATCCTAAAGGAAAACAGTCCTGAATATTCATTGGAAGGACTGATGCTGAAGCTGAAACTCCAATCCTTTGGCCACCCTGATGGAAGAACTGACTTACTGGAAAAGTCCCTGATGCTGGGAAAGATTGAAAGTGGGAGGAGAGGGGGACAGCAGAGGATGAGATGGTTGGATGGCATCACCAACTCAATGGACATGAGTTTGAGCAAGCTCTGGGAGATGGTGAAGGGCAGGGAAGCCTGGCGTGCTGCAGTGCATGGGGTCACCAAGAGTCGGATGCAGCTGAACAACTGAACTGATATATATGTGTGTGTGTGTATATATATATATATATATTTCTGAGTCTTTTCCATTGTAGGTTATTACAAGATACTCTGTGGGTCTTATACAATTGACCTTTGGATTATACTTGGATTCTATTTCCAAGCATGGCGCCATTCTGCCATGCAACAGGAAGTCTCTCACACGTAACCCTTTCCAACACAGATTATACGATGTCTGTAAACCGTCTTCATCCATCCTCACATCTGCGGACACTTGGGTTGTTACTATTATTTTGCTATTACTGACCTTTGCAGAAAAAAAAAAAAAAACCTTATTCACATATGCCAAAGCATTCAGAATGGCTGGAATGTGGATGGCTCTTCAAATACTTGGCTTAGATAGTAAAGAATCTGCCTGCAATGCAGGAGACCTGGGTTCGATCCTTGGGTTGGGAAGATGCCCCCCTTCCCCCTAGAGAAGGGCATGACAAGCCACTCCAGTGTTCTGGCCTGGAGAATCCCATGGAGAGAGGAGCCTGGTGGGCTACGGTCCATGGAGTTGAGAGAGTCAGACACGACTGAGCGACTCACACTTTCAAACTTCATAGACGGTGGCAAGTTGGTTTCCCAAATGGGTGCCCCATTTTCGGTCAGAGCGCCAGGGCCTCATTCTCTGGATGGCTGTGCTTGTCAGGACCTTGGACAGTGACAGACATTCTCATTTCTTGTATGTAGAGTTGTGTAACAAATTGTGTCTAGCCTTGGCCTCTTGATAGATGTTTCCAAGACATGTAACAGGGGTTTTTTTTTTTTTTTTTTTTTGCAATTTCTGGTAATTCATGACAATCTTTTCTTGAGTGTTCTCTTATTCTTAAATGTTAAAGGCTTGAATAAGTTCTTTTTTCTTGGTCTTCCTTTTAGGCCTGATGCTGTGAAATGTAAACATTATTAATTGCTTTCATTCTCAAGCGAATATTAAGGAATATTTTTCAGGACTCAGCAGGAAAACAAACGAGAGATTAAAGTAATTATTGGAAGAGACCTGTCAGACTAAACTCAGATTGATCCTTCCCTCTGAAATAAAAAGTGTGGTGAAGGATCTTAAGAAAAGGTGCAGATGAATTAACAGAGGATAAGAAAAGCCTTACTCTGGATGGAAGAATATAATCTGTTTATTTGTCCATCTTCCTGAGAGTAAATCTTTATCTCGGGAGACGGCTTATCATGTCCGTGCCGTGAAGGACATACACATTCACAATGAAGGATTTTGGATTTTCCTACACTTTATTTTCACTCTGGTTGGATTTGTGTTAGCGGTGATAACAGACTTTCTTTCTTTAAATGGTGGCAGATGTCTTCAAAAAGAGCCTGCTGACATCTTCAAAAGTGATGAGACCATGAATGATAGAAGAAGGTATTGAGGGAATTAAATTAGAAGACAAAATTACTACGGACTGATGAATAAACTCCAGGGGTGAGTGGATTTCTTTCAGGGGTCCTTAGCAGAGCCTGTAGACCAAAAATACACTTCGACCGGCACGTGTGACATTTTAACCCATGCCCTATCGTCTGGTTTGATGTTGAGCTGCTAAGTCCTGTCTGACTCTTTGCGACCCCCATGGACTGCAGCACGCCAGGCTTCCCTGTCCTTCACCATCTCCCGGGGTTTGCTCGAGCTCACGTCCATCGCGTCGGCGATGTCATCCAACCGTCTCATCCTCTGTCGTCCCCTTCTCCTCCTGCCCTCAGTCTTTCCCAGCACCTGTGTTTCCCGAGTCCCCTGTGACTAAGAAGTCAGCCAAGCATGGGAGTCATCACTTCACACAGGACAGGGGCTGTTAATTTGGAGAACAATGTAACACTCAGGATGCCGAGGGGCTGGTCCTCAATGCTGCAAAGCCAGGTGGGCTTTCCAAGGATGTCAACCCCTGTTCAAAGGCAGTTTCTGAATCAAGGGGGTCTGGGGGTGGCATGCTAAGGAGGTCTGCTTTTCTAAGTTGCTCCCGAGGACCAGCATCAGCTGCCTGTCTCAGAATTCACTTTGGGCGGCAAAATCTTCCCTATAGCATCTCCCGGGGCGTCTGACTGTTGTTACTCACTTGCCCGACAATTTTCAGCTTATTGCTTCTCTTTCAGTCTTCTTTGAGGTTGAAGGCAAAAGTGAATTAGAATAACTTGGCTGTGGTCATGGTGTAACTGCACACCCCCATGGACATTTGTAGCTGAAAGAGATTTTTAGTGATTCATACTGGAAGTTTCAAAAAAATTTTTTTTTTTTTTTAGCAGAATGAGGTCTTTTCTTATGATTTATTTTTTGCTTTAGAGGAGGCTGCGAATTCCCTAGTGGCTCAGACAGTAAAGAATCTGCCTGCCAGTGCGGGAGACCCGGCTTTGATTCCTGGATTGCGAAGATCCCCTGGAGGAGGAAATGGCAACCAGCTCCAGGATTCTTGCCTGAAGAATCCCATGGACAGAGGAGCCTTGGGCCACAGTCCATGGCCTTGCAAAGAGTCAGACATGACTGAGCGACTTTCACTTCACTTCACTGAGGAGGTTAGACAGCATATTAAAGAGCAGAGACACCACTTTGCTGACCTAGGTCCATCCAGTCAAAGCTATGGTTTTTCCAGTAGTCATGTACGGATGTGAGCGTTGGACCATAAAGAGGGCTGAGTGACAAAGAATTCATGCTTTCAGACTGTGGTGTTGAAGAAGACTCTTGAGAGTCCCTTGGACTGCAAGGAGATCCAGTCAGTCCACCTTAAAGGAGATCAGTCCTGAATATTCACTGGAAGAACTGATGCTGAGGCTCCAATCCTTTGGCCACCTGATGCAAAGAGCTGACTCATTTGAAAAAACCCTGATGCTGGGAAAGATTGAAGGCGGGAGGAGAAGGGGACGACAGAGGATGAGATGGCTGGATGGCATCACCGGCTCAATGGACATGAGTTTGAGCAAGCTCCGGGAGATGGTGAAGGACAGGGAGGCCTGGCGGGCTGCAGTCCACGGGGTTGCAAAGATCCGGACACGAGTGAGCGCCTGAACTGAACTTGAACAGTGGCTGTTAGCAATTTTCATTCCCAGCATCGCAGGAGGAGGGTTCCCTTTTCTCCACGGCCTCTCCGGCACGTTTCGCTTGTTGAGTTTTTGACGGTGGCCCTTATGACTGGTGCGAGGTGATACCTGCTGTGGTTCGTATTTGCATCTCCCGAACATTTAGCGATGTGGACATTTTCAAGTGAATTTTTTTTACCGGGTTGAGTTAAAGGTACCTCTATAGTACTTGGCTGCAGGAAACTGCTCAGTTTTGAATTGCTTTTCGCTGACCCTCCCCAGGAGACGTCTTGAGGACAGTTGTGTTTTACTCACAGCCCTGCAGAGCTTGTGAATATAAAGTGCCCATTAGTACGGCTTTTACATTGTTGTTATGACAAACGGGCCCACCGGTCGCGCTTCCTGATGCCCCAGTGTGTGTGAGTGTGTGTTTCCATTTTCTTCTCCTTCCACTTGTATTTTCTATTGGAGTAGGGTTGATTTCCCAGGCTGTGTTTGTTTCAAGTGTCTGGGAACTTGATTCAGTTACACATAAACATTTATCTCTTCTTTCCGGGTCCTTTTCTCATGTAGGTGATTGCTGCTGCTGCTGCTGCTGCTAAGTCACTTCAGTCGTGTCCGACTGTGCGACCCCATAGACGGCAGTCCACCAGGCTCTGTGGTCCCTGGGATTCTCCAGGCAAGGACACTGGAGTGGGTTGCCATTTCCTTCTCCAATGCATGAAAATGAAAAGTGAAAGTGAAAGTGAAGTTGCTCAGTCGTGTCTGACTCTTAGCGACCCCATGGACTGCAGCCCACCAGGCTCCTCTGCCCATGGGATTTTCCAGGCAAGAGTACTGGAGTGGGGTGCCATTGCCTTTTCCGATATAGGTGATTACATATAGGTAATCATATGTAGATCTCATATAGATCTCACATAGGTGATTCATAGAGCCTGTTCAGCTGACTTCCCTGAGGTGTTCAGTAGGGCCTTTTGGGTGTCTATTTGATATACATTAATGTGTGCATGTTAATTCCAAGCTCTTCATTTGTCCCTTTCCCTAACGTTCTTTCTTTTTTTAAAAAAATAATCGTTACTTGGTTTTCTAAGCGTGTGAGATGGTTTGCTTTGTCTCTAACAGTTCATTTGCGTGA
The DNA here is from genome assembly GCF_042477335.2 of Ovis canadensis. Classification (NCBI taxonomy): domain Eukaryota; kingdom Metazoa; phylum Chordata; class Mammalia; order Artiodactyla; family Bovidae; genus Ovis; species Ovis canadensis. Next base: position 1,909,801 of record NC_091727.1, read on the forward strand.
ATGTATGGCCACTTGATGCGAAGAGCTGACTCACTGGAAAAGACTCTGATGCTGGGAGGGATTGGGGGCAGGAGGAGAAGGGGGCAACAGAGGATGAGATGGCTGGATGGCATCACTGACTCGATGGACGCGAGTCTGAGTGAACTCCGGGAGTTGGTGATGGACAGGGAGGCCTGGTGTGCTGCAGTTCATGGGGTCGCAGAGTCGGACGTGACTGAGCGACTGAACTGGACTGGACTGAACTGAACTGATGGATTATAGCTGGGAGTCACATCTTGTGATGTTTGTCTCTCTCCCTGTGACTTCCTCCACGTACTGTGATAGTCTCTGGGTCCAGCCATGCTGTCTCTTCCCTCCACCCTTTTCAGCATCTATTCTTCGTAGATGTTGCTGCTGATGGCCGTTCTGACCCAGTCCCAGTGGGAGGTGATATCTCACTGCATATGTGAATTGCCTCTCTCTGATAATTAGCGATGCTGAGCATTCTTTCAGATGCCGAATGGCAATCTGTATACTTTGTGCAAGAAAACGTGCTTTCCATCCTTGGCTCGTTTTTCTCACTGTGTTGGTTCTGTGTTTGAGACTGACATGCATGAGCTGTTTTTACCTTTTAAAGATGGATTTCTTGTGGATAATTCCGTTGGCAAATGTATTTTTCCTCATCCTGAGATTTGTCTTTTACTTTCTTTTGGGCGTTCCCCTGCCTTTCAAATGCCTTTAGGTTAATTAGATGCTGCTTTCTGATTTTGGATTTATTTTCCTTCTAAGTGGTGGATCCCATAAGAACTGGCTGCGATTGATGTCCCGCCTGTATCTTCCTCAAGAATTTCATAGCATCGTCTTTACATTTAGAACGGTATACTATTTTGAGTCTATTTCTGGGTATGGTTTTAAGGAGTATTATAAAGTCGTTTCTGAGCGACTGCACTTTCACTTTTCACTTTCATGCGTTGGAGAAGGAAATGGCAACCCTCCCCAGTGTTCTTGCCTGGAGAATCCCAGGGACGGGGGAGCCTGGTGGGCTGCCGTCTATGCGGTCGGGCAGAGTCGGACATGACTGAAGCAACTTAGCAGCAGCAGCATAAAGTCATTTGTGTTTTCATCATTTAAGGAACTGCCACACAACTTTCATAGTGGCTGTTGACCCCAGGAAATGAAAGATGGTTCCCTTTTCTTCACAGCGTCTCCAGCATTTAATGTTTGGAGAGTGGCCAACAGTTGTCATTCTGACCCGAGTGGGGTGATGTCTCACTGTGCTTTTTGCTTTATCTGGTGATGGCGGATCTTTTTCAGGTAATTTTTTAAAGTGAGTGAAGTGAAGTCGCTCAGTCGTGTCCGACTCTTTGTGGCCCCATGGACTGTAGCCCGCCAGGCTCCTCCGTCCATGGGATTCTCCAGGCAAGAATACTGGAGTGGGTTGCCATTTCCTTCTCCAGGGGATCTTCCCCAC